>NC_134399.1:62299380-62617365 GCF_050003625.1 Haematobia irritans | reverse complement strand
TATTAAATTTTTACTATGAACTGTAAAATGTGTCTTATTAAAGACTTAACGTCAGAATAGAACAGTGCTTGATATAAACGAAATGGACTGTGTTGTTGGTTCAAAAATAATTTAAACCAACCAAATAATAATTTTTTTATTGAAAAAATAAAAATTTTGTAACAAACGAATTTTTTTGGTAATAAAAGTTAAAAAAACGTAAAAACGTTTTCGGTACACGGTTTTTTCTTTGCGTGTAGCCTTATTTATTTTAAACGATCTTACTCAAATTTACCACAAGGTAACCTCCCAGCAAAAAAATTTGGAAGTTCTTCCAAAGGCACAACTTTAAAAGCACTTCCAGAAGATGCACTCCCAATGATGTTCTTTATTTTAACTACCCAGGAAGTTCTTTTAATTCAATTTTTTATAACTTGGTTTTTTCATACTTTTAATGATTAATTTTAACTTTTTTTGTTTCAAATAGGTTAAAAACAGAATAAGAGTTCATAAAATGGTACAAATCATTTAAATTTTGTCGATAAAAATGCTAAATCCAATCTGAAAAAATTGTGCATTTTTGAAAATATTTGAGGTCAAACGTTTCCGACAAGCGTTAGAATCCATTAAAAATTATAAAAATTGTTTATTTGACAAAATATCACAGAATTCTTTAATTTACATCCAAAACATTGAATTCGGATCACACCTAAAGAAGTGATGCAAATTCAGTGCAACGGCTGTTGAAATGGAGGACTTCCGTCCTATGACAAGCCCATGTTAAATTCATCGCTTCTGCGTCAATTTTGCAGCACTTCCGGATCCAAAAAGAACATTTTCATTACTTTTTTGGTGACGCTTTTTTTGCTGGGCTTCTCCGGTATCGATCAAACCTGCAATATTATCGGAATTGGTTTAGATTTAGATATAGCTCCCATATATATGCATCGCTCGATTATCTCAAATCTCAAATAATTTATTAACCAGTGTTACCCAAATTTCAAATTTAGATGTATTAGCCGATCCTATTTAGACTTACACGTAGCTCTTACATAAATATAAAGGGTGATTTGTTAAGAGCTTGATAACTTTTTTTTAAAAAAAACGCATAAAATTTGCAAAATCTCATCGGTTCTTTATTTGAAACGTTAGATTGGTCCATGACATTTACTTTTTGAAGATAATTTCATTTAAATGTTGACCGCGGCTGCGTCTTAGGTGGTCCATTCAGAAAGTCCAATTTTGGGCAACTTTTTCGAGCATTTCGGCCGGAATAGCCCGAATTTCTTCGGAAATGTTGTCTTCCAAAGCTGGAATAGTTGCTGGCTTATTTCTGTAGACTTTAGACTTGACGTAGCCCCACAAAAAATAGTCTAAAGGCGTCAAATCGCATGATCTTGGTGGCCAACTTACCGGTCCATTTCTTGAGATGAATTGTTCTCCGAAGTTTTCCCTCAAAATGGCCATAGAATCGCGAGCTGTGTGGCATGTAGCGCCATCTTGTTGAAACCACATGTCAACCAAGTTCAGTTCTTCCATTTTTGGCAACAAAAAGTTTGTTAGCATCGAACGATAGCGATCGCCATTCACCGTAACGTTGCGTCCAACAGCATCTTTGAAAAAATACGGTCCAATGATTCCACCAGCGTACAAACCACACCAAACAGTGCATTTTTCGGGATGCATGGGCAGTTCTTGAACGGCTTCTGGTTGCTCTTCACTCCAAATGCGGCAATTTTGCTTATTTACGTAGCCATTCAACCAGAAATGAGCCTCATCGCTGAACAAAATTTGTCGATAAACACATTTCGAACCGAACACTGATTTTGGTAATAAAATTCAATGATTTGCAAGCGTTGCTCGTTAGTAAGTCTATTCATGATGAAATGTCAAAGCATACTGAGCATCTTTCTCTTTGACACCATGTCTGAAATCCCACGTGATCTGTCAAATACTAATGCATGAAAATCCTAACCTCAAAAGAATCACCCTTTATTGTATTTGTTTCACAAATTTGGATTTATTACACGCAGAGAAGAAGCATGATTGTCACAATCATATTCGAAGAGCAAAATAATATGATAGGAGCTATTTTTGCGGCGACCATGTAACATTTTCACCTGCAACCATGTTGGCTCAGTGAACATGGTTCTAAGAAAAATAAAATTGTCCTCATCTAAAATGTTTTTATATTGATAAACAATTTTGTTTCCATTGAAAGACAATGGTCAGGATCTAAAATGTTATGGTATTCGTCAAAAATGTTTTTCTTCCAGTTAAAAGATCAATGTTTTGATCATTATGAAAAAACTTCTTTCGTCGTCGAGCAAAGGACGCCACTTGAGAAAAGAAAACACAAAATTAACTTTATTTATTTATTTATAAACTAGTTCATTGTTTATTTGTATTTATAATGCCGTTCAAGCAACCATCATATATTTTTACACACTCTATTTTATTTCAATTTCAACAATCAGTAATTTTTCCATATTTACATCGTGCCCATCAAATGTACAAACGCAGACATCATGCAACTGCAAATAAAAATAAATTATACCATATGTCAAAATGCAGACCAAAAACCAGGTACATTTGTTTCAATTACACTTCCCTTTTTTGTATTCACATAAAACCACGTGCCATTTCTGAATAAATAAATTAACACAAAACACAATAATTCCGTATTCTCCTTCCATTCCAAGAAACAATCAACACACGACTGACGCGCAAAATGAAAATCGTGTGTACCTACTCAATGCTTTTATAAAATTCTTTTCGCTGCAAAAAAGTTAAAAAATTAAATGGTCACGAAAAAAATGTGAATGGTCTTTATGGCCATGTAATGGTTCTAGACATGTCTATACGCTTCCCTTTTTTGTATTCATATAAAACCACGTGCCATTTCTGAATAAATAAATTAACACAAAACACAATAATTCCGTATTCTCCTTCCATTCCAAGAAACAATCAACACACGACTGACGCGCAAAATGAAAATCGTGTGTACCTACTCAATGCTTTTATAAAATTCTTTTCGCTGCAAAAAAGTTAAAAAATTAAATGGTCACGAAAAAAATGTAAATGGTCTTTATGGCCATGTAATGGTTCTAGACATGTCTATACGTAACCCATAAAAATACTTTTTTCCCTGCAAAAAAGCAAAAAATATTGGATAGTCAGGTACATGATTTTCCCGACCATGTAATGGTCTCAAATTCTATCATTTAAATAATAGAACATGTTTGCGGTATTTGAGAACCATTTAAATGCTTATTGCCAACATATATCCAAATGGATGCGGCAACTATGTAAAAATGTTTTTTCTGTGCGTGTACCCACACTAATTGAGCGATTTCCTCTTTTTATACCCTAAACCACATAGTGGTCATTTAATAACGCCATCAATATTAGTGGCATACTAACTCTGTTGGGGCAAAATCAACTATAGCTCCTAATATCAGACATTTCTGTTCAGATTATGATAAAACTCCCATAAACATGTACGCCGTAATGGTCTTAAATATGGAAATGCGGTTTATCTCCCAAACCTACATCCATGATAACCCAAAAATGCTTGTTATACCCACCACCATAGAATGGTGACGGGGGTATAATAAGTTTGTCATTCCGTTTGTAACACATCGAAATATCGATTTCCGACTATATAAAGTATATATATTCTTGATCAGGGAGAAATTCTAAGACGATATAACGATGTCCGTCTGTCTGTCTGTCTGTCTGTCTGTCTGTTGTAATCACGCTAGAGTCTTCAATAATGAAGCAATCGTGCTGAAATTTTGCACAAGCTCGTCTTTTGTCTGCAGGCAGGTCAAGTTCGAAGATGGGCTATATCGGTCCAGGTTTTGATATAGTCCCCATATAAACCGACCTCCCGATTTGGGGTCTTGGGCTTATAGAAATCGTAGTTTTTATCCAATTTGCCTGAAATTTGAAATCTGGAGGTATTTTATGACCATAAAGAGGTGTGCCAAAAATGGTGAGTATCGGTCCACGTTTTGGTATAGCCCCCATATAGACCGATCTCCCGATTTTACTTCTTGGGCTTATAGAAACCGCAGTTTTTATTCAATTTACCTGAAATTGGAAATCTAGAGGTATTGTAGGACCACAAATACGTGTGCCAAAAATTGTGAGTATCGGTCCATATTTTGGTATAGCCCCCATATAGACCGATCTCCCGATTTTACTTCTTGGGCTTATAGAAAACGCAGTTTTTATTCAATTTATCTGAAATTGGAAATCTAGAGGTATTGTAGGACCACAAATATGTGTGCCAAAAATTGTGAGTATCGGTCCATATTTTGGTATAGCCCCCATATAGACCGATCTCCCGATTTTACTTCTTGGGCTTATAGAAATCGCAGTTTTTATTAAATTTACCTGAAATTGGAAATATAGAGGTATTGTAGGACCACAAATACGTGTGCCAAAAATTGTGAGTATCGGTCCATATTTTGGTATAGCCCCCATATAGACCGATCTCCCGATTTGGGGTCTTGGGCTTAAAGAAACCGTAGTTTTTATCCAATTTGTCTGAAATTGGAAATCTAGAGGTATTTTAGGACCATAAAGAGGTGTGCCGAAAATGGTGAGTATCGGTCCATATTTTGGTATAGCCCCCATATAGATCGATTTCCCAATTTTACTTCTTGGGCTTCTAGAATCCGAAGTTTTTATCCTATTTGCCTGAAATTGGAAATCTAGAGGTATTTTCGGGTCACAAAGAGGTGTGCCGAAAATGGTGAGTATCGGTCCATATTTTAGTATAGCCCCCATAAGAACGATCTCCCGATTTAACTCCTTGGGTTTCTAGAAACCGTAGTTTTTATCTGATATGCCTGAAATTGTAAATATTCTGGTATTTTAGGCTCACAAAAACGTGTATCGGATTAAGTTTTTATCGGTCCATTTGGTAATGCCTCCATATAGACCGACTTAACTTCTTGAGGGTGTAGAAGGCGCACTGATCATGAAAATTGCTTGAAACTCAATGTAAAATTTCCAGATTTTACTTCTACAGATTTAAGATTTCAAATCAAGACGTTATTTTATAATTTTCTAGCACACTTACAAGAGATGTTAATGATTCCTCTAAAACTCAAACAAAAATGGTTCTTATAAATCCAGAATCTGATATAGTCTTCATAGGTGAAATCTTTAAATTTATCTTCGGGAAGTGTCCTCAAGTCCTCAAGCCCTCCTGAAATTTCAAAGGAAACCCTAATATTTGGTTCATGGTGGTGGGTATTTAAGATTCGGCCCGGCCGAACTTACTGCTGTATATACTTGTTTTTTTATTTCAGTAGCGGTGGTTTAAGGTACATCCAGAGAAGGAATATGATCACCTCAAACATGTTTTAAGCGCAAAATGTTATTTTTGGACGTCGAATATGTAATATGTTTGTCGCAACCATGTTATTTTCTCGAACATTATGTATCTGATTTCGTAAACCATGTGTATGTTTGCTTATAAAACAACATTTTTGCGACAAAAATGTTCAATGTTCACCGTTCAAAAATAACATTTTGCTCTCGAAACAGGTTTGAGGTGATCATATTCCTTCTCTGGGTGTATGTTATAGTCGGATAGTGCTGAGTCCTGTTGGATATAGCGATAGTGCTGAGTCCTGTTGGAATGTCCAGAGACTGCGTCCGAGATATTGTTCTGCCCAGGGCTTCGATTTTCGCAATGCAATTCGGCATTTATTTTGATCCCAAGGTCGATGAATACAAGCCCACACCCACCACTACCGTTGTTGGTGCTTCAGTTCTGGTGGCCAATAGAAAGTGTACATTTTCAGCTGACCTCTTTGGCCTGTAATCCCGATAATTTTGTTTGTTCTCAAGCCACCCTGGTGCAATGGTTAGCATGCCCGCCTTGCATACACAAGGTCGTGAGTTCGATTCCTGCTTCGACCGAACACCAAAAAGTTTTTCAGCGGTGGATTATCCCACCTCAGTAATGCTGGTGACATTTCTGAGGGTTTCAAAGCTTCTCTAAGTGGTTTCAGTGCAATTTGGAACGCCGTTCGGACTCGGCTATATTAAGGAGATCCTTTGTCATTGAGCTTAACATGGAATCGGGCAGCACTCAGTGATAAGAGAGAAGTTCACCAATGTGGTATCACAATGGACTGAATAGTCTAAGTGGGCCTGATACATCGGGCTACCACCTAACCTAACCTTTGTTCTCAAACTGCTTAATTTAGAATGACTTATTATCGGTAACTGGCCACTTTCGCACAAACGAAGCAATTCAAAGTTTATAAGCGTTTGGTCAAGTAGAAAGTCTTTGTATCAAGAATGCGTCATGTATGCTACAAAATGGTGCCATTGTTGTAGGCAATCTCAGTGCTTATGCCAACCGATAAATCTGTAGTTTATTTTAATCAATATTTCAAAATTTAATTTGTTTGCTTTGAAAAACACTATCTGCTTGATATTGGAACTTGCTAAATCATTTGGTCGTTCTACCTACATGTTCCGTTTTTTTGGTCCCTCTCACCCCCATTTGTTTCGGTCCCTTTTTTTGGTGAAAAAATTGAATGAAACGAACGAAAAACTCTCGTTAGAATTTAAAGAGGAGGAGGAGCACGCATGTAACCCTGAAACTTCATTGTCATATAGGAGGTGACCTTTATGCAGGATAATGCATTTCATGTAGTAAGTGAGCGTGGAACGTTAGTTTGTGAATAAAATGTATTCCCCAGATGCATTTATTTTGCCAAAATGAAACCATTTTCCATGGCAGTGTGGTTTTTACCAAACTATATGAAATATGACAAGGATAAAATAGCATGAAGTGTTTTATGAGCTTTACGAGTATGCGGGCAAAACAAAAGTCCTTGTGTGCAGTTAAACATAAATATTGAGATAACAACCACACACCCAGTAAAAAATATACGAGTATATGACAGAGAATAAAACATTTAGAAGAAGTAAGAAGAACCAGTAGCCAGTCAGTGCCAGAGATGGTTGGAGTAGCAATTTTTTGGATTTTTTTACTGGCAAAAAGTTGTAAACGTCGAAAACGTCATATACCTGTATAAAACGTAAAAGACGTAGTAAATGTCAAAAATACTTAAAGGATCCCATTTTTAGTATCCTAAGACATGAATACGTCATATTGAAGTATTTTCAGTTTATATACCCTTCACCACTACTGTGGTACAGGGTATAATAAGTTTGTGCATTTGTATGTAACGCCAAGAAGGAGTAATCATAGACCAACCTTTTAGTATACGGATCGGCTTAGAATTAAATTCTGAGTCGATTTAGCGACGTCCGTCTGTCCGTCTGTCCGTCTGTCTGTCTGTCTGTCTGTCTGTTGATGTATTTTTGTGTGCAAAGTACAGCTCGCAGTTTTAGCCCTATTGTCCTAAAATTTGGTATAGGGTCCTGTTTCGGCTCAAAGACGATCCCTATTGATTTTGGAAAAAATCGGTTCAGATTTAGATATAGCTGCCATATATATTTTTCACCGATCTGGTCATAATTGGCGTGTATATCAACCGATCTTCCTCAAATTCCGTACATTCGAATATTTTATGGGTCTCGAAATACTTGCAAAATATCAGCCAAATCGGTTCAGATTTAGATATAGCTCCCATATATAGCTTTCGCCCGATTTACACTCATTTGCCCACAGAGGCCAATTTTTAACTCCGATTTAGTTGAAATTTTGCACAGGGAGTAGAATTAGCATTGTAACTATGCGTGCCAAATTTGGTTGAAATCGGTTCAGATTTGGATATATCTCCCATATATAGCTTTCGCCCGATTTACACTCATATGACCACAGAGGCCAATTTTTAACTCCCATTTAGTTGAAATTTTGCACAGGGAGTAGAATTGGCATTGTTGCTATGCGTGCCAAATTTGGTTGAAATCGGTTCAGATTTAGATATAGCTCCCATATATAGCTTTCGCCCGATTTACACTCAAATGACCACAGAGGCCAATTTTTTGCTCCGATTTAGTTGAAATTTTGCACAGGGAGTAGAATTAGCATTGTAGCTATGCGTGGCAAATTTGGTTGAAATCGGTTCAGATTTAGATATAGCTGCAATATATAGCTTTCGGTCGATTTACACTCATATGACCACAGAGGCCAATTTTTTGCTCCGATTTAGTTGAAATTTTGCACAGGGAGTAGAATTAGCATTGTTGCTATGCGTGCCAAATTTGGTTGAAATCTGTTCAGATTTAGATATAGCTCCCATATATATGTTTTTCTGATTTCGACAAAAATGGTCAAAATACCAACATTTTCCTTGTAAAATCGCCACTGCTTAGTCAAAAAGTTGTAAAAATGACTCTAATTTTCCTAAACTTCTAATACATATATATCGAGCGATAAATCATAAATAAACTTTTGCGAAGTTTCATTAAAATTGCTTCAGATTTAAATGTTTCCCATATTTTTTTACTAACATTGTGTTCCACCATTAGCCGACTTAAATTTTGAGTCTAAAGAGTTTGTAGAAGTCTATCATATTCTTCCAGATCGAGTGATAATTAAATGTATGTATTTGGGACAAACATTTATATATAGCACCCAACACATTTTGACGGATGTGATATGGTATCGAAATGTAGATCTACAAAGTGGTGCAGGGTATAATATAGTCGGCCCCGCCCGACTTTAGACTTTCTTTACTTGTTTTTTACTGAATTAGTCGTCCGAATTTGATTAAAAAGTTAATTGTATCAATAAATTTTCTAATTAAAAATTTTAAAATTTTCAATCATTGACTTAATTAACTTAATGTTTCTATCATGATTAAAAAGTTAATTGTATCAATTAATTTAATAATTAAAAAAAATTTCAATTTCAATTAACTTTTTAATTGGAAATATTTTGGTGATATTTTTTCTGTGTGGTGGAATAACACTTTTTTCTTCTTCATATGGGGCCGTTTTGCCGCGATTTCGACCTTCAAACGCTCCAATAACGCCATATAATAGTCACTGTTGATGGTTTTTCCCTTCTCAAGATAATCAATAAAAATTATTCCATGCGCATCCCAAAAAACAGAGGCCATTACTTTGCCAGCGGACTTTTGGGTTTAAAGATTACCTAATCACTGTAGTGTTTTTCAGGCTGAAATATTGGCAATAAGAGAGGTGGTGAATTGGCTGAGAAGTAATGTTCCAACAAATATTGGCATTAATATATACTCAGACAGTCAACCTGCAATAAAATCCTTGGACTCTGTGTTCCTTAACTCAAAAACGGCCATAGACTGCCGCAAATCTCTCAACGAGATGGCTGAGCAGTACAATATTCACCTAATATGGGTGCCTGGTCATAGGAACATACCGGGGAACTGTGAAGCAGATGTGTTAGCAAGGCTAGGAACTACCTTACATATTCCAGGGGAACTAGAATCTGTTGGTATGCCTCTGGCCACCTGCAAGCTCTTACTGCGTGAGAAGGCTGTTATGATGGCCAATATTCGATGGGAAAATTGCAAGGGTTGTAACGACACCAAGCAAATATGGCCCCATTTAAACTTAAACCGCACACTAGATATGCTAGTGTTCTCAAGGCGTCAGATAGCACTCCTAATATCTGCTATAACGGGTCGGTGCCTGATAGGCGAATTTGCAAAAACTATAGGTGCGAAGTATAATGACTATTGTATAAGCTGTCATGACGTGGAGGAAAAGGAATCAATTAAACACCTCTTGTGTGAGTGTCCTGCTTTTTGTGTAAGGCGTAAGCGAATTTTAGGAGCATATAGCTTTAGATTACTGGCTGACCTGGAAAACGTTAACTTAAGCAGTTTGTTAATGTTTTTGGAGCAATCTGGTTGGTTCCACAAAAGTAAATAATAGAGAAGGTTCAGTGGTTAAGACTAGAAGTGCCCATATGTAATAGGTACTTTTAGTTAAATGTGGTATCACAATGGACTGAATAGTCTAAGTGAGCCTGAAATTTAATCGGGCTGCCACTTTAACCTAACCTAACCTAACCTTTGGGTCTTTCCACGCTTCGGTGACGGTTCACCGGTCGCTGTCCACTCAGCCGACTGTCGATTGGACTCAGGAGTGTAGTAATGGAGCCATTTTTGGTTGAAATTTGGTACGTGGTGTTAGTATATGGTCTCTAACAACCATGTAAGAATTGGTCCATATCGGTCCATAATTATATATAGCCCCCCATCTCCGGAGCTTCTTGGAGGAGCAAAATTCATCCGATCCGGTTGAAATTTGCAACGTGGTGTTAGTATAAGGCCGCTAATAACCATGCCAAAATTGGTCCATATCGGTCTATAGTTATATATAGCCGATCCTCAATCACACAAAAATTGGTCCATATCGGTTGATAATCACGGTTGCCACTCGAGGCAAAAATAATCTACCAAATTTTTTTTTTATAGAAACATTGTCAACATTTTATTTCTATAGAAAATTTTGTCAAAATTTTATTTCTATAGAAAATTTTGTCAAAATTTTATTTCTATAGTAAATTTTTTTCCAAATTTTATTTCTATAGAAAATTTTTTCCAAATTTTATTTCTATAGGAACTTTATACTTAATTATATACGTATTTAATCGGCCTTTTTTAGTTTAATATATACCACGTGTGGACTATGTGGTATAAATTACGGTGTTAGGAAGTTTTAAGATACCTCGCCATCGGCAAGTGTTACCGCAGCCCAAATAATTCGATTGTGGATGACAGTCTTCAGTAGAAGTTTCTACGCAATCTATGGTGGAGGGTACATAAGCTTCGGCCTGGCCGAACTTACGGCCTTATATACTTGTTATGAATAAAAAACTGAATTACCTTTATTTTTGAAGTTTTTTATTAACATATGTACACGCACACGGATGAAAAAGACTGTTTTTCATATGTTTGGCTATAAACATTATATGTTTGGAACATAAATTTTTAAACACAATATTTTTGAGTGCAAGCATATAATGTTCATAAACTAGCATAACATGTTTGGGACATATATGTTAATATGTTAGAACATATTATGTTTGGGACATAAAATGTTTGTAAATATAATATGCTTGGATGCAAACATATATTAATTTAGAAATAGCCTATAAACATATATGTGTTTAGTAGCTTGGAGCGCTATTTAACAGGGAGCGATATTGAATTAAGTTGGTGGTTGTTGCTTGTTATTACAAAATTAACATTTTAGTTTTCCTTGGGCAATTGATTAGCTACTTCTTTGATCCTTACAAACTGTGTGGTCCGCTGTTCGAATCCCCGTCCGGCAAAAGGTAAAATTAAAATAAAAAAAAATCAAAATTGAATAATTTCTTCTACAATGTTTGTATTACAGAAAAAGGTGCTAAGAACTAAAAAATCTCGTGGAAGTGAGAAAGAGTCGGGGAATATACAATTGGGCAGAAACAAAATTTTGAGCATTCTGGTCGAAAACCTATGTTGTCAGCACCTATATTACCTGTTTATTTTCATAATTCATTATGATTATAAATATATAAATAAATAAATAAAATTTTGAGCACAATATTGTTTGGGAGAATTTTTTTTAAGCATATAATATTTTTGGGTGCAAAATGCTTCCAAACATATTATATGGTCACATAATAACATATTGTTTTTTGGAAGACAACATTATTGAATTTGGATGCAAAAATACAAAATGTTTGGAAATTAGACTACCCAAACATATATTGTTTAGACCAATATGCTTTCAAACATATTATATATTGGAAGAGATCAAACATATAAATGTTTGGGCAATACCCAAAAATGTATATGCTTGAAGCAAAATATGTTTGGGAGTATATGTTACAGAAGCGATTTTTTGTGAGCGTGCACATACGTACATAATTAAATGGACGCAGGAGTGTATGAGCAAGTTTTAATTCGGTTTATGTCGTTTCGATTAACGTCGTCAAATTCCGGAACATTAACATGGCTATTCACGTACACTGTTAGAAAAATATGTTTTTCATATGTTCCGATATAAACAAAATGTGTTTCGGGCACGATTTTAAACCACAATATATTTAAGTGCGAACATGTAATGTTCCTAAACTAACACTAAATGTTTGGGACATCTATGTTAATATGTTAGAATATATTATGTTTGGGGCATGAATGTTTCATAAAAATAATATGTGTGAATGTAAACATATATAAATGAACAAATTTCGAGTAAACATATATATGTTGTGATATTTTATTCAGAGAGCGACAAAAAGAGAGTATAGAGAAAGAAATAGAGATGGAAACCGGGAGGGTTGACGAAAGATATCAACATAACAAAGCGAGAGAATGAAAAAAGAACAATTTCTGTGAAACCGCTTGTATGTTGTTTCGGAAAACTGTTTTATGATAAGGCTAAAAATTTTGATATGCTTAAGTCTAAATATTATTTAATTTGAATAAAGAGAATAGACATTCGGAACCAAGAGAATAGACATTTGAAAAACAAACTGCAATGTTTTCGCCTTGAGAGCAGCATTTTATGCATGTGTGAACATGTGTTTTGTTTATCATTTTGGCATTATGGGCACAATTTTTCGTTAAAATAAATCAGGGGTCTTCATAAAAATAACGAAAGGGCACTATACTCTTTTTAGAGTTGGGACAGTAAAATGAAATAAGGAGGAAATAGTGAAAAATTACACAGTAAAATGTAAAAATACAAACTTTAGTTCCTCTTTATTAAAAAGTAGTCCACGAGGAGTTGACGGACACCATCAAATATAAAAGCGGGCATTAAGTTCGAGTTTTACAGCTAAAACAATTTAAAAAGTTTATTTTCTTTAAAATGAATTATTAAAGAAAATTAAAAGGAATTTTAGAGCGATGGTGTTAAATGCAAGCAAAAAACTGTTCACTCCTAAATAAATTTATGTTTATATTATAAAATTATGTATGTATGTTTATACTCGACTCCACGTTCTTTTGTTAGTTTTTGAATTCCTTCCAAATTTTATAGTTTTGTACAAAAACAGTTTTTTATTAAAAATTGATATTTTTGCAATAAAAAATAATATTTTATCCAAAAATCAGTCAATTTCGTTTATATCAAGCACTGTTACTGACTATAAATCTTTAATAACACACATTTCGAAGTTTCATTTAAATTTTAATATAGTATAAATATAAATGTGTAAATTAAAAAAAAAAAAAAAAACAAAAAAATGTTCGGTCGGAGCAGGGATTGAACCCACGACCCTTTGTATGCAAGGCAGACATGCTAACCACTGCTCCACGTGGCAAACAAATGTATGTTTCTGTTAAATAATGTTATGTTTGCATGGGCTCGTGGGCGCTGCAAACTATGCTATATAAATGTAACTTAAAACGATAATTATCTACAGGTGACTATAACAGCTACGTAGCCCAGTGGATAGTGTGTTGGCTTACAAACTGTATGGTCCTCGGTTCGATTCTCCGTGCAGGCGAAAGGTAAAATTTAAAAAAATTATAAAAGTGAATAATTTCTTCAACATTATTTGTATTACAGAAAAAGGTGCCAATAACTAAAAAATTTCGTGGAAGTGAAAATTACGAGTATGTTAGGGAATGAGCACAATCGTGTTTGGGAAAAATTCTTCCAAGCATATAATATTTTTGGCTCAAAATGCTTCAAAACATATAATATGTTCACATAAAACAAACATATTAATGTTTCGGCAGTATCCAATAATATATGTGCTTCCTGCAAAATATGTTTGGAACATATGTTAAAGAAGCGATTTTTTTTGAGGGTGTACAAATAAATATCAATTTAAAAATCTAAATTATAACAAATACTTAAAAATAATAAAAAAAAAACAAACGAAACAAACCAAAAATGCAAAATCCTCAACAGTCCTAGCCTATATCTGAAAAGTAAATCTAAAGATTCAATATATCAGATAATTTGAAGACGAGTTCTCTAAAAGTGTGTTTCTTAAGGAAATTTCGCTTACTTCAAAGACGTATGATTTTAACGGACATACGCAAATTTCCAAGATTCGTGTGCTAAATTTAATGAAAAAATTTTATGCAGAGATTAAAAACTTTTTTTCATTAAAATTTCATTGATTTAATGTGGAACGCCGTTCGGACTCGAATATAAGAAGTGGGCACCAATCTGAAATATCGAGCTGTCACTATACCTATCCTAACCTATTATTGTGTTGTAGATTTCATAATCTTTCATATAAGGTCAATATTTTTTTCAGTGTATAAATGATGAAAACTAATTTGTAACCAGTTATGCAATTTCATTGCAGTATATATATTCGAAATTATTATTCACTAAAAAATATATCGTCGTGAGACCATAGATTTCATTTGCTTAAACTACGAATGCAAATTGTGCTTAGCATAGAAGATGTATCCAAGCGGAGAATACTCCTTACTCCAATTCTCCGCTTGGAATTAATACTATACTCATTAGTGTGGAGACAAAGTCTTTGGAACTGGGCGAAGTTTTTTTCAGTGTAGGGGCTTTGTTTTCATGTGATTATCATCTACCAATGCACTTGTCATTTAATATATTTAATCCTGTACCATTTATTTTGACACGACAATAAAAGGATTGTTGTTGAATTAATTTTTAATATCATTGTGACAAAATAAGATTAAATGTCTGTGTTTTAATCACACCTCTCTTATGGGCTATAGAAATGCATATGAAAATTCCTCCGTTTAATATGCCAAACAAGTGAGATAATAATAAATTTCTGCTGAAAGCGAATGTAATTTAGCCTACGAAATGTTACAACATAAATTATTAAATCGATATGGAGAAGTTAATTATAACCTTTTCCAATAATATGATGATTGTTATCATTGTAAAGGGTGATTCTTTTGAGGTTAGGATTTTCATGCATTAGTATTTGACAGATCACGTGGGATTTCAGACATGGTGTCAAAGAGAAAGATGCTCAGTATGCTTTGACATTTCATCATGAATAGACTTACTAACGAGCAACGCTTGCAAATCATTGAATTTTATTACCAAAATCAGTGTTCGGTTCGAAATGTGTTTCGCGCTTTACGTCCGATTTATGGTCTACATAATCGACCAAGTGAGCAAACAATTAATGCGATTGTGACCAAGTTTCGCACTCAGTTTACTTTATTGGACATTAAACCAACCACACGAATGCGTACAGTGCGTACAGAAGAGAATATTGCGTCTGTTTCTGAGAGTGTTGCTGAAGACCGTGAAATGTCGATTCGTCGCCGTTCGCAGCAATTGGGTTTGTGTTATTCGACCACATGGAAGATTTTACGCAAAGATCTTGGTGTAAAACCGTATAAAATACAGCTCGTGCAAGAACTGAAGCCGAACGATCTGCCACAACGTCGAATTTTCAGTGAATGGGCCCTAGAAAAGTTGGCAGAAAATCCGCTTTTTTATCGACAAATTTTGTTCAGCGATGAGGCTCATTTCTGGTTGAATGGCTACGTAAATAAGCAAAATTGCCGCATTTGGAGTGAAGAGCAACCAGAAGCCGTTCAAGAACTGCCCATGCATCCCGAAAAATGCACTGTTTGGTGTGGTTTGTACGCTGGTGGAATCATTGGACCGTATTTTTTCAAAGATGCTGTTGGACGCAACGTTACGGTGAATGGCGATCGCTATCGTTCGATGCTAACAAACTTTTTGTTGCCAAAAATGGAAGAACTGAACTTGGTTGACATGTGGTTTCAACAAGATGGCGCTACATGCCACACAGCTCGCGATTCTATGGCCATTTTGAGGGAAAACTTCGGAGAACAATTCATCTCAAGAAATGGACCGGTAAGTTGGCCACCAAGATCATGCGATTTGACGCCTTTAGACTATTTTTTGTGGGGCTACGTCAAGTCTAAAGTCTACAGAAATAAGCCAGCAACTATTCCAGCTTTGGAAGACAACATTTCCGAAGAAATTCGGGCTATTCCGGCCGAAATGCTCGAAAAAGTTGCCCAAAATTGGACTTTCCGAATGGACCACCTAAGACGCAGCCGCGGTCAACATTTAAATGAAATTATCTTCAAAAAGTAAATGTCATGGACCAATCTAACGTTTCAAATAAAGAACCGATGAGATTTTGCAAATTTTATGCGTTTTTTTTTAAAAAAAAGTTATCAAGCTCTTAACAAATCACCCTTTACATGGATACACACAAAAATTTTTTTCTCTGATTCAATCACCAAATTAATTGATCCAATTAATTTTTTAATTCAAATGTCTTCAATCACGAAAATGATAGTATAAATCACAGTTTTAATTGGGCATAGAAAAAATTCTTGATTAAAAAATTAATTGATTTTTTAAGCAAAATTCAATTAATTTTTTATTTGATTCAATTAAAATTTTAATTGATGTTGATTGCAAAACGCAATTAATTTATTAATTAAAAAAGGTAAATATTTTTAATTACTTAGTTAGATTGGCTTAGAGTTTTTATTTGGATTAACAAATGATTGTTTGAAATACATTTTTAATTAAAAAAGTAAAAAAAAAATCAGCACTTTTTTTAACTGAATTAGTCTTCCGAATTTGATTAAAAAGTTAATTGTATCAATTAATTTTTTAATTAAACATTTTAAAAATTTCAATCATTGACTTAATTAACTTAATGTTTCTATCATGATTAAAAAGTTAATTGTATCAATTAATTTATTAATTGAAAAAAAATTCAACTTCAATTAACTTTTTAATTGGAAATATTTTGGTGATATTTTTTTCTGTGTAGGATAATAATAACACAGAAAAATATCACCAAAATATTTCCAATTAAAACAAGCTGAAATAGTAGTCAATATATAATTATGCGATACAATTAACCCTTTCACTAGCGATGTCCACTTACACACAAAAAAAAATTTTTTGATTTCAATCACGAAAATCGCGGATTCAATCATTTTTTTAATTGAAATGTCTTCAATCACGAAAATGATAGTATCAATCACCCATTTTGATTGAAAACCAACACGATTTTTAATTAAAAATTTAATTGACTTTTGTCACGGAATCAATTAATTGTGTGATTGAATCAATTAAAAACGTGATTGATTTTTAACATAAAATTCAATCACAGTTTTAATTGAATCAATTAAAATTTTAATTAATTTCGCGACAAAAATCAATCAACTATTTTATTTTATTCATATTTTATTCATTCAATTAAATAATTAATTGAAATTGGCTATAAATTTCGATCAACAAATTTATATATTGCGACCGCAAAATCGTATTTAGTTTTATTTGAAATAAAAGAAAATGTGTGTTTCTCATAAAACATATTTAATATTTTATTATTTTTTTAATTATGCAATAGACAAATAAATTTGGTTCTTGTCATTTGTGTTTTGTTCTAACATAACTTACAAATACAATTACTATCAATAACAACTATAGGGTGAAAAAATAAATTATATAAATCACTATCTTCCTTATAATAATAACCATGTTAGCATATTCCTTCTAATATGTAGATGCGCCTAGATTTCCAATAAATCAGCAGCCTTAGTTTTTCTGAAAGTAAACAAAATAATTCGAATTTAATTTTGTTCAATTAAAAGTTAATTTTGTTAAACATTACCTGCATAGAATATCAAGTTCAATTCTTAGTTCCAGGTTGCAGATTTATAATCTTCTTTTGCAGTGGTAGTCTTTTAGCATAAAAAGGTGTATTAAGGAGCTCGGTAATTTAATTTTAGTAACAATTCCTTTCCAAAATTTCCACACATTGAAATCGTCTATTAAAATTTGAACCACTCAAAGACAAAAATAATGGGAAAGCAATGTAATATTTGGTATTATATTGATGATACTTTGCAAATTCTGGAAATAGCAAAAATATAAATGGAAAATACATATTTTTATTATTTTCGGATATTTTTCATTTTTTTAAATCCAAAAGAAAGAACTTTTTTACCATTACATAATTCAGCTCATTAGTTTATATATCAGATATACTGCTCTCTATTTGGGTTCAAACTGAAAAAGGCAGGTAAAACAAAAATGCAATTTAATGCCAACGCCACTTCGCAACTTCAAGGTGAATCTTCCAACAAACCCATACCGCTCTTGGTTTTAAGAAAACTAAGAGTGAAAAAAATTTATAATTTCAAAAGATCAAGACGGTACCCACTTTTTTATTGCAAACATATTCTTATATATTATAATTGATAAAATGAGGGATTTGATTGGATTGATTGGTAAATTTCACGAAATAAAATTGGTCACTAAATGAAATGAATAAAAAAATATATTATTTTAGTCCGTTTAATGTAAACTGGCTTCAATGGAAAACGGTATTCACATTTCACAATTTCTTACCAATAAACGTAGATTGTTTTCCATTTTTACAATACCACAAAACACAAACAAAGGTAATTTCAAATGCATTTTCTCATATATTTTTTTCAAACCTTTACCACGTGGCCGTTTGTTGTTGCACACTTTATTTATTTCAACCCTTTGCTATGATTTGTTGTTGCGTTCAAAATATTTATGCACACATTTTGAATGCAGCAGACAGAATGTCGCCAATCATGTTTTTCAATTTACGCGAAAAACAAAAACCCAACCGTTCGTTACGAGTTACTTCCACAGACTGATCTCTCCATCATACATTGCTGAATAAATACCCATTCTCTTGTTCTCTTTTCGCTCTTTCCATTGCTCAAAATTATTCAATTTCAATCACAAAGGTGATTGGATCAATCACATGTGTAATTGGAAACGGGAAAATTTTCAATCACGTTTGTAATTCAAAATTATTTCCGAATTGATTAACAAATTGATTGAATCAATTAATATTTTAATTGGAAACGTAACAAATATCAATAATTTTTTTAATTGGTTTTTATTCGAATTTGATTAAATAATTAATTGAATCAATTAACATATTAATTGAATCCGTTTTCAAATTCAGTTAAGTGTTTAATTGAAAAAATTTTGGTGATAATTTTTTGTGTGTAGAAGGACATTCGAAAAAGACACCAAATTCTATTTTCCCACTCAGTTTCGGTTTATTTCTCGATGCTATTTTAAAGTAGAGGCTTTAATCTAAATAACCTATAAATATTGTCCATATTGTTGAGGTCTAAAATGCATTTTTATAAACTTCTTTAACAATAAACGAAAAATACGAAAATTTGAGACAATTTTTGTACTGCATGTTTCTAGTAAATGGACATTTATACAAAAACTATAGATGATACTTTTACGGGTTCTTTTTTCTCACACTTTGAAAGATATTATAGGCCAAATAGCGCTTATTTTCGTAAGGTCATTTGGTCACAATTCAAGAATCAAGTTTTCAGAACAAGCTCATATAGCTCTTGAAGTAATTGAGGTAGGTTTTCAAAATGACAATTTTTGTTCTACATGCTGTTAGTACAAGCAAAAACAGAAGAAAAATAAAAGTTTTTATCATTAGGTTTATTTCGGTAGTGAAAGGGTTAACTTTTCAATGAAACTAAGAAAAAGAATGTTAAGGAAGTAATTAAAAAGAAACAACAACATAATAATTATCCCAATTAACATTGAAATTAAATGATAATATATTTCCAATTAAAAATATGATTGAAAATTTAGCTCCAAAATGAATTTTATTTAAAATTTCCCCAATATAAGAATGTTGCTATCACTCCAATATTTGTATACCCACCACCATAAAATCGTAATGGGGTTATAATAAGTTTCTCACTACGTTTGTAACACATCAAAATATCGACATCCGGCTATATAAAGTATATATATATATATATATATAACTGAGGCCTATTTTGAGGCAAAACCGAAGGAGTACTACCAAAATGGTATCAAACTATTGGAAGGTTGTTATAATCGTTGCATGGCTCTTGAGGGGAACTATGTTGAATAATAAAAACGAATTTTGACAAAAAATGTGTTTTTCTTTGTTAGACCGGGGACTTATCAGCCAACCTGTTATTTGTCCCATTCTCGGCGAAGCGCAGTCTTGAGATGATCGACAATTTTTTTAGTGCCAATATTACTCTCCAAAATGTCCTAGTCAACGAATTGAGATCCGGATATGCGGTTTTCGTGCAAGTGAAGCAACTCCTTGGCACTTTTCGATTTTTTGTGCATCGGGAAAAAATTATACTCAAATGAAGCATAAAGATTTACTAAATTAGTACTTCTCACAAAATAGTTAATTATTTCTTTAAATTTGTAAATTTTACTATAAATGCGTCCATCCTGAACTTCGTATGGTACTAAAGACATTATTGCAATTTTGAACTCCAAGTTTTTCCTTCAAACTACAAAATGTTCCTTAAAAAGTGAAAAAAAATTAATTTTGTCTAATAAATTTTCTTGAATTTGTCTAAATTTTCAAAAATTAACCAAAATTGTTCTTTCTGGTGGGTTCACTGTTTTTGTCAGTGTATGTGTTGCATCCATTCTCGCGATATTCTTTAACGTTGTTTTTTGCCACTACGGTGTGGATTTCGATCAAATTTGGCCTTCATTTTTCGGATCTTTTCTGTTTTTTTTTCTCCACTTTTCGTTGTTACTGTTTTTTTTTTCAGCCATTATTTAAGTTACAAAAATTCATCGGATTTAAACACAATTTCATTAATATTTGGCAATGTTTAAGGACAAATTTGCCGTAGAACTAAAGAATTTTCTTTTTTTTTTTAAAGGTACCCATCTTTAAGCCGGATTTTCTAACACTAAAAACAAAACGGCATTTTTGAAAATGTTATTAACTTTTGGACAAGAAGAAAAACTTTGTATCAGAGAAATGCGTCTTATGTGCACCCATAGAAAAAAAATATGAACGGAGTGCGTGCTTCAAAACGATCCGTTCATGAAAATAAATCAAAACATATTTGGTGTCAAATGGAGAACAGACGGTGTTAATCTGACTAGAGGTGTGCGCGTGACACGAAATTGTCGTGGAACCCGTTATTCACGCGTGAATCACGTGAGTCGTGAACAAAATCTGAAACAACTTTCGTGAATGAGCGTGAATGAGACTGAAAAAAATGTGTCGTGCGTGAGAAATAAAATCCGTTCTGAATGTGCGTGAATAAAATTTCTGTAAAATTACGCTCACGAAAAAAAAATCAAGATTTAATTCTTACTCGTATGTTAATTGAAATTAATTTAGCTGTCGAACTATATTCTATTCATGAATTTTGTTACCTTTGCTCATTCCCGGTTGGAAAATATCGTGAGTCTCGTGAAATAGTTGTGAGTCACGTGTATTGTCGTGAATCATGCGTGAGCGTGAGTCATTAAAACTAGTTAGTGTGTGAGAGTGCGTGAGTACTGGTTTTCATTTCGTGAATGTGCGCGAGTGGCTACCACATGTATCGGGCGTGATCATGCGTGAATAAACATTTTGCTTCGTGAATGTGAGTGAAATTTCACTCACGCGCACACCTCTAAATTTGACAACGATAAAATGACACCATGCGCTGTCAAAACAACAACCAGCGTAATAATAAAGCGAGACTCGAACCTGGATTGTCTGCTCCATAAGTGTTAATAGTCGTCTTAGCACAGTGCACCACCGAGGGAGTTGCCACAAGAACGCCTAAGACTTTTTATGGCCAAAGAAAAAGGAATGTCGTTCATGAAATCGTGAACGCCCGTGGACGAAACCGTGAACATTCCGTTTTGATTTTTCGTGAACGTTTCCGTTTCATGTTGTTACCGTCCGTTCACGATTTTTCTATAGTGTGCAAGTTTTTCTATTAGTGTACTAAGCCAAAGTCGCATTCGTATTTTAAGGACATTACATCTTTGGCCTCTTGACTATATTCGTTAAGTGTATCTTTCTTATTTAATGCGAAATAAGTAATGATCGACAAGGATAAAATTCTCTCATTCAATTTTATCTCCATAACCATGAAATAAGATTTCCATATTTTAGCCAAGTCCCAATAGTGAACTGCACAGTGTGAATATAGACATCGTTATTGAGGGATTCAAGGCTGCAAACAAGGACCGTGTCGGAAATGGCTTCGCGTTCGAATGAACTTTGTGCCTGGGGATCGATTTTTACAAGGTTGGAAGCAAATACAAGTCGCATAACGGCCTGTCAATATGATGAAAAATTGACAGACATTTCCTGGGTCATAGTGAAAAAATGGACTTATTGGAGGTAAAACAGTCACAAGGGCCAAACCATGGGCATTTTAGTGACCATTTAGGAGAAAATCATTAATTTTTATATAATAGAACTGACTGATATGACAACATTTTGTAATATGTGATCAAGAATATATATATATATATATATATATATATATATATATATATATATATATATATATATATATATATATATATATATATATATATATATATATATATATATATATATATATATATATATATATATATATATATATATATATATATATATATATATATATATATATATATATATATATATATATATATATATATATATATATATATATATATATATATATATATATATATATATATATATATATATATATATTCTTGATCACATATTACAAAATGTTGTCATATCAGTCAGTTCTATTATATAAAAATTAATGATTTTCTCCTAAATGGTCACTAAAATGCCCATGGTTTGGCCCTTGTGACTGTTTTACCTCCAATAAGTCCATTTTTTCACTATGACCCAGGAAATGTCTGTCAATTTTTCATCATATTGACAGGCCGTTATGCGACTTGTATTTGCTTCCAACCTTGTAAAAATCGATCCCCAGGCACAAAGTTCATTCGAACGCGAAGCCATTTCCGACACGGTCCTTGTTTGCAGCCTTGAATCCCTCAATAACGATGTCTATATTCACACTGTGCAGTTCACTATTGGGACTTGGCTAAAATATGGAAATCTTATTTCATGGTTATGGAGATAAAATTGAATGAGAGAATTTTATCCTTGTCGATCATTACTTATTTCGCATTAAATAAGAAAGATACACTTAACGAATATAGTCAAGAGGCCAAAGATGTAATGTCCTTAAAATACGAATGCGACTTTGGCTTAGTACACTAATAGAAAAACTTGCACACTATAGAAAAATCGTGAACGGACGGTAACAACATGAAACGGAAACGTTCACGAAAAATCAAAACGGAATGTTCACGGTTTCGTCCACGGGCGTTCACGATTTCATGAACGACATTCCTTTTTCTTTGGCCATAAAAAGTCTTAGGCGTTCTTGTGGCAACTCCCTCGGTGGTGCACTGTGCTAAGACGACTATTAACACTTATGGAGCAGACAATCCAGGTTCGAGTCTCGCTTTATTATTACGCTGGTTGTTGTTTTGACAGCGCATGGTGTCATTTTATCGTTGTCAAATTTAGAGGTGTGCGCGTGAGTGAAATTTCACTCACATTCACGAAGCAAAATGTTTATTCACGCATGATCACGCCCGATACATGTGGTAGCCACTCGCGCACATTCACGAAATGAAAACCAGTACTCACGCACTCTCACACACTAACTAGTTTTAATGACTCACGCTCACGCATGATTCACGACAATACACGTGACTCACAACTATTTCACGAGACTCACGATATTTTCCAACCGGGAATGAGCAAAGGTAACAAAATTCATGAATAGAATATAGTTCGACAGCTAAATTAATTTCAATTAACATACGAGTAAGAATTAAATCTTGATTTTTTTTCGTGAGCGTAATTTTACAGAAATTTTATTCACGCACATTCAGAACGGATTTTATTTCTCACGCACGACACATTTTTTTCAGTCTCATTCACGCTCATTCACGAAAGTTGTTTCAGATTTTGTTCACGACTCACGTGATTCACGCGTGAATAACGGGTTCCACGACAATTTCGTGTCACGCGCACACCTCTAGTCAGATTAACACCGTCTGTTCTCCATTTGACACCAAATATGTTTTGATTTATTTTCATGAACGGATCGTTTTGAAGCACGCACTCCGTTCATATTTTTTTTCTATGGGTGCACATAAGACGCATTTCTCTGATACAAAGTTTTTCTTCTTGTCCAAAAGTTAATAACATTTTCAAAAATGCCGTTTTGTTTTTAGTGTTAGAAAATCCGGCTTAAAGATGGGTACCTTTAAAAAAAAAAAGAAAATTCTTTAGTTCTACGGCAAATTTGTCCTTAAACATTGCCAAATATTAATGAAATTGTGTTTAAATCCGATGAATTTTTGTAACTTAAATAATGGCTGAAAAAAAAAACAGTAACAACGAAAAGTGGAGAAAAAAAAACAGAAAAGATCCGAAAAATGAAGGCCAAATTTGATCGAAATCCACACCGTAGTGGCAAAAAACAACGTTAAAGAATATCGCGAGAATGGATGCAACACATACACTGACAAAAACAGTGAACCCACCAGAAAGAACAATTTTGGTTAATTTTTGAAAATTTAGACAAATTCAAGAAAATTTATTAGACAAAATTAATTTTTTTTCACTTTTTAAGGAACATTTTGTAGTTTGAAGGAAAAACTTGGAGTTCAAAATTGCAATAATGTCTTTAGTACCATACGAAGTTCAGGATGGACGCATTTATAGTAAAATTTACAAATTTAAAGAAATAATTAACTATTTTGTGAGAAGTACTAATTTAGTAAATCTTTATGCTTCATTTGAGTATAATTTTTTCCCGATGCACAAAAAATCGAAAAGTGCCAAGGAGTTGCTTCACTTGCACGAAAACCGCATATCCGGATCTCAATTCGTTGACTAGGACATTTTGGAGAGTAATATTGGCACTAAAAAAATTGTCGATCATCTCAAGACTGCGCTTCGCCGAGAATGGGACAAATAACAGGTTGGCTGATAAGTCCCCGGTCTAACAAAGAAAAACACATTTTTTGTCAAAATTCGTTTTTATTATTCAACATAGTTCCCCTCAAGAGCCATGCAACGATTATAACAACCTTCCAATAGTTTGATACCATTTTGGTAGTACTCCTTCGGTTTTGCCTCAAAATAGGCCTCAGTTTCGGCGATCGCCTCTTCATTGCAGCCAAATTTTTTCCAGGCGTGCATCCTTTTGAGGTCTGAGAACAAGAAAAAGTGGCTGGGGGCCAGATCTGGAGAATACGGTGGGTGGGGAAGCAATTCGAAGCCCAATTCATGAATTTTTGCCATCGTTCTCAATGACTTGTGGCACGGTGCGTTGTCTTGGTGGAACAACACTTTTCTCTTCTTCATATGGGGCCGTTTTGCCGCGATTTCGACCTTCAAACGCTCCAATAACGCCATATAATAGTCACTGTTGATGGTTTTTCCCTTCTCAAGATAATCGATAAAAATTATTCTACGCGCATCCCAAAAAACAGAGGCCATTACTTTGCCAGCGGACTTTTGAGTCTTTCCAGGCTTCGGAGACGGTTCGCCAGTCGCTGTCCACTCAGCCGACTGTCGATTGGACTCAGGAGTGTAGTGATGGAGCCATGTTTCATCCATTGTCACATATCGACGGAAAAACTCGGGTGTATTACGAGTTAACAGCAGCAAACACCGCTCAGAATCATCAACACGTTGTTGTTTTTGGTCAAATGTGAGCCCGGGCGGCACCCATTTTGCACAGAGCTTCCGCATATCCAAATATTGATGAATGATATGACCAACACGTTCCTTTGATATCTTTAAGGCCTCTGCTATCTCGATCAACTTCATTTTGATGTTCTCGTCGGTAACCACCTCTTTCGGGCGTCCACTGCGTTCACCGTCCTCCGTGCTCACTTCACCACGCTTGAATTTTGCATACCAATCAATTATTGTTGATTTCCCTGGGGCAGAGTCCGGAAACTCATTATCAAGCCTAGTTTTTGCTTCCACCGTATTTTTTCCCTTCAGAAAACAGTATTTTATCAAAACACGAAATTTCTTTTATTCCATTTTTTTCACAATAACAAAAGTTGCTTCACAAAAGACGCTCTATCTCACAAACTAATTGGCTTACAGACGTCAAATTTTGACACGAATCATTTGAAGGTTGGTACTATATAAAAATAATATGTATTTAATACTAGCGACGCCATCTATGTGTCAGACCGGGGACTTATCAGCCAACCTGTTAACGTCAGAGCCACTTTTGTGTAGCGTATGATGGCTTTACCGGCCGCACTCAAAAACCCACCAGGAATGAAAACTTTTGATTTATGTTGGATAATTTAGAGTAATTTTAGAAAATTTTAACTAAACTGTATTACAAACGCAGATGTCACGCCGATTTTACAAAAATAAGTAAATATCTTTCGACAGATTCAAGAAAAGTTATTTGACTATAATTATTTTTTTTTATCACTTGTAAAAGTAAATTTCGTTGCGTAAAGGAAAACAAATTGGAGTTCAAAATTGCAAAAAAAAGTCTTTGGCACAAAGTTTATGATGGACACATATTTGGTAAAATTTACAAATTTTAAGAAATTCTGAACTATTTTACAAATTTTAAGAAATTCTGAACTTTTGTGTGGGAGATACGAATATAGTTATTTTGTTTAATTTGTGTATAATTTTTCCCACTTTTTTGGTCATTTAACTAACATATGCAATAAATTAAAGTCAAGAAAAATGTCTCAAAACATAATAATTACATGAATTAAAAAAGAGTTAAATTGGCTTTAGTAAAATACAGCGTTCACTTGTTTTTCAGTGTACATTTAAGACATAATGCTCTTTTAAATTTGAGTTTTGTGTACTAGATACTAGGAGATAAATTAGAATTTATTAATTTGTTCTGATTCTTTTTCTTCATGTACTTTATCAGAGTCCTTTGAAAAAGTGTTAACGACACCTTAAATTTCCCAATTTAAATTCGACTCCAAGTAGAAATTATGTAAGATTCAAGTAAAAACGTCTTTAAAATAAGCTGTTAAAATACATCTCCTATTTTTTAACGCTTTGTTGCTTTGTAGTCACAATACAAAAAGTTAACAATTTTAAAGACAATTTCATTCAATTTGAAGATTTTTTTTTCAGAATTATTAAAGCCGAGTTGACCTTAGTCAAACAAATTTTTCTTTCATGTGAAGATGTCCAGTTTTTAGTCTAAACACTTAACTATAAGAACAAAACGATTTCAATGACAAGTTTATGGACTTTTGGAGATGGAATAGAATTTATATCAGAGAAATACGTCTTCAATGCTAAGCAAAATTTACATTCGCGCTTTACTTTGTTGCATTACATATCAGCGATCCTGTAAATATATCCTTAGTGGAAAGACAACATTCTTTGAACCGGACAAACTTTTTTTTGAGTGTATTTGAAACACTCACTTTGATAATGCTGCCTTAGCAACGTTTCAATTAAATGAATTGTGTCCCAATTATTAATTCATTTCTTTGACATTTGATATTTTGCGAAAGAAAAATAAAGGAAAATTAAAAATACAGAGACATTGTCAATTCAAATTAGCCACATAATGAATCAAAAATCACCATTATTAAAGAGCGACATTATGCGAGCTTTGGAAGGTCAAATTTTACCATTTTCATTTTCTTCATCCCTCTGCACAGAAAAAAAGTAAACTGTTTTATAGCAATGAACTACCTCGTGCGAAAATTGAACTAAATTATACTCCACGAATATAATACGAGTGGAAATTTAATGCCCTGGTGTACTTTTTAACTGCATTTCACGAAATTACACCCTCTCGTAGAAAAAAAAAACGAACTTCAATTAAAACAACAAATCATTTGCGCCAAATCATGACTATTTTAACTACACGCAAAAAAATAATTCTTTCCTCCCAAACGAAATTTTAGACAAACAAAGTTCGTTTCTCATTTGCTTTTCGTTGAAAGGAAGTGTATTTGGAAGAAAAGTATATACTTTTGGTGATAAACGTTTATTCTTTTCCAGGATGTAAAAACAATTTCATAAAGACAAACTCAAAAAAAAAACATTGTTTTCTTGCTAATTGCATTTTCCCTCACATCTTTCTCACATCCACGAGGTTTTTTTAGTTCTTAACACCTTTTCCTGTAATACAAACATTGTAGAAGAAATTAGACGATTTTATAAATTTAAACATTTTTTTTACCTTTCGCCTGGACGGAGAATCGAACCGCGGACCATGCAATTTGTAAGCCAACACACTATCCACTGAGCTATGTAGCCGTTATTGTCATCAATAGACAATTACCCATATAAGTTATATTTATATAGCATAGCTTGCGGCGCCCACGAGCCGATTAAACAAAGTTTATTTAACAGAAAAATACATTTAGTTTGGCACCGTGGAGCAGTGGTTGCTACGTCCGACTTGCATGCCAAGGGTCGTGGGTTCGATCCCTGCTTCGACCAAAGTTTTTTTTTTTTACATATATTCCAGATATGGTCGGAAGATTCCGAAAAAATGTTCAACATTACATTCTACTATATTAAATTTTTACTATGAACTGTAAAATGTGTCTTATTAAAGACCTACAGTCAGAAAAGAACAGTGTTTGATATGGAACGAAATGGAATGTGTTGTTGGTTCAAAAATAACTTTTTTTATTGAAAAAATAAAAATTTTGTAACAAACGATTTTTTTGGTGATAAAAGTGTATACTTTTCGAAGCAATTCAAAAAACTCTAACAAAAGAACAACGTTTTCGGTACACGTTTTCCAAACGTTTTTTTTTTTTTTGCGTGTACACTGTAGTTCATTCTTACTATATTTGAAAATCGTAAGAAAATTTTCTTTTGCTTTAGTTCATATTGATCTTATGAATACGGCGATTGAACTCTATACATACGTTCATAAAATGCTTGAGACATATGTACGTACTTAAAAAAGGAACATTTCATTGGGCTGTGGAAATTTTCACAAAAAAAAATTAATGTAATTTAAATACAAGCAAATATTTTTAGCTTTGGTTTAACTACGGACTTTTTTTCAATGTAGTATGGTTCAAATGATACACATTTTTATCCTCCAAAGGCAATTCATCAATGTCATCACCTGAACATTAGTAAATTTGCCAAACATTCAACAATACTGTCACTTAATTTTCATCTGACTTTTATTGTAGCTCATTTAATTTATTGTGACATCTTTACAAAGTATTGCAAACTTGTTGGGTTTTATTGTCATGAAAAGGATAAAAGCTCGCAGAATGGTCTTCCTTACCATTTTGTTTTTCCTCGAATCAAGTAATGTTTTAATTACATAGCAGTAATGAGTTGTGTTATTTGAGCATTTTATGATATTCCTTTTAATTACGAATAATAAACAAAAAAAAAACTTCTTTGGGCCATTTATTTTACTTTTGGCGCAAAAGGTTATGAAAATAATTCAAGTGAAAGAATAAGAAGAAGTTTTTAATGACTTAAACCGTAATGATTTATAATTTATAGGGACCACCGAAGAAAATATTGTAATTACAACGAATATTTTGTTGTGTATTATGGAAAATAAATTAAACTAAGGAGAGTAACTGGCGCAAATTGCCAGCAATTCAAAAATTTTACGTTTACTGACAAAAATGTACTTCGACATTATGGTGATTTTTTTTGTAAAGTACAGGAAAATGTTTACACGTCAAATGCATTATTTGAATCGATAATAATGTTTGAAGTAGAGGTGTGAGCGTGAGTGAAATTTAACTCACCCTCACGCACATTCACGAAACAAAATGTTTATTCACGCACGCTCACGCCCATACACGAAATAAAAACCTGTACTCACGCACGAACTACTTTTAAGAACTCACGCAATATGCACCACAATTCACGCGATTCACGGAAAATTCACGCGACTCACGACATTTTCCAACCGGGAGTGAGCAAAGGTAACAAAATTCAAAAATAAAAATAAAATTCAAAGCTAATTTAATTTCAGTAATAATAAAATATTGATTTTTTTCGCGAACAAATAAAGGGTGATACGGTCAAAATTTGGTCAATATAAACTTGACGTATTTCTTTCAATTTCGTATTTAAAAAACCTGAACACCCCTCATTTTGAAGGTGTGTGTGTGTAGAATGTTGCTCCTATTTTGATTTTGGAATTCACTCTTCAGTTGTCAAAATGCCATCCAAGCAAGAAGAGCAGCGTATCAAAATTTTGCTCGCGCATCGCGAAAATCCGAGCTACTCGCACGCAAAGCTGGCAAAATCGCTAAAAGTTGCCAAATCAACCGTTACAAATGTAGTTAAAGTGTTTGGGGAACATTTGTCGACTGCCAGGAAGTTTGGATCGGGGGGAAATCGAAAACCGGAAGCCGCTGAGACGACAAAGAGAGTTGCCGGTAGTTTCAAGCGAAACCCTAACCTCTCTCTCCGAGATGCCGCAAATAAGCTGGGTGTATCGTCTACAACCGTGCATCGAGCCAAAAAACGAGCCGGACTATCGACTTACAAGAAGGTATTGACTCCAAATCGCGATGATAAACAAAATACGACGGCCAAAGCGCGATCCCGGAGGCTGTACACGACGATGCTGACTAAGTTTGACTGCGTGGTAATGGACGACGAAACCTACGTCAAAGCAGACTACAAGCAGCTTCCGGGACAGGAGTTTTATACGGCAAAAGGAAGGGGAAAGGTAGCAGATATTTTCAAGCACATAAAATTTTCAAAGTTCGCAAAGAAATATCTGGTTTGGCAAGCCATCTGTACCTGTGGCTTGAAAAGCAGCATTTTCATAGCTTCCGGGACTGTCAACCAAGAAATTTACGTGAAAGAGTGTTTGAATAAACGTCTGCTGCCTTTCCTGAAGAAACACGGTTGTTCCGTACTGTTTTGGCCGGATTTGGCATCTTGCCATTACGGTAAAAAGGCCATGGAGTGGTACGCCGCCAACAACGTGCAGGTGGTTCCCAAGGACAAGAACCCTCCCAACATGCCAGAGCTCCGCCCAATTGAGAAATACTGGGCTATTGTCAAGCGGAACCTAAAGAAGACCAAAAAAACTGCTAAGGACGAGCAGCAGTTCAAGGCAAACTGGCTTTCTGCGGCGAAGAAGGTGGCTGTACAAAATTTGATGGCAGGTGTCAAGCGTGAGGCCCGGAAATTCGGATTTGGCAAAGCGAAAGCCTAACAGAATATTTTTCCTGAATTATGCTAATTGAACTTGAAAAATAAATTTAATTTGAGTTTTTAAATAAACGATTTCACCGATTTACACGCGTTTTCCCTTGACCAAATTTTGACCGTATCACCCTTTATTGTGAAGCCAAATATTTGGTGTACTTAACATGTTGGCTGATAAGTCCCCGGTCTAACAATGAAAACACACATTTTTTTGTCAAATTTCGTTTTTATTATTCAACATAGTTCCTTTTAAGAGCGATACAACGAATATAATTTTTTGATACCATTTTGGTAGTACTCCTTCGGTTTTCCCTCAAAATAGGCCTCAGTTTCGGCGATCACCTCTTCATTGCAGGCAAATTTTTCCCCTGCGAGCATCCTTTTGAGATCTGAGAACAAGAAAAAGTCACTGGGGGCCAGATCTGGAGAACACGGTGGGTGGAAAAGCAATTCGAATTCATGAATTTTTGCATCGTTCTCAATGACTTGTGACACGGTGCGTTTTCTTGGTGGAACAACACTTTTTTCTTCTTCATATGGCGCCGTTTTGTCGCGATTTCGACCTTCAAACGCTCCAATAATGCCAAGATAACCGATAAAAATTATTCCATGCGCATCCCAAAAAAAAAAAACAGGGGCCATTATTTTGCCAGCGGACTTTTGAGTCTTTCCACGCTTCGTAGACGGTTCACCGGTCGCTGTCCACTCAGGCGACTGTCGATTGGACTCAGGAGTGTAGTAAGGGAGCCATGTTTCATCCATTGTCACATATCGACGGGTGTATTGCGAGTTAACAAGTGCAAACACCGCTCAGAATCATCAACACGTTGTTGTTTTTGGTCAAATGTGAGCTCGCGCGGCACCCTTTTTGCACAGAGCTTCCGCATATCCAAATATTGATGAATGATATGACCAACACGTTCCTTTGATATCTTTAAGGTCTCTGCTATCTCGATCAACTTCATTTTGATGTTTTCGTCGGTAACCACCTCTTTCGGGCGTCCACTGCATACCAATAAATTATTGTTGATTTCCCTGGGGCAGAGTCCGGAAACTCATTATCAAGCCAAGTTTTTGCTTCCACCGTATTTTTTCCCTTCAGAAAACAGTATTTTATCAAAACACGAAATTCCTGTTTCTTCCATTTTTTTTTTTACAATAACAAAAGTTGCTTCACAAAAGACACTCTATCTCACAAAGTAATTGACTTACAGACGTCAAATTTGGCACGAATCATTTGAAGGTTGGTACTATATAAAAATAATATGCATTTAATACTAGCGACGCCATCTATGTGTCAGACCGGGGACTTATCAGCCAACCTGTTAAAATTCGAATGTTAATTTTGCTCTGCATATAAAGCTTTTTTCCTTGTTCAAAAGTAGATTAACTTTTTAATGAAGTCGTTTTGTTCTTACAGTGATTCGACTTAAAAATCGTTACATGAAAGAAAATTTTGTTTGACCAAGGTCAACTTGACTTGAAATTTATTTAAATTAGTTCACTTTTTGTATTTTGACTACAAAACAAAAAGGCGTTCAAAAATACGAGATGTTTTTCAAAACTTTATTTTAAAGACGCTTTTAACTTGAAACCTAGCATAATTTCTACTTGAAGTCGAGTCTAAATTCGAAAACTTAACACGTTTAACACGTTGAAAAAACGAATGAATTAAAATTTGTTTTCTAGTATAAAGGACACAAAACTTAAAGAGAATTGTGTCTTAATGTTATCCTTAGTTCAATTCTCCGCTTCTTTGGCTCGGAATCAATATCAAAATCATTAGTGTAAAGACAAAATCTTTGGAACCGGGCATGCGTTTTTTCAGTGTAGGGTTTACTGAGTGTAGGCAAAGATTTATGTATTTAACATTATGTGTTCTAGGAAATGGAATGGCATTTACCCCCTTGTATATTACTTTTAATTCTTCTACCTTGTATTGGTTTAGAATACAATTTACCATTTACAAGATGAAAGAAAACATCATCTAATTATACGTAAATTTTTTCTCATTTCAGTTTTTATGCTGTAAAAATATAAAACTATTTCTCGATGTATGCCGAAATCATTTTAAAATACGTGAAGCGGATCTTTTCGAGCCTAATATGTTATATGACCTAACACATTTTCATCGAGTCCTCATAACACTGTCAAAGTTGTCACAATGTGCAAAAGTACAAAAACTACATCCAAATATTGAGTAAGTATAATTTTATTTACTGAAAGAAAACTAAAGAAAAAATGCTTAATAAATGTACACTATTAGAAAAATCTTCATTGTGTTAACGAAATCTGTCATTAATATTGAGCCAACGAAATAATTGCTAAAATACAATAAAACTTTTTGTTATTGTTACGATTTTTCTATTAACGAAATATTTCATAATATTAATGAACACTTTCATTGCCCTAATGGAAAATGTCGTTGGCCTAATATTAAGGATTTATTTTCGCTAGTTTAATTATAAAAATCGACAATAATGACGTTGTCGAATAAAGATTTCGAAATATGCAACTAATAACTTGATGGGCCAATTGTAGATGTAAGTTTTGTTTTTTTATTTTCATTACCATCCAGAGCGGCTAAGTGGAACTTTTTCAATATCAATGAGTTGTTACATATAAACATCGGATAACCCTGATAGTTACCGCATGTATTTCAGCAAAAATCTGGGGCGGTGGTCTTAAAGGGGTCACATGATTTTGGTCGATATTGTCCGGGTATAGTATCGCCAGTTAATGGTGTAATGTAGAGTTATGCACGTGAGGAATATATTACTCACGCACGATATTTTAGGTTAGGTGGCAGCCCTATGTATCAGGCTCATTTAGACTATTCAGTCCATTGTGAACTTCTCTCTTATCACTGAGTGCTGCCCGATTCCATATTGAGCTCAATGACAAGGCACCTCCTTTTTATAGCCGAATCCGAACGGCGTTCCACATTACTGTGAAACCACTTAGAGCAGCTTTGAAACCCTCAGAAATTCACTGCAATGTGGAACGCCGTTCGGACTCGGCTATAAAAAGGAGGTCCCTTGTTATTGAGCTTAACATAGAATCGGGCAGCACTCAGTGATAAGAGAGAAGTTCGCCACTGTGGTATCACAATGGACTGAATAGTCTAAGTGAGCCTGAAATATCGGGCTGCCACCTAACCTAACCTAAATATTCAGTTCTGTCCAATATATATTATCTTGTTCACATCTTTTAAGTACATACTAAATTACAATCAAATGGAATAAAAATTTGTGTCGGGCGTTCAATAAAGAAAACTACACCCAGAGAAATGATTGGTTGGAATTCGAGTACGACAACAAATAGATAGTGGAGACCTACAATTTTTAGTTGTTTGGAATAAATGTTAGTTACTTCCCTTGTTTAATGGTTTCTATAACCAATATAATAGCTGTGTGACTAAAAATTCGTACACCCGACCAAATATTGATCGTTATTTATATATTGAAGTAAGCAACCATTTCAATATATTCCATATTGTTGCGATAACTAATTTGTTTTGCCAATGTGTCACCAAACCCAACAGAAAGTCTGTCTGGCCAATAAGTTGGTTGTGTTAACAGATTTGATAGTTATAAAGGGAACTTGTTGCTATGGACTACATATGTGTTATGACAACAAATAATCTTTTGTTTCATTAATTACAAAAAATTTTAAAAATCAAGTTAGATTTTTTTCAAGGTAAGTAATCTTACTTCATCAAATTCATCAAACATCAAATTACAACTCACTCTTCAACATTTCTCTTAATTTCCATAAAATATGTAGAGATATCTTAGCAAATGTGACCATTACCGAGGTTGGGAAAGGTATATATAGGGTTTGTCTGCCTCATCATCGGTCTCAAAATCTCAACATTCCCCTGCTGCCGATATATAAGAAAAATTTCATGAGCCTGATTGAATCCCAAGTCACACTGAAAATTGATTGTGAGTGGTCGAACTAACAAAGTTAATGTATGGGCGTGAGTATTGGCGGAAGTTGGGAAGATCCAATATGCTACTACAACAACAACTGGAAATATTTGATTGTGCTTTTGAAGATTTTCCAAATCTCCACCTTAGCTATTTCATGGGGTTATCCTTTTTGGTCAATAACTACAATATACATTAATATATGTTATAATAAAATAAAAACTAAAATGAATTCAACGGATTTTTTAATTCGCAAGCATTGGTTATCGGGCAAATAGTTAGTTGCTTTAACAAACGAATTCAATTTTATTGGCTGTGATTGCCAATTAGACTGTTAATGTGCTCAAAATGTAGTTCTTCAAACTATTTTATATACTGTTGTGTCAGACAACAATTGGTTGCTTCAACAAATTTTGTTGGTTATATTCTGATAGTAGATGGGACCAAATAATTTGGTTGGCAAAAAAATTGGTTGGCACAACAAATTTGTTTTCTGTGTGTATTAAGTGCGTCGAGCGTTGTAAACGAAGAACTTACATATTTAGAAGAAGTAGCGCTGAATTATGCACTTACAACTATGCGCAGAAAAGTAGTGCCTATAGTATTTTATAGTTTTATAATTAATTTTTTTGTTGCGTTAGTCGTGATACTGAATTCAAGTCGAAACTTCTGCCAGATCATGGCCAACTTCTTAGTGAAAAATTGGTTTCACATAATTAATAAGATGGATATTATCAAAGAATGAATTTACCCATTTCCACGAATATCAAGCGACGGTGGGAGCTTATAGCCGAATCTGATCGAGGTGTCAGCCAGTACGAGCTACCCTGATGAAGTTCTACAACTTAAATATTATTATTGAAATTTGGTACAATTTGATCCCAAAAAGTACACTTTATTCTCGTTTGTACAATTTAAAAATTTGGTTTTTCATCCCTGGGATTAACTCTGGGAATAACAATAATTTACCTGGGGGACCTGATTTAAAACATGAACCTGATTAAATTGAGAGCGTTATTAATTACAAGCGAATTCTACTCCTAAGCGTTATTATGTTCATGAGGAGGATTATTTTCATATGCTTATTTTTCCGAAATTCGTATCAGAATAAGAAGATTATTTTCGCGAATAGTGCTCATGCACGAAATATGTTTGGTTAATCACACACACTGAGGCCGTTGACTCAGTACTCACGTGAGATTCACGCAAATTTTCGTATGTTACAAGTATTTCGTATCACAGGCACACCCTTTGTTCAGTCATCTGATTTCAAGCAATTGTGTGTCCAATGATATCTTCAAAGTATTCACACCAGTGTTCGGTTCACCCTTCCTCAACTTCAAGCTTTCCAAAAATTCAACTGTCACTTCTGAATTTATTTTGGATGGCGCGTTTTTACTTCAAAAACAATGTAGTACATGCCTCCTGGTATGCATCTTTTGTACCTATATCGCCTTTATAAGTAGAGTACTAAGTTTCAGAGAAGTGTAAAGGATTGTTTTCAGAATTTTGATATGGGACAATGAAGTTTCATTCAGCCGTAAGCAGAATTTATTTGTTATACCCTCCACCATAGGATCGGGGTATATTAACCTTGTCATTCCGTTTGTAACACATCGAAATATTGCTCTAAGACTCCATAAAGTATATATATATTCTGGGTCGTGGTAAAATTCTGAGTCGATCTAAGCATGTCCGTCTGTCCATCTATTGAAATCACGCTAACTTCCGAACGAAACAAGCTATCGACTTGAAACTTGGCACAAGCAGTTGTTATTGATGTAGGTCGGATGGTATTGCAAATGGACCATATCGGTCCACTATTACGTATAGCCCCCATATAAACGGACCCTCAGATTTGGCTTGCGGAGCCTATAAGAGAATCATATTTCATCAGATTTGGCTGAAATTTGGTGGGTGGTGTATATGGTCTCTAACAATCATGCAAAAATTGGTCCATATCGGTGCATAATTATATATAGCCCCCATATAAACCGATCCCCATATTTGGCTTGCTGAACCTCTAAGAGAAGAAAATTTCATCGGATCCGGCTGAAATTTGGTTTATGGTGTTAGTATATGGTCTCTAACATCCATGCAGGAATTGGTCCATATCGGTGCATAATTATATATAGCCCCCATATAAACCGATCCCCAGATTTTAGCTCCTGAGCCTCTTGGAAGAGCAAAATTCATCCGATTCGGTTGAAATTTGGTACATGGTGTTAGTATATGGTATCTAACAACCATGCAAAAACTGGTCCATATCGGTCCATAATTATATATAGCTCCCATATAAACCGATCGCCAGATTTGACCTCCGGAACCTCTTGCAAGAGCAAAATTCATCCGATCCGGTTGAAATTTGGTACGTGGTGTTAATATATGGTCCGGAACCTCTTGCAAGAGCAAAATTCATCCGATCCGGTTGAAATTTGGTACGTGGTGTTAATATATGGTCTCTAACAACCATGCAAGAATTGGTCCATATCGGTCCATAATTATATATAGCCCCCATATAAACCGATCCCCAGATTTGAGCTCCGGAGCCTCTTGGAAGAACAATATTCATCCGATCCGGCTGAAATTTGGTACATGGTGTAAGTATATAGTCTCTAACAACCATGCAAAAATTGGTCCACATCGGTTCATAATTATATATAGCCCCGATCCCCAGATTTGACCTCTGGAGCCTCTTGGAAGAGCAAAATTCATCCGATTCGGTTGAAATTTAGTACATGGTGTTATTATATGGTCTCTAACAACCATGCAGGAATTGGTCCATATCGGTGCATAATTATATATAGCCCCCATATAACCGATCCCCAGATTTGACCTCCGGTGCCTTTTGGAGATGCAACATTCATCCAATCTGGTTGAAATTTGGCACATTGTGCTAGTATATGACCGCTCATAACCATGCCAAACTAGGTCGATATCGGTCCATAATTATATATAGCCCCCATATAAAGCGACCCACATATTTCATTTCTGGCTCTCTAATTAGCGCACAAAAGTCCATATCGGTTCGTAATTATTTGCAGACTTACCTATATATACCTTTTTTGTATATGTTATACCACGTATGGACTAACTTACAATTTAGAAGACAATGTTGCGAAGTTTTGAGATACCGTGCCATTGGCAAGTGTTACCGAAACCTAAGTAATTCGATTGTGGATGCCTGGCCGAACTTACGGCCGTATATACTTGTTTATTTTTGTAATTAAATTATTTGTGGAATTTAATTGAATTTATTTTTTTGTATTTCCAGAGGCTTTAATTTACAACTATCTCCTAGTGAAAGATCTCATTCTGACGAAGCCATCTACAAAGATTTACATTCAACGTAAGTACCCAATATTGGCTATAACCCACAAAATATTCGATACGTTTTTTTTCTGAGTAATGTTTTCAACTTTAGCTGTGGTTTAAAGAGTTTACGATTCTTTTAAAATTCACGTTCTACTATTTCTTGCTTCTCTTCTTTTTCTTCTTCTACATTCTACCTTTACTTCTTTCCATGCGTTACACTCTCTAATCTTTTCTAAAACAAAAACTCTCCACACTCCTATTTTTTGAAATGCCTATATAACCTTTCACCATATTCACATAAAAGTGGAGATAACCACAAAAATGGCAGTCTTGATAATCCTTTGGAATTTTATGATCGTACCTCGCAAAGCGGTTCACTCTCGGTGGAAGATGAAAACAGTGATATAACCATTGAAAATGAATTGGGCACCGAAAATACTGAAGACTATGAAGACGATAATTTTTCAGCTTTAAGTGAAACCATCGAAACCGATGAAACACATTCCGTCCAAAGTGGTTGTAGTGGGGGCGGTAGTTCTGGCATTATCGTATCAGAGAATGGTACCATCGAGAGTCGATCCGTTCGTTCTACCGCCAGTCCACCAGCCCTTATGAAACGTTCCAGTAGTACTACATCGGCCCCGCCCCTAGTTGCTCGGTCCTCCTCAGCGTCGGCGGTACGTTCTACGAGTGCTATGCATAATCTAAATCAACAACAACGTCAAAAATTAATGGCTGCATCAGGTTGCATTTCATCGGCGGCCGTGGATCGTATACAAAATTTACAAAATGCAGCTGCTGCTGTTTACAATTACCATGTGATTACTTCACAAATTGGTCATGAATACTTGAATGACATCTACACTGAGGAGGATGAAAAAGTCTATGAAGATTTGTGCTATGTCACCTTTTCGTCGAAGGTTTCAGAGGTGTGCATTGCCTTTATATAATAAGACAAAATGGGATGATATGAGATACACTAATAACGCAAACTAAGAATGTGCCTTAAATGTTTGGTGTATTAGTGTTTTGAGATGTAGAAAAAGTTCTCCTTATTTTGCTTCCTAAAGCTTTTTGTTGTTCTTATTTAGCTTCAACAGATAGGCCTCGATTTATACGATAAAATGATTCTACATAATAATTAATAAATAGGCATAAATAAATATGATAGCCTCTTAAAAAGTTTTAAATGTAACTTAAATTAAATGTAACTTAGTCATACGGAAATTTCTTAAATTAAGTATCGCGTACATCGAGGATTACCTGTCCATATATAGTTTTTGTATATTATTTTTAACGTTCGTTTACTATCACACTACGTTCTCTTAAAATTTTATTTTCGCCTAGATATTTATGTTATTATTAATATCTGAGAATTTCAAATCCTAACCTCTGATCCAGAAATATTACCGATTTTTTTTGTACTTCTTTATTAATGTGATCTCATTTACATTGCAATTTGAGATTATTTGTGTTTTTCTGTAAATCGTACTTCGATTGCTTCGTATAAGCGTCGATAGACACCTATGTACATACAGTGTGGCGGATATGTAATGCAACAAAATAAAACTCTACATTTTTTTTATTTTATTGTTCAAAAGCAAAAATGCCGAAAATAACATCAAATTTTAGAATTAGTTTAGATTTGTTCGAATTGGCTACCTTTGACACGAATTATTGCCTTCAAACGGCCGACAAAAACATCATACGCTGCACGAAAGCGTATATGCGGTATTTTGGTCCATTCCCGGCGAATAGTTTTCTTGAAATGATCGATGATTGATTAGTTACACCCTTACTATTCGAAACACAACCATTCAACCGTCGAACTGAACGGACGTGTTTTTTTAATAGCGGATTATTTCATCGTAATAAGTACTTATTACGAATTTCAAGTGTGGTGGTAAATTAAGCCACCATGCAGCGAAATTCAAAGTAATCCACTGGGTTGCTAACTTCAGGGCCCAGTGGACGGGTATCGACTGATGTTATAAATTTGGGCAATGACCAAGAGTTAGGTCCTCTAGACGGGTCGACAGGTTGCGATAATTTGACAAATCTAACCTTTCCTAAGGTAACGACATCAAAAGGAGGTAATCCCTCACGAAAGAGATTCAAGGAACGCAGAAATGCTTTGTTTATCCGAAAGAAATTGGGATAAGTCGACCCAAACACGTTGTCGACTAAGCAAAGCAATTCCTTAAAATGGGCGCAAGGAATTCTTGAAGCTGGAAAGAGGGAAAGATCGCCGGATGAACTGCCATCTTCCAAAAGGGATCAAAGATAGTTTGCCTCAGTGGCAAAAAACAGTCTTGTGATAGCGATTGTTAGCAGGGGAACAGTGGACGGTATTGTTCCAAAGCACAAGTGGGGGAAAATTGAGAATCCTTTGTCTGGCGTCTACTCACAGGTGCTAGAAAAGTTTCCCGGCCCAGATCCCCGACACCAAGAGGCTGGTTGGTATCAAGGACGATTTAAGCGAGTCGCATTTTGAGGACCAGAGGTCTATAGAATGTTTTAAAGCTGCTTTGATACTAATTGGTGAAGTTTGAAGAATGTTTTAAAGCTGCTTTGATACTAATTGGTGAAGAAGAAGAAAGACATACCGGCTAGACCTAAAGCACATGCGTGGATACCTGCAAACCCTCCTGACCCTGAATCTATTTTAAATAGACTGAAACAATGCAATCCAGATCTTCCAACAGCTGATTGGGATTCAGAAATGGACAAGCCACTATCTGAATCAGAAATAAGCACACCTTCTTGCGAACTGCATGCGGAGAAGGTTTCTACTGCCTCAAAAATCACCAAAGTTGAGCCTATGGTCATTGCGAGAGTCACCGAGATTTCTGAAGAGGACATTCTTGATGACTCGATTGAAGCGGCTGATGTGAAAGTTGTTGAAAATCTCGATGGTCCTACAGATCCTCCAGATAAATCTTCGCCATTGTGAGGCCGCTTGTGCTGCCTTAAAAGTTCTCCTGATGAAAGGGGACATAGATATAGTTCTTATTCAAGAACCATATGTTTATAGAAACAAAATATGTGAATTAAGAACTCCGGGGTTCAAACTATTGCAGTATACTGGTAATGATGTAAATCGAGCCTGTATAATTGCTAAAAACGAGCTTAACTTGTTTCTGCCTCCTTCAATGTGCAATGCAGACACTGTCGTTGCCAATTTAGCAATAGCCAAATGCAAAAATTGGGTATCTTCGGTCTGCATGGGACATGAGAGGGAGATGCCTCCATGAACCGTTAGCACCTTAGTTGAGGAGTCATTGAAAACAAAAACAAAACTCATTATGGAATGCGTCGCAAATGCACATCATAGTATATGGGAAGTGGTGACATTAATACAAGAGAAGAGTCACTCCCAGAGTTTATTTTGTGTACTAATTTGGTAGTTTGCAATAAGAAGATGCCCCAACCATAGTCATTAAAACAGGCAAGAGGTTTTGGACACCACCTTGGCCTCGCAAGAACAGAGTGAAATGATATCTGAGTGGCAGGTTTTAGGTGAACATAGCTTCTCAGATCATCGCTACATTAATTTCAAATTTGATGTTCATACCACCAAGACCATATTTCCGCCATATGTTAGGAAAGCTGATTGGAATAGGGATAGGGAATCATTCAATATGATGATACCGGAAATACCAGAGACAAATATGAGAAATGTGCAAGATATCGAACACGCAGTGGAGCGGATTACTAAGGCCTTCAACATCTCACTGAAAGCTGCATGGCCTAGAGGGAGGCCAAGGGGGAAAAATCGTCCACCATGGTGGTCTACGGGATTAAATAATATGAGGAAATCCTGCAGGAAGCTCTTTAACAAGGCAAAGTCCACTAGAGCCCCTGAGGATTGGGACGCTTACAAGAAGAATCTGAGAGGATACAAGCGAGAACTAAGAAAGGCTCAGCATAACTCTTGGAATGATTACTGCAGCAGTATTGAGAATACATCCGAGGCTTCCACACATTTCCTGGAAATCAGACGGTTGAACCAGGTTCTAGTGGTGCCACCGCGGCTCAGCTACCATTTCCTATCGAGGAAATTATATCGGAATCTAGAATAAAATGTACGTTAAATAGTTTTGGACCATTCAAATCCCTCGAACTTTATGGAAATACTCCGGCGGAGTTACAAGCAGTGACTGACTGAATTATCCCCTGCTTGTCGGCGATATATACAGGGTGTATCAACTTAGCATACATTCCAGGAAAGTGGAGGGAAACAAAAGTCGCTTTCATACCTAAAGCGGGAAAAGCCTCTCGAGTGCGAAGGATTTCCGACCAATCAGTTTATCCTCATTTCTACTTAAGACTCTGGAGAGGATGATAGATATTTATCTTAGAACTAGCATCGATTCAAGTTTGTTCTCGAAACGACAGCATGCATACTCGAAGGGCAGGTCTACTGAGACCGCACTACATGAACTAGTCAGCTTTATTGAAAGCTCACTATCTGTCAAAGAATACACAATCGTGGCGTTTCTAGACATCGAAGGGGCGTTCAATAATGTCCATCCGAGATCGATATTAAATGGACTGACAACTCTGAATGTTGATCCATGTATACTCAGGCTGTTAGACGAACTGCTAATGAAGAGACGTATTTCAGCCACACTAGGACAAGCAAACATACAAAAGTATGTGAACAGAGGCACTCCTCAAGGAGGAGTTCTATCACCTCTTCTTTGGAATGTTGCTATAAACGACCTTCTGGTTTCCCTAGAAAAAGAAAGGATACAAGTGGTGGCATACGCAGATGATGTGGCGCTAGCAGTCAGGGGAAAATTCCCATCAACAATTAGAGATATTATACAGAGAGCCCTCCGGATGACTGAGAAATGGGCGAAAGATAATGGTCTTGGGGTAAATCCTGCAAAGACAGAAATAGTCATGTACTGCAAAGATCGCAAAACTCCCACGGTTAAGCCTATTTCCTTAGGGGGTATTGAAATTCCCTTTGGTGATTGTGCAAAATACCTTGGCGTTATTTTGGACAGGAAGCTGAATTTTAGGCTTAATATTGGAGAGGGGGCGAGAAAAGCCACGGTAGTTTTGTACTCGTGCAAAAAGGCAATAGGGAAAAAGTGGGGACTAAGACCAAAAATTGTGCATTGGCTATACACGGCAGTGGTTAGACCTATAATGCTATATGGTGTTGTAGTCTGGTGGCCGGCACTTCAGAAACCGACTGGTTTAGATAAAGTTCAGCGTATGGCGTGTTTGTGTATTTCAGGCGCATTCAGCAAGACAGGAACAAATTCCCTTAATGTCATGCTGCATCTATTGCCTTTAGACATTTTGGCCAAACAGTCAGCTGCAACAACGGCTGTGCGGTTGCGCGAACTATCGCTGTGGTCGGAAAAAGGTTACGGTCACAGTTCTGTCCTCAAAACAATGTCAGATGTGCCTAACGTAGTGGATTACACTTTGGCGAGTCCACTTTTCGACAAAAAGTTTGAGACTCTAATCCCCAACAGTGAGGCGTGGTGCACACAGACCCCGGGGAATAAAGAATATATAGATTTCTACACTGATGGCTCCAAACTGGATGGACAAGTGGGTTTCGGAGTATATTCTAATGATTTGGAACTTCAAATAGCGAAAAGATTACCTAATCACTGTAGTGTTTTTCAGGCTGAAATATTAGCAATAAGAGAGGTGGCGAATTGGCTGAGAAGTAATGTTCCAAAAAATGTGGGCATTAATATATACTCAGACAGTCAACCTGCAAAAAAATCCAATTCCAAAAGAAATTTTTCCTTAATTACGTTTCCCAAACATGTATGTTCCATAATCTTTCATATTAATTCCATATATATTTTCATTATAGGTATTCAGTAGCTATCTATGTTATTTTGTATTAAGCTATTAAATCTATAAGATTGTTTTAATAAATCAATAAATTTCCACTCTTTTTCTGTCTCGTACATTTGCTCCTGCCGTTGTCATAATTTCAAAAATATACAGAAAATAGTTTTGTTTATTCATAGCATCGTTGTTTTTCATCCTTCCGTCTAAATCCTTCGCCTTCCTTTGTATGAAATGTGCACTCAACCGTAATTCTGTGCAACAACTTTTCATTCCATCAAAGCGTACAATGGAGCACAACAGAACAGAAGAATATAATTCGAAAACAATGTTTCATTCATTTTTGCCTTTGGTTGTTTGGTGTTTTTACCGTCTGTCCGTGATGCTATCAGAAAAATGCATACAAAAGACACAAAAACAAAACTGGTGTAGAAAATAAACCAAAGACAAATTGCTTTAATTGTTGTTCTTGTGATGGAAGACCATTGTTTTCAGAACAACATAAAAAACATCATTCCACATTTCCTGTTGATGGCCAATCATGAAACAAGGATATCAGAAGAAGACTTCAGGGGGAAATAAAATAAAAACACGAATTGGATCCTTTGGTGTTATCACTCAACTGTTGCAGCCTCGTCTCGTATTGCCCATCTAAAGAAGCTTTGGTGACACTTAACCATTCGTAATTTTATTAACTTAAACAATTTAAGTTTCTGCTAAGATTTAATTGCAGCAAAGACATTGGGATGAGTGTGATGAAAATGATTATTGGCTAACAATACTCTAAGAAATTTTATCGTAGAGGCAATAGCAAATATGTTGTCGAAAACGGCCATCGACTGCCGCAAATCTCTCAATGAGATGGCTGAGCAGCACAATATTCATCTAATATGGGTACCTGACCATAGGAACATACCGGGGAACTGCGAAGCAGATGAGTTAGCAAGGCTAGGAACTATCTTACATATTCCAGGGGAACTAGAATCTGTTGGTATGCCTCTGGCTGCATGCTCTTACTGCGTGAGAAGGCTGCCATGATGGCAAATGTTCGATGGGAGAATTGCAAGGGTTGTAACGACAATATGGCCCCATTTAAACTTAAACCGCACACTAGATATGGTAGTGTTCTCGAGACGCCAGATATCACTCCTGATATCTGCTATAATCGCCTGATAGGCGATTTGCAAAAACTATTGGCAGGAAGTGTAATGACTATTGTATGAGCTGTCATGATGCGGAGGAAAAGGAATCAATTAAACACCTCTTGTGTGAGTGTCCTGCATTTTGTGTAAGGCGTAAGCAAATTTTAGGGGCATATAGATTTAGATTACTGGCAGACCTGGAAAACGTTAGCTTAAGCCGTCTGCTAATGTTTTTGCAACAATCTGGTTGGTTCAACAGAAGAAAATAATCGAGAAGGTTCAGCGGTTAAAACTAGAAGTGCCCATATGTAAGAGGTACTTTTAGTTAATGTGGCATCACAATGGACTAAATAGTCTAAGTGAGCCTGAATCTTAATCGGGCTGCCACTTTAACCTAACCTAACGTAATATGTTGTATACAGTGCCACAACCACATAGTGGTCAGGCTATCTGCGAAAAAATGTGCCTAGCAGAAATATTGATTTTAAGTTCCACAAAATATATACCGATCGGCTCAGAAGCACCTCCGGAGTCTGTGAAGCCCTTGGTGTCCGTCCGTCTGACCTTATATTTATTGTTCGCAGTATTAGTAACCGAATTTTATGAATTTTGGTACAATGTTGATGGAAGAATGGGTGATTATAGGTACAAATAAACCAAAAAACTTGCCCAAAAAGTACTAAATGTTCCAAAAAACTAATTTAGAACTACCTGTGCCAATACTTTTGTTCCTCAAAAAATGTGCCCTTTTTAATATTTTACAATATAAATATTGAAAGAACAAATAAAAAATGATCTAGATCCAAATTAAAATACTGTTTAAAATAGCTTCGTATCCAAATTAAAATACTTTTTTTTTAAATAGCTTCTTATTAGAGGTGTGCGCGTGATTCATACGTGAATCACGTGAGTCGTGAACAAAATCCAAAGGAACTCTCGTGAATGTGTGTGAATGGGACTAAAATAAATATTTCGTTTGTGAGCGTGCGTGAGAAATAAAATCGGTTCGTGAATATGCGTGAATAAAATTTCTGCAAAATCACGCTCACGAAAATAATCAAGATTTAATTCACACCAGTGTTGTCAGATTAGGGGAATTTTCCCCAAACTGGGGATCTGGGGATTTGACTGGGGATAAAGTCGTGATTTGGGAATTTTTCTAGGGATATTTCCACTTTCAATCACAGTATTACATTTGTTATAGAAAGTATAAAAGCGAAGTACAATAACGTTTATGGGCTTTGGTAGATTTTGCAAAATGTTCCTCTCCAACTAAGAGGTAATTCACAAACTTTCTATAGAAATAAAATTTTGTCAAAATTTTCTATGTGTTAGAAACAAAATTTTGATAAAATTTTGACTACATTTTCTATAGAAATAAAATTGTGACAAAATTTTCTTTAGAAATAAAATTTTTACAAAATATAATATAAAAATATAATTTTGATAGTTTTCTATAGAAATAAAATTTTCACAACATTTGCTATGCACTCAAAGAAAAGTGAACTCTCTATTTCACTAAAGCCAATTTCATTTTTTTTTGTTCATGGAATTATTATGGTTGGAGAAAGTTTTCTTAACTCTAATAATTTTTTGCGTACGTTAGTTAAATGAACTAAAAAACTCGGATAATTTATACAAACATTTAGTATATAGATTTACTAAATTCGTATTTCTCACAAAATAGTTCAATATTTCTTTAAATTTGTAAATTTTGCTACAAATGCGTCCATCATGAACTTCGTATGTCACTAAAGACATTCTTGCAATTTTGAACTCCAATTTCTTCCTTCAAACTAAAAATTTTTCTTTAACAAATGAAAAAAATTATTTATGTCTAATAAATTTTCTTGAATTTGTCGAAAAATATTTACTTATTTTTGTGATATTGGCATGATGCCAGCGTTTGTAATACTGTTTAGTTAAAATTTTCTAAAAATATTCAAAATTTTCTAAAATTAACCAAAAGTTTTCTTCCTGGTGGGTTCACTGTTTTTTCAGTGTAGAAATAAATTTTTTAAACACTTCTTATAGAAATAAAATGTTGGTAATATTTGCGATATAAACAATTTTTTGACACAATTTTCTGTAGAAATAAAATTTTGAAAAAAAATTATATCAATTCGGATTTTCAAACTCGCATATGTTTGTAGGTGAATAGCTTTATTATTATAAATAACGCAAAAAGGGAATGACAATTTGATAAATGAGATCAATATCTTAATTTTAATTTTGTTAGTCCTACATTTAGGTCGCTAAAAAATGTCTTTATTTTAAAGAAGCCGCATCTTTGGCTCGGAATTAATACCAAAATCCTGAAGTGAAGGTCAAAATCTTTGGATCCCTTTTTAGACTTTCGTTACTTGTTTAATTTGATTTCAAAGTTAATTGTGTCAATTCAACTTTTTATAGATTATGTACGTTTTAAGCGTCAATCTTCTTTTAAATAGGAAATATATTGGTGAACATTTTCTGGATGCAATCACTTTGGATAGGAAATTACCATAGACTCTTATTTTACGTGCGTTATAATGACATAAATTTACCAGTATCATTATAACGGTTTATGATGCTATAAAAACTTTTTTCCATTTTGAGGTGTTCGCAATCACACTTAAACACTCGAACATAATCACGAATAACTTTTAATTAGACTCAGACGCAAATGCTTTTTGCGGCTTCTAAACAATGAGCTGTCAACAGAACAAAACACTTCATGGCAGTTGTCATTTAGAACTTGTTGGGTTATCACTAGGGTTTTTCCCGGGAATTCCCGGGAATTTGCTTTTTTTTCGCTCCCGCTTTCCCAGGAATGAAGTGCGGGAATTTCCGGGAAATTTTCTTTACAATATTTTTTTTATATAATAGAGGCTTTTATATGGAACATGACAGTTGAAATCTAGTTAAAGTGGATTTTGGAAGTGTAATGTGAATGACAATGGTACCAAGCAGTAGTAGTTGCCTTGTGGGACATACACATAGTCACATAGTCGTGGGTTCTAGCCCAGATTCTAACGGGCTCCCAATTGTTAAAAAGAAGATTGCGCTTCCCAATTTATGATTGTAAACCGACATTCTGATAGACTGATTAAACCTTTATAAACAAAGGGACAATTTAACTTATGTGACACACTTTTGCAATTGCATAATTTCATAATTATTACAAGGATGTTTTTTTATGAAATATGAAAATTCGAACCTTTATTAAGATAGCTTGTTTAATTTCAAATTTATACCTCATTCACATTAGGCGCGAAATCTATTAAAAGTGGATTTTAAATCCCTTATTTATAGGGCAAATGACAGTTGAAATCTAGTTAAAGTGGATTTTGGAAGTGTAATGTGAATGAGGTATTACATGATAGTGAAATCGAAATAAGTTTCTTTCATTGCCAAACAGTTTTTTAATGTTACAAAAAATTCCACTATATTAATAGTGTTCTTCCGAAAACTATACGGAAAGAAACCATTGTAAAAATTATTTGTATTACAAAATATTTTGTATTTTAGTATGATTTATGGCTCATGTAAGATATCAACATTATATATATTGTCAGTTGTCCAGACAGCGCATTATAACCGTCGCTTTAGGCGATTTTTAATTTATTCAACTGTTTAAATGTATGCCACATCAAAGTTGGTTTCCTTATGACCGGGATCCCAAGAAATTCGAAAAAAAATTCCCACTTTCCCGGGAATGGAAAAAGTCCGGGAAAAAGAAACCCCTAGTTATCACCAGGGCTGTGGAGTCGCGCCAATTTTGCCCGGAGTCGACTCCAGGTAATATAACTAAATCTCATTTTAATACCACTAATTTATAGTTCTATTGTGGGGGTACCATAAGTGGATCGATATAAAGTATCGTATTTATTTATGTGTACAAAAAAGGTCTTCATTTCACATTAGATGCCAATTGAACTCTATATTTCAAATTTAGGGCAATGTTTAATAAATAAAATTATGATATAAATACCCATCAATATGAGAAGATACCAACAGTATATGTATTTGTGGACCAAAATTATTGATACTATTTCAAATCCTTAAAATTTGTTGCGAGCTATATAAAGGTTTATATTCCCATATGCCTGAATTTGAATCTGAATCGATTTAGACAAAATTTTATATACTTCTACAAAATCTATGTACTTAAAATTTAAATCTAGCGTTATGGGAAGTAACGCAATTTTAACAAAAAATAAAAATGCAAGGAAAGTCTAAAGTCGGGTGGGCCGATTATAATATACTCTGCACAACTTTGTATTTAGATCTACATTTTGATAAAATCTCAAATCAGACTTCTACAAAATCTCGGGCAATATTTATAATTGATTAGACAATTTCGCAAAAATGCATTTATGATTCATTCATTGAAAAATTTGAAAATTTGAGTCATTTCTACAAGTTTTCGACTTAGTAGTGAGCATACAATTTTGGAAAAATTTTTGTCTAGTAAATAAAATTTTGACTAAATTTTCTATAAAAATAAAATCTTGGCAAAATTTTCTATAGAAATCAAATTTTGACGAAATATATAGAAATAAAATTTTTATAGAAATAAAATTTTGCAAAATTTTTTATAGAAATAAAAGTTTGAAAAAATTATCAATAGAAATACAATTAAAAAAAAAAAAAAAAACAAATTGTATAGCAATCAAAATTTTGCAAAATTTTCTATAGAAATAAAATTTTGCTAAATATTCTATAGAAATAAAATTTTGACTAAATTTTCTATAGAAATAAAATTTTCACTAAATTTTATATAGAAAATAATATTTCTATAGTAATAAAATTTTGAATACATTTTTTATAGCAGTGAGTATCAGTGAGCATCAGTAAGACAAAAAATTTTTGAGAAAATTTGCTATAGAAATAAAATTTGACAATTTTTTCTTATAGAAATAAAATTTTGAAAAAATTATCAATAAAAATACAATTTTAGAAAAATTTTTGTATAGTAAATAAAATTCTGCAAAATAACGCAATGGAAACTAATTTGCGTAAAACTTGCTTAGTTACAAAAATGTGAAGTGTTTTAAAAAATTTGGTTTAGCCGGAGTCGGAGTCGAGCAAAATTTTTACGACTCCGACTCCAGCAAAATCTTCAGACTCCGACTCCAAGATTCCGACTCCGGCTCCACAGCCCTGGTTACCACCAACAACCTCCAAGCTTATATACCATTAGGATGGCAAATAAGCGATGGATGTCCCATAACCCTTATGAGGAACAGACTTATAGTCATTTCCATGTAGCTCCGTTAGGCTTTAACTGCCTAACTACCACACACAATTATCATAAACAAATCGTCATATGTGTGATATATTGCACACTGTCAAATGTATTACAAAATATCAATTTGTTTAGTTTAAATTGTTTTAAAACCGGTAAATGAGTTAATGATAAATTAGTAAACGGGTACAATTTTTCTAATATTTCCAAAGAGAGTAAAACCCATTCTTACTATCTTGCAAGTTTTTTCTGAACAATTTTGATGTCAAGTACGCAAACAGACCTATTGTTGTCTATGTTTCTTCGATTGTAATATGCCGATTACGTTACAATAACATAATAAGGATCCAAATGTTACAATAACATAATATAGACCCAAAAAACGAGGCAACAAATTTTCAACAAGGTGTGTTTGCTACAGAAATTTGTACATAACGGCGGGACTCATACAAAAGTTTACATATCCCAGTCTTTATACCCTGCGCCACACTGTGGAACAGGGTATTATAAGTTAGTGCATATGTTTGCAACACCTAGAAGGAGAAAAGATAGACACATGGTGTCTTTGGCAAAAATGCTCAGGGTGGGCTCCTGAGTCGATATAGCCATGTCCGTCTGTCCGTGGACACATTTTTGTAATCAAAGTCTAGGTCGCAGTTTTAGTTCAATCGACTTCAAATTTGGCACAAGTATGTGTTTTGGCTCAGAATAGAATCCTATTGATTTTGGAAGAAATCGGTTCAGATTTAGATATAGCTCCCATATATATATTTCGCCCGATATGGACTTATATGGCCCCGGAAGCCAGAGTTTTACCCTAATTTGTTTAAAATTTTGCACAAGAAGAACAATTAGTACTATACTGAAGTGTGCCAAATTTTATTGAAATCGGTTCAGATTTAGATATTGCTCCCATATATATCTTTCGCCCGAGATTTAGCCCAATTTGGTTGAAATTTTGCACTAGGAGTACAATTAGTAGTGTAGTCAAGTGTGCCAAATTTGGTTGAAATCGGTTCAGATTTAGATATAGCTTCCATATATAGCTTTCGCCCGATTTACACTCATATGACCACAGAGGCCAATTTTTTGCTCCGATTTAGTTGAAATTTTGCACAGGGAGTAGAGTTAGCATTGTAGCTATGCGTGCTAAATTTGGTTGAAATCGGTTCAGATTTAGATATATCTCCCATACATAGCTTTCGCCCGATTTACACTCATATGACCACATAGGCCAATTTTTAACTCCGATTTAGTTAAAATTTTGCACAGGGAGTAGAATTAGCATTGTAGCCATGCGTGCCAAATTTGGTTGAAATCGGTTCAGATTTAGATATAGCTCCCATATATATGTTTTTCTGATTTCGACAAAAATGGTCAAAATACCAACATGTTTCTTGTAAAATCGCCACTGCTTAGTCGAAAAGTTGTAAATATGACTCTAATTTTCCTAAACTTCTAATACATATATATCGAGTGATAAATCATAAATAAACTTTTGCGAAGTTTCCTTCAAATTGCTTCAGATTTAAATGTTTCCCATATTTTTTTTACTAACATGTGTTCCACCCTAGTGCATTAGCCGACTTAAATTTTGAGTCTAGGGAGCCACCGTGGTGCAATGACATGCCCATCTTGCATACACAAGGTCGTGGGTTCGACTCCTGCTTCGACCGAACACCAAAAAGTTTTTCAGCGGTGGATTATCCTACCTCAGTAATGCTGGTGACATTTCTGAGGCTTTCAAAGCTTCTCTAAGTGGTTTCACTGCAATGTGGTACGGACTCGGCTATAAAAAGGAGGTCCCTTGTCATTGAGCTTAACATGGAATCGGGCAGCACTCAGAAATAAGAGAGAAGTTCACCAATGTGGTATTACAATGGACTGAATAGTCTAAGTGATCCTGATACTTCGGGCTGCCATCTAACTTAACCTATGGGTATATGTATATTTTATTATTTAAAGAAAACATTTTTTTTTTTACCGCATGTAAACTTGTTTAAGACCGTGTATGGGCATATACCCCTATCAATGTTTTAAGCATTCTAATATTATCTTTCGCATTTTTTTGGCTCCCTTTGGTTCTCTTTTGCAAATGTCTTCCAGTATAAATTTATGATAATTATCCAAAAATTATCGAGTACGCGTAATGAGCTACTATTGCAACTCTAATTTGTGCTTACCCCAACCTTCCAGAATTCCAATTCTTTGAACTCAATTAAATATACATAATTCCCTTTGGAAATTGTAATGAAATCCATTTCATTGGAGCTTTAGTACATGACCTTGATACACGTTAGTGGTATCCACAAAGATAACAATTCAACAAAACAACAAAAAACGTTTAACCCTATCTATCAAACCTTTTTATGTTAGCGCCATAAAGAGTTACTAAAAACTTATCAGGACCCTGGGTGACACAGACAAAGACTTGTGTGAAGCATTTCTTGCCAAGCAAAGCATTTAAACTAAATAGACGCAAAGGAATACCCGTGAATAACCCCTTTTTAACCAGAAACACAGTTATATTTGTTTGAATTTAACTCTCCAGCTTTACAATTCTGGTATACTTGCCAAAATTACTAAGGAAACTGTTGAATAAGTTTTGGGGAGTGGAAGGAGAAACATTTTTAATATTAGAAAATTTGGTGAAATTTTCTTGGGCAAGTAAAACAGAAATGAAAGGAACATAGGTAATGTTGCCTTTTGACTATTATGGACCTTGGGGTTAATCAAATAAAACATAAACATAAAGTGTGGATGTAACAATTTGCTGCCTTCTCATTCCATCAACAATGCCAAATCCCCTACCAAGGATAGGACTTTTGGTGGTGCTTCGCATGTTTTGATTGTCTGTCTGGGGTTTCTCATCCAAGCAGCCATTTAATGATGTTTTTCTTTCTGTACTCCACCAATGGAGGCTGTGGTGGTGCCGGTTGCGGATGGCAGCAATGTTGTTGGCGGTTAAATCGTCTGTGTTAAGTGTGCAAAATGGTTTGATGTAGGCGCCTTTGAATATTCCAACAAAGCTATTCAACATCATTAATGTTTAATGTGGAAAAACAATATGAATGTTTATAAGGAAATGTATAAATCATGGGATTTATTACAGTTCCAAGAAATTCCAGGGAACGAAAACAAAATGTTAAATAAATGGGGATGAATCAGTAAAGTGGACATATCCTCCCAGATCCTTTGGAAAATAAGCGTCAGACTTCTTAAATTAAGATTTCATTAACAATTTAAGAATTTATTAAGAGTTATAATAATTTTTTTTGCCTGCAAAGAAGTTTTTCTAATAGTATTTAATAGCATTTCTTATTTTAGCTTTGTAAAAATAAAGCCTTTGTTTCAGATCATATTTTCAAGATTACTATAAATAGGTGAGAGATGATTTTTTCTTTTTGGTTTGTTAACATCTTTGATTATTTGGCCAATGGATGAGATTCAGTGGCTTCACCTACATTGTTATTGGCCACACTGGAATTATCATCGTCGCCCTCATCATCATCTCCTTCCGAGTCACTGCTTAAGACCCGATTCAGACCAGAGCTTACGGTGGCCACAGTATCCATAAGAGGTTTTACATCTACGTTGGGATATTGAGTTTTAACCACCTGTCCCACAATATGTAATAAGGCATCGAAACGTTTTTCTATACGACGATTGAAACGACGTTTGTGGCGATAATATTTGTCACGTTCACTTATTTTACAACCTCCTGATGAAGTTGATGTGGGATTTTGTCTTTGAGTGTTGCTGCTGGTAGAGGTATTGTTGTTAATATTTTCATTATTATTAATTTTCTCTGTACTTGTGGAGGGCATTTCAGTCATGGAAAAGTTTTCCCGTTTAATTATTGTCATCGACGCAGCTGCAGTTGTAAATGTTTCAGTACCATTGCCGTAAGATTGTGATACATTTTCAGATTTTATTTCAAAATTACGATCGTTTTCAGTATGTAATTCAATATTTTCCATTACCGAAGGCAAAGAACTACTTTCCATTGATGACGTGTATTGGACATATTCAGTTCCCATTGATTCTTCACTTGTGTCCATAAAGTAATGGATTTTACGTTCTTCTATGATAGGAAATTTACGTACAATACCTGTAGATGATATTCCTGCTGCTGCAGCTGAACGTTTTGAATAAAAATCATGATCGGTATTTCTACTACAATTTTTAATGATATCTTTGAATTCTTTGCTAGTCGACTCAATTGTACCACCAGTGCCAATCACTTCGAATTCCTCATTGGTATCACTACTAAATATGTGCATAGCTCCAATACCAACTCCACCATCACCGCCACCATCTTCACCAACTCTTGGCAGTGAGCCAATATCTTGTAATAGGAATGTGGTATTATTTGGTATATTCTCTTTAGTGGCACAGTCATGTTTCAGTTTCATCAAAGTCATTGATGGGGATGACGATGCCGTCCCATCTCTCGACATGATAGTGGACGTTGGTTCTATATCCTTTTTTTGTTCGTATGTCCTTGAGAGCGACTGTTGGACCCCAGCATTAGTCGCTTCGTCATCATGTGCTGTTTCCAAAACATGACCGATGGCAAGTACAATTTCATTACCTCCATCATTGGTGCTACCGGTGTTTGGGAATTTCTGTGTTACTGCATACGAATGTAGATTTGTAGTTTTGCGTGTCATGAACGCGTGTATGGCTTCAAAGAATTCCCATTCCTGATTTATGCGTTCAATCATTTCAGCGTGAATTGCTTTGTTTGTGGCAATACCATCCAGTCGTGATTGCTAATAAGATATAGAAAAGCAAAATATATAAAAAGAAAAATATTAAAAGATGTTTGTTAATATTGCTTAGAGAAAATATTTTAATGGGTTAAAATTTCAGGTCATACTATTTTCTAACCAATAATAAAACATTAATGAAAAAGATTACGAAAGAAAATGATTATACAGACAAATTCCAATAATTCTTCTTCTATATATAAATTTCAAAGTATGTTTGTATGTTGCGGGTAAGCTCGGAAACGGCTAAACCGATTTACTTGAAACTTGCAGAGATCGTAGGGGGCGCTCTTGCGGAAAATAGGGGACCTCATTTTTTGATACATGATCGCGGAGGGGGACCTCCGCTTTTTTTAAAGTACAGTGAATAAACTAAAATTCTCTAATTTATCTAAGATTTACAGAGAACATGCAGTGAGGTTATGAAATTAATATGGGGTACCTGATGTGTTCATATGTGGACGGGGAGGGGGACCTCCCCCTTGCCTGACTTTTTTAAAGTACAGTGACAACAAAACTTACGGAAAAACTGGTTGAGGTTATGAAATTTATATCAGGTTCCTGATTTTTTAATATTTGGTCGGGGGAAAATAAAAGGGCAAAGGGAGACATCCGCTTCTCCTTAAGTACATATAGAGGAATAATTAAACTTTTCCAATTTACTTGAAATTTACAGAGGACGTGGGGAGAGGTTATGATATTAATATTGGATACCTGATTTTGTGATATTTGGACGGGAAAAGGGATCGCCCCTTGTCCTTCTTCTTGAAAATTTAGCTTATAATTTGCTTGACATTTCCTGGGTCATTTACACAAGATACGCTACATCACTTTTCGATATTTGGTCGGGGAGGGGGGAGGGAACTCCTCAAAAACTGAAATTCTCAAGTTTTCTTAAAATTTACAAAGGCAGTGGGGAAGGTTATGAAATCAATATGTGTACCTGTTGTTTGGGTATTTGCCCCACACTTGAAGGAAAGTTTCTGGATTTTCTTGGAATTTTCAGGAAAGGTTAAGGGTGCTTTTCACTTCGGTGTTTGTCGATATTTTATCGGGGAAAGTTACGTCCCTTTAAAACAATAGGGAAAAATTTAACCTCCGATCTACTTGAAATTTCCAGGGAACGTAGGAGGATGTGATTAAATTAATACAGGGCTAAATCAATACAGGGCATTAGATATCGAGAACTTTTGATCGAAATCTAAATTTTTCGGATCACGGGAGTCGATATCGAGTTTTTTTGATCGATAATTTTTTCGTTTGGTAAATTGCAATCGTAAAACATTTTTCACTTGTTTTTTACATTGTTTTCGCCATATAGGAATGGTAAATATTTTAGTTTTAGTTCGAGTTGTTGCTAATTTGTAGTAAATTTACATATAATTAACATATTTTGAATATTTAGGACTAATGCAACTCCAATAAAAGTTAAACAAAAATTGGTCATAGTCGAGTTCGGGAGTGAGCATCCTAGCTTGGCAAAGAACCATATATAAAGTGCACATGCTAGATCGATATCCTAGAGATTGTGATCAACCCATTACCGTACTATTCCGTGACAACATAACGCTTCTGGACCACCTTGTAAGAATAGTGAATTATGAAGGCTTCCACTCGAAAAAAGTTTTAAGACGGCAGACAATTGTAAAGCGATAGAATTGAAGTTGACATGCCACCAAAAATTATTTTCCATTTGAACGCCTCCTTCGTCAGCCGAAATCGTCCATTGAGCCTGCAAATGGTGACTTTCTGACAGTGCATACCATTTCAAAACCATGTACTTACACCAATAACAATGTGCACATTTATTCCTTATTTGTCGCCGAATTTTTTTATTTTCATCTCATCCTCCAATTAGGAAGGAATTCGGAGGAATGTAAAAAGAGATATGGGTCCATAAGATATAATGCAATACCATTTACTTTTTACTTTGAAACCTCCAAAAATATGTTTTTTCTACATTCTATTTTGTGACGCTAACTTAATTTTGTCATTTCATTTTGTTCTGCTTCGTTTTTTGCTGTTGGCAATGCTTGAGAAATTGCATATAATTTCGATCGAATGCCGTGATCCAAACTTTTAATCGTCTCGACAATTTTTTCGATACGATTATGAATTCAATATCGAATGCCGTGATTAGCCCCCAGGTACATGATTTTTCGATGTCTGGTTGGGAAAGGGGAATAGTGAATTAAACATTGTCGATTTACTTGGAATTTATAGGAACCGTTGGGATACCTTAAAGTAAACATGTTTTCTTAATTCAAAAAAAAAACTTTAAAGCAAAGCTGCCTCAAAACAAGTCTTAGCCTATATTTGAAGCTTTTTATCTTAATCTAAAGATTCAACATTTCAGTTAATTTAAGGACAATTTCTTTAAATCAAAAATGTGTTTCTTTATTTGAAGGAAAATTTTCCTTAGTTCAAAGACATGCGACTTTAACGGAGGGACGCAAATTTACAAAATTTGTGTCCTAAATTTAATGAAAAAAAAATTTGAAGTAAAGATTATAAACTTTGTTTTAATTAAGATGTCATATGCGCCGTATTCCTATCTATAAATGAAAAGCAAGTTTTCCGATTTGTTTGAAAGTATTCAAATCTTTTTGAATTTGTTTTCAGCTCGGAAAATGTTCCTACAAATACGCTTCGAAAGGTGCAGCGAAACAGGCCGGGTTACGTCAGTTTCATATAAAATTGAAATTAACCTCAACAAAATCTACCGTTCCAAAAGGATACATGAAGATATTTTGAAAATATCGGTCTTAGCCATATTCCATTACATTGATAGAGGTTTGTTTTATTTATGAGTTACTTATCTCGCTGGAACAGTTATATAAACAAAAATTCACGTATATGGCCAAAACAATGATTCCTGGGGAGATCCACATATTCATGTGTACAAGTATTTTTAACAGATTTAGAAGTTTTTCCACCATTCTGGTTTCTAAAAATTCCAACCAGATCCCTCGTTAATGTCATTGTAAAAATGCTTGTTTTTATATTGATTTTTTTTGTTGACAATATTAGGCGAACACCCCTTTACATCTAAACCCCAACATGAACATATCAAAGTTAGTTTGATTATATGTCAACAAGTCCGTGCAAACTCGAACATGCGATTTGTCGCCGCAGCATGTTGTGTCGCAGCGTTTATGCAACCTAGTATTATGGTGCTCTTAAGTGTATTGTCGTAACGAATAAAAGAAAGTGTTGTAACCACAATTGATACGAACATGGATTGTAATTAGAATCCAATAGTAAATCTTTGGAAAATTTGTATTTTAAAATAAAAATAGCCATTTCAAAAGCCTTGGTTAATTCCTTGAAAATCCAATTTTTCGAATAGTCGAATTTGGTCATTGAAAGAAGACTTAACTTTTCGACTTTTTTGGTAAAAAAAACGATTAGTCAATTTTCGACTTTTGTATCCCTATATAAATTGGCTGCGGTGAAGATGTTTTTACCGATTTAGTTCTTCATATGTGATGTTATTTTAGAACTTTGTAACTTAATTTTATAAAAATTGGGAAAAACTTGAAAATATTTTTTTTTTGTTCTTTTCGACTTTTCTGTCTACATAAATTATTAATACTATAAAATATTTTATCGCAAACTCAACTTTTTCCGAGAAATGATCGGTACGCTTCTCAAAAATAATTTTGGGAATGACCATTATTTGATTTGTCCTTACTGTGTTTTATATACAGAAAAATTCAAATTTATTGCGAAAACTGAATAAAACAAAAGATTTTTATATTATAACACTTTAAAAGAAATTCTTGTGAAGTGAAACAATATTTTTTCCATGTACTTTGAGATCTTTTTAAGATAGTGAAAAGGCGGGGAATCAAATAAAATAATTTACCAATGAGATAGCAATTATTTTATTTAATATTATTTTATATAAAATATTACTATCAAATATTAAATAAAATAATTAATAATAATTAGGAATTATTTTATTTAATATTTGATAGTAATATTTTATATAAAATATTATGAAAACAAAAAGCGCTCCTAAATCCTGGAAAAGTGAGACTGCGAAAAAAAACCCTAGTCTCTAGAAGTGGTGTCACGTTTTATCGAACGGTCCCATCGCCCACTTTCCTGCCTTTGCCGACCGTGAGGGCCTCGTCCCCATAACGTACATACAGCGTACACACCGTGATCCGGACCATGGGGTGGAGGCAGAAGGATTTAAAGCCAGCTACGGAGATATTTTGTAAAGATCTTTTACTGTTTATATAATATTGAATAGAACTGAACCAAAACATGGAAACTCTCTGCCGTTAACTGTTGCGTTAGTATTCATCAGTTATTGATTTTCTAGCTTGGAAATAGGTTAATGCGGATGTATAGTGCTTCACAAAAATCTGTATGAATTCTGATTTGAAGATATATTTGTGCTTTTGATCTGTATTCTATTTGACGTGCACATCAATTTCTTCTAGCGATTAATGAACTCTAATAAGGCACTGAAATAAGGATATTATACTATCTCACTTCACTGTTTGGGTCACAATGGATTCTTTGTCTCGTGTTCTCTTATCAACAATTGGACTTAACTATATGGTTAATGTACGTTACGGTATTTCAATATTACCTTGTACTGTTTATATTTGGTGAGCATATTGGACCATTGCTTTCGCACAAAAAATACATTGAAATCGTCCAATTTGGCGACACTCAAAACTTTTCTGCAAAAAAAAACAAGTGGATTTCACAGCGTGATGTATTTATAATCCATTAATACACTTACTTCCAAGGCACTACACTGTTGCTGGGTTTGCTATTAAACCATGAATCGTAATTGATGCGAGCTGCTACCAGCTTGCGTTTTTGTTCGATTGTCCCTACAATGCAAGAAAATATGGAATTACATTCTAGACAAAAACAACCTGCTGGCATTCTTTAAGGTTACTTACATTTTTTTGAAGCTCTTCGTTTAGCATATGAATGCAACTCCATGTTCGTGTGAACCTAATGTTTTCTTTTGGCTGCTGAATTCCCCTTATTTCTTATGGATGCGTCGATTATTTTGTCGAGCAAACATTATTATCGCTATTGTTTTTGTTGTTTTAATAAATTTTGTTTTTTATTTGCTTTGTAGTTCGTAATTTGGCAAGATTTCATGTAGCCGCCACCATCGTCATCTCTATGCAAATGTTAAATGCTTGTTGAAATGTGTTCTCGGGGTCTTAGAATCTCATGTTTATCACATTTTTTATTTTGAGGTTATTTTTCGTTAAATGACGTATACATAGGGTTGCCAAGTTAACTTTGATATTGTAAATATTGGCAAACTAGAATCGATAGAAGAAACGCAATGAGGTACTAGGTTTTTCGCGGTTACTTTATTAAAACAGTTCAATATAAAGGTAAGTACTATGTTCGCTTTTCGAGTTGAAATTTTCGCGGTTACTTTAATAAAACAGTTCAATATGAAGCAGATAAATTAATTCAAGTGATGCGCAGTTTCTTGTTCCCCTAGATTTCGGCAAGACTTTACAGGAATATTTTGGTTTTAATTTATAATTTTGATTATTTCAGGAAAAGTAATCGCGAAAATAAAGTGATTTTCAACTCGAAAACCGAACATAGTACCCACCTTAAAGCAGATAAATTAACTAATTGATGCGCAGTTTCTTATTCCTCTAGATTTCAGCAAGACTTTAGAGAAATATGTTTGTTTTTATTTATAACTATCTTTATTTCTGAAAAAGTAATTCCGAAAATAAAGTGATTGAAATTTAAGATCTAATCATCGCGCAAAAATATAAATTTTCCGGTTTTTTAATAATTCATTTTAAAGAAACTAAACTTCTTTCAATTGTTGCTTTGGATCATTCCCGTTCATGTTATTATACAAAATATTGTAATTTTAGTATGTTTTAACAGATTTATTTTTTTATTTAAATGTGGGTATTATGTTCTGTTTTCGAGTTGCAAATCACTTTATTTTTGCGATTACTTTTCCTGAAATAATCAAAATTTTAAATGAAAACAAACATATTCCTGTAAAGTCTTTCAGAAATCTAGAGGAACAAGAAACTGCGCATCAATTAAGTTAATTTATCTGCTTTATATTGAACTGTATTAATAAAGTTACTGCGAAAATTTCAACGCAAAAAGCGGGTTAACTCGAATTTTGTACCCTCCTATATGGTAATAGTGGTATAAAATATGTACACTAAATTTCTCCATGTCGAAAGAATTCTTTCTTTTATTTGAAATACTAAAGGTTGAATTACACACCATGCGTCAATCCGTGCGTTGATGGAAGGGTTGGTTTTTTCTATTTGCGGCAGACTATTCAAGCTTTTGATTTCAAAGAGAAATTTAAACTCTTCAATCATCGGACGCATTGAACGCATGGTATATAATTCTACTTTAAATACAGCTGTACGTATAACCAAAAAGTATGACAAATTTCTTGGCAACTCTAATTAACAGCCGCTCTCAAAAAATTTCTATTTGTTACGTATTCACAGGGCTGCCAATAAAATTTCAAGAAAAATCATTACTGTTTTAGATAAAAATCGTCATAATCGGCACTTGCATTTTAAAAATCGTCAAAAAATCAGCAATATAAATAATATTAAAATTTAAGATATTTTCTGGGTAAACACAAAACAAAAGTATTTATTTCACATACAAAACAGAAAATTAATGTACACAACTATGCATTTCAATAAAATAAAATACAAAGAAATCAGTTTTGTATGCAAATAACATTAACATAAAAATAATTTTGAAGCGAAGAAAAATATTTCGTTATAAAAATCTATTTAGAATTGTTATTAATTGAGTAACATTTTTATTTAAAAATTAAATATTTTGAAACTCAAGAAAAAGTCCCGTGTTTTCAAAAACCGATAGATATATTTATATGTGGTTATTTGTTTATACTGTACTAGAATTTTGTCATAATTAGTAAAAGTTTTTTTGCACATTCTGAGTAAATCCTTATCAATTTTGGTATTAAAACAACTTGAGTTATTTCATTTTAGGTTATTTTTGGAACATAATGTTCCTTCCAATGTATTATTCTCCAGCTATCATCTAATTTTAGTTTTTTGCTTAAAATTTTCTACGTTTGCTGTGGAGTGTGGAAAAATCATGATTATTTGTACGAATTTTGACAAAACTCGATTTGTTTCAGATTTTTTCCCAAAAATTTTTCAAATTTATTTTAATATTTTCAAAAATTTCTTCAAAATGTAAAAACTTTAACTCCCTAAACTATGTGTCTAATGAACGGAGTTAATATCGTTAAAATCGGAGTTGTCCATTTTGTGAGTAAAAAATCATCAAAATGCCGATAAATCGGCAAAATTGGCAGCCCTGCGTATTCGTCTGTCATTTGCTCTCACATGTGAGAGTTTTATGGCTTGTTTACATTCAATTGTTTTTGCATTGACTCAAATTCAAGTCATGCTCTCACATAATTATAAAGAAACAGCTGTTTTTAACTGTCCCTCTCTTTTGTTCTACTTTGCTGGAAAGTGCTAAATTTTTTACTTTTGTTATCGATAAATTTCGATGTACGCTTATCTTCTCTCTGCACACACGTAAGCAAATCATTGAAAGTCGTGCGATGTTTAAATATGAGTATTGAAAGTCCCTTGGATTCCAGTGTATATCAAATATTTGGTTCGAATGATGTTATTAAAATTATATCCGTTAATATTTATTCAATTCAAATTTATTTTTTGAACATTTTATTTATATTGTTTTATTGTAGTTTAATCATTTTTTAATTTTTATTTTCTTTTTTTTGTTTCAAAATATCGCCAATACAAAATAATGTGATGTTTTTTACGTTATATCACCATATAATTTTCCGCCTACACTTGTCCTTAAAAAAATAATTGATAAAGTACCACCGACAATGCTGCATGCAATGGCCATGTTGATGAACACATTAATACAAAAGAGGAAGAAGTATATCAAGATTTATGTGCTTTACAAAGATCGAGTAGAAGTCAGGTATAATTTAATTATTTTTTTAATTTTTTGTTAATTTATTTAATTGTTGTATATCCCAATAATTACACATATAAAATAGCACGTATAGATGTATGCGACTCCTTTACTCCATGCTTACTGTTAATGACCCATTCGTTTTCCCTATTTAGATAACATCTGCTACCAGTTTTGAACAACGGGATTATGTTATACGTGAACTCATCGACACGGAATCCAATTATTTGGATGTCTTAAACGCTTTGAAGCTGAAGTTTATGGCACCACTTGAAAGATATTTAACTCCTGAAGATATAAAACAAATATTCCCGCGAATTAAGGTAAGCGCTGATTTGAAAAAATCGAAATAATCAATTTATAACTTTTAAATATATTTAAAGGAATTGGCTGATATTCACACGAGGTTTTTGGATAAATTACGAGATTCTCTGCAACCAAATGCCAAAATGAAAATGAGTCAAGTCTTCTTAGAGTTCCGTGAACCATTTCTCATATATGGAGAATATTGTTCTTGTCTTTTGGGGGCTATTGATTTTTTGGGAGATATTTGCAAGAAGAATCAAATCATAGAACAATTAGTACAAGTAAGCCAAAATACATAAGATCTTGATAGTAGCACTAAACTAATTTTTCCTTGTTTTTCCTATTTTTAATTACGAAATTTAATAGCAATGTGAACGTGAATATAACGTAGGCAAATTACAATTGAGAGATATATTATCTGTTCCCATGCAACGCATATTGAAATATCATTTACTATTGGACAAACTAGTTAAGGAAACATCACCGGTAAGTTCTTGTTTTACATTTTTGAAAATCATCTCGTATTATTTTTAATTGATTTTAGGCTCATGAAGACTATCGCTCATTGGAGAGAGCTAAAGAGGCAATGATTGATGTTTCACAGTATATCAATGAAGTCAAAAGAGATTCGGATCATTTAGTGATTATACAAAAAGTCAAGGTATGCCATTTTAAAATTATTTCTCTAAAAAAAACATAATAGCACAGACGAAAACGGCTCTATCGTTAATAATTCTTTTGAGGGCATTTTATTACATCGGGACATCATTGGGGTAGTAATTTTGTTCATGTAGTCCTTACTGTTTCCCGAGGTATAGTGTACGCTACATGATTTGATATATAAATACAAATAAAAACAAGTATATACGGCCGTAAGTTCGGCCAGGCCGAAGCTTATGTACCCTCCATCATGGATTGCGTAAAAACTTCTTCTAAACACTGCCATCCAGAATCGAATTACTTAAGTTGCGGTAACGCTTGCCGATGGCAAGGTATCTTAAAACCTCCTAACACCGTCTTCTAAATTGTATGTAAGTCCATACGTGGTATATATTAAATAAAAAAAGATCGATCCAATACGTATATAATTCAGTTTGACAAAGTAGACATAAAATTTTGACAAAATTTTCTACAGAAATAAAATTTTAACAAAATTTTCTATAGAAATAAAATTTTCACAAAATTTTCTATAGAAATAAAAATTTTGACAAAATTTCCTATAGAAAGAAAATTTTGACAAAAATTTCTACAGAAAAAAAAAATTTAACAAAATTTTCTATAGAAATAAACTTTTGACAAAATTTTCTATAGAAATAAAATCTTGGTAGATTATTTTTGGCTCGAGTGGCAACCATGGTTATGAACCGACTAAAATTTGAACAAAATTTTCTATAGAAATCAAATTTTGACAAAATTTTCTATAGAAATAAAAATTTGACAAAATTTTCTATAGAAATAAAATTTTGACAATGATGAAAATTTTATTATGAACCGAATAAAATTTTAACAAAATTTTCTCTAGAAATAAAATTTTGACAAAATTTTCTATAGAAATAAAATTTTGGTAGATTATTTTTGGCTCTAGTGGCAACCATGATTATGAACCGATATGGACCAATTTTTGGTATGGTTGTTAGCGACCATATACTAACACCACGTTCCTAATTTGAACCGGATCGGATGAATTTTGCTCCTCCAAGAGGCTCCGGAGAATGTTTTATATGGGGGCTATATATAATTATGGACCGATATGGACCAACTCTGGCACGGTTGTTAAAGATCATATACTAACACCATGTTCCAAATTACAACCGGATTGGATGAAATTTGCTTCTCTTTGAGGCTCCGCAACCCAAATCTGGGGATCGGTTTATATGGATGTAGACCAATTTTTGCACGGTTGTTAGAGACCATATTCCAATACCATGTACCAAATTTCAGCCGGATCGGATGCAATTTGCTTCTCTTTGAGGCTTCGCAAGCAAAATCTGGAGATCGGTTTATATGGGGTCTATATATAATTATGGACCGATGTGGACCAATTTTTGCATGGTTGTTAGAGACCATATACCAACATCATGTACCAAATTTCAGCCGGATCGGATGAAATTTGCTTCTCTTTGAGGCTCCGCAAGCCAAATCTGGGGATCGGTTTATATGGGGGCTATATATAATTATGGACCGATGTGGTCCAATTTTTGCAAGATTGTTAGAGACCATATACCAACACCATGTACCAAATTTCAGCCGGATCGGATGAAATGTGCTTCTCTTTGAGGCTCCGTAAGCCAAATCTGGGGATCGGTTTATATGGGGGCTATATATAATTAAGGACCGATATGGACCAATTTTTTCATGGTTGTTAGAGACTATATACCAACATCATGTACCAAATTTCAGCCGGATCGGATGAAATTTTCTTCTCTTTGAGGCTCCGCAAGTCAAATCTGGGGATCGGTTTATATGGGGGCTATATATAATTATGGACCGATGTGAACCAATTTTTGCACGGTTGTTAGAGACCATATACCAACACCATGTACCAAATTTCAGCCGGATCGGATGAAATTTGTTTCTCTTTTAGGCTCCGCAAGCCAAATCTGGGGATCGGTTTATATGGGGGCTATATATAATTATGGACCGATGTGGACCAATTTTTGCATGGTTGTTAGAGACCATATACCAACACCATATACCAAATTTCAGCCGGATCGGATGAAATATGCTTCTTTTAGAGGACCGATATGGCCCATTTTCAATACCTATGATGGAGGGTATAATTAACTAATTTTACTAAAAAAACAAACTAATTGTAATTTACTCCTTCTCTTTATAGGATAGCATAATTGATTTACATCTACTGCAAAATGGTAATGACCTACTACAATACGGCAAATTACTGCTCGATGGTGAATTGCACATCAAGGCTCATGAAGATCAAAAAACTAAACTGCGTTATGCCTTTGTGTTTGATAAAATTCTAATATTGGTAAAACCATCGCACATGAAAACTGGTGATATGCAATATACCTATCGGGATTCGCATAATCTAAATGAATATCAAGTGGAACAAAGTCATTCGAGACGTACCATAGGACGTGATTCACGTTTTAAATATCAACTATTGCTGGCAAGAAAATCTGGTAAAACAGCATTTACATTGTATTTGAAGTCTGAACCAGAAAGAGATAAATGGCGTAAAGCTTTGACGGAAGCCATGTGAGTACGAGAATTTATTGAAATGTTTTCAAAAAAGTGCTAATTTTCAGGGTTGTACGATTTTTAAATTCCAATTTTGAAGTGAAATACCGCTCTTATTTCAACCCTTAGTATTAGATATTATAATTATTAATTTGCAGTAGTTAGTGTCATATTTGCCTTCAATTTCGAATTCGGTCGTAACGCTAAATACTGGCCGTATTTCTAACAACATCCCTGAACCGCATTTCTGAGTAATGCTAAAAAAATCTTCTGAGTATTTCATCCGTTCGTAATCGTTTCATTACGATGAAAGTAAAATGTTAAAAGTTACACTCATATGAAAGAATTTACCTCTTAGCCGCAAAGGCATGTGAGTGGAATTCCACTCTACACATATAAGATGTATATTGATCATCTCTATCGTCTTAGAACTGGTGAATACAGATATCAGTGATTTGATTGCCGATTGTCACTTCTTATTGTCTGAACAGTGATCAGGTATGATATTAAAAACAAAGACTTTTGAGAAGAAGCCGAAAAATACTTGTCTATTAAGTTTGAATGCTTCTATGTAAAACTTCCCCTTTTCCCCTGATCCTTAAACTTACTGCTGCACTATTGGAAATCAGTGTTTCAAATTTCTTGTCAAAGGGTGGTTTCCCCGGAGTTTAGCCTTTTGACAGACCTGAAATTGTTCTACATATTGCACCGTGCATGTACTATTTCTTCGGCCACAATAACAGCTTCCGTGGGCTGTTTGGTTGTAATATCAAAGTTCATTATAGTGGATGCAAAATAGCATTTTAGGCATCTCCAACTGATTTACTAAATACATTGGAAATAATCAAATACGGCATTCGCTAAATTTGTTTCGTCCGGTTATTTGATTGCTCAAATCCCGGTCACTAGACTACATCAGCATAGGTCTAACAATTTTATTTATTACGTTTTGCACGAGTACAAACTGTATGTAATCCTCGTCCCTCCTCATCCCTTCCTTAATATTGGGCTTAAATTCCAGATCCCTGTCCAATATAAATCTGATTTGGTTTGGGCAGGCATCAAAGCAAATTTCCATATATATATTGGTTTATCTTTGGGAAAGTTGAATCCCTGGGTAGCTCTGCTTTCAGTATATACTCCTGTAAGGATTATTTAATCTATAGACTTAATAAAAAACATTTTCTTCATCCATTCCCTGGTTATGTGGGGGATATTCTGGATGAGTTTCACTCGTTACAAATGCTCAAATGTCAGCTTGTGCTAGAGTGGCTACGAATGGTATAAGAGATTCTGTCGAATATAGTGTATGTCTTACTTGAGGAGATGAATAATTTTGGCTCGCTTATGTGAAATAAATGTACATGTATTCTTGGTAGCCTAGAGCCGTAATGATTTTAAAATTCATATTTTTATAGGGAAAATCTAGACCCGCCTGGATGTCGTAACACGGACCACAAAATGGAAATTTTCACATTTGATGCACCCACAACCTGTCGACATTGTTCGAAATTCTTAAAGGGTCGTATACACCAGGTATTTGGAGAAAATAGCATAAAACACATTTTCATATTTCATTAAATATCTTTGTGTCTCTTTAAGGGTTATCGCTGTAAAGTATGCGAAATAGCTGTACATAAAGGATGTATATCATCAACAGGTCGTTGTAAACAAACTGTTGTCGCCATTCCACCTCCTGTCTGTGATAGACAATTAGCTAAATTCAATTGGTAAGTATTTGAATCTCATATTGCATTCACATTCTAAACATTCAGTAACTACAAGTATATTGATGTTATGACACTGCAAATCATTTTCGAAGGCTTCTTTCTGTTTTAACTAAAAATTTCATTTGTTTATCTCTCTAGGTTTGTTGGCAACATGGATCGAGAAACTGCTCAAGCACGTTTGGAACATAGACGTGTTGGTACTTACTTGCTAAGAGTAAGACCTCAAGGTGCCTCAAATCCCAAAGAGACAATGTATGCCCTGAGTTTAAAGTAAGTTTTTTTTTCAATATTAGATAATTGTGAACGCTAATCATCTAAGAAAATGATTTCTTTCAATTTCCCTAGAACTGATGACAATGTCATTAAACATATGAAAATCAATCAAGATCATTCTGGGGATACAGTGGCCTACTGTCTTTCTTCACGGAGGCATTTTAAAAATATTGTCGAATTGGTCTCATACTATGAACGTAATGATTTGGGTGAAAATTTTGCAGGGTAAGTATATTACAACAAAGCCAAATATTATACTGAAAACGATTAAATATGTAATTTTAATTTCAGCTTAAATCAATCGCTTCAATGGCCCTATCGTGAAGTTTATGCCACCGCCATATATGATTTTGAACCTAAAGGCAATAACCAATTGATGCTAAAAACTGGATGTCAAGTTCTTGTAATGGGTAAGGATGGCGACAATAAAGGTTGGTGGCGTGGTAAAATTGGTGATACGGTACGTTATGCTATATCCTGAATATTCTTTTTTTATTACTAATTTCAAATTTGCTTGTATTTGGTTTTTAGGTCGGCTATTTTCCCAAGGAATACGTACAAGAACATCCCCCGACAAATGATGAACTTTGATATTACAACTATGAAATTGATTTCTCCCGTAGTAAACTTGAACGTTCTCAACAAATGAGAAACTCATTGTCTATGAATATGTGCAGTGAGCTATCACAAGACCATGAATCAGTTATTGCACAAACACCACCACCCCATAAACTATTAACATCGGTTGGTGGACAACTAGAACAATTATTAAAACAGGATGCGAAACAGCAAGAAATTGTTGTTACCGAGGGCCAGTAATTTTTTTTGTTGTTTTCGTAGAGATTTTTATTTGTATATGCTTTTTGTTGCATTTGTAAATGGAAACTTAAATGGAAAAGTAGTGAAGTTGTATGATATTATGTATCTTTATAACCGCTGAAATGTATACATAAAGTTGCATAAATGTTTAAAGTGTAAATTGAACTATAATAGGCAAGAAATGCAAAACATTGTTTTCCAAATTGGTTCAAAATCAAAATTAACAAACCCTCATATATTTCATCTTTATAGACTCGTCCTTTCCAACTATCCATTGACCTATGGAATTTACGCTATGAAACGTTGGGTAGCCACTAGAGATAGATGCATGATGGGAATTTCGTTTACACACAATTACGATGGCAAATGTTGCATAGTTGGCTTAAATATTTATATTGGGCGTGAATTTGTTCATGCTCGTTATTTTTTCTTGAATGGTACTTGATTTATGAGCGTAATTTTACTAGAATTTTATGCCCGCATTGAGTAACGCTTACGCAAAGCTTGTTAAACGCTAATCTGAGTCGCTTAGCATTTTTACATAATTTTTAAACATTTACTTGAGTCGCTTTGCTCTTTGTACACAAATATCTTAGTTCAACGAAATTTTTGCACATCATAGTAGCAAAAAAAAAAAAAAACTCTCATTACCATATAATCTCGGAGCTGACTTAGTTCAAAATTGGTAAGCAATTTCTAACAAATATGGCGTTTATTAGCATCACGAGCGTGAATCATATGCTCAAAATCGTGAGCGTGATTACAATTTGTACACAAATGCTGGCATTGTTCGACGAAATTTCTTGTACATCATAACATTAAACAAAAAAGTCATTATTCTCAAACACATGATAATGCTGGAGGTATAGCACAAATGCTCTTGGTAATTTTTTGCTGGGTTAGTTCAAATTTGGTAGACATCTGCTATTAAATGGAAAACCTAAATTGTAAGCGTGTACGAGATATGAGTCCATTTTTGGATGAGATTGTAATGGGAATCAAAATTGGAAAAGTCGACCTTTGTGGTTATTGGAAAGATGACTTTTTGCTACACGTCTTTCAGTTGTTTGATAAATTTTTCATATAAGAAGAACAACATCAAATTGTTTCAAATAAAATCGTAGTTTTCTTCAAACTCCAGGAGTCCATTTTTTCGATTTTTAAAAAATGCAGAGGTTGATTTGTCAATTTTAAAGATTACAAAAAGTAGACTTCGGCCAAAAATTCGATTAGTCGAAATGTAGATTTTCAACTTTTGTATCCCTAGCCAGAATCGATTCCTATTGACTATCTTAGAAATCGATTTAAAACTCACGTTTTACACACAAACTAATAAATGTTTTTTCACATCGTGAGAGCATCATACATAGCATAAGGAATACTTGTCTCGGTTCACATTTTAATAAATAGTCTCAAACACCACAATGTGGCGCGTACCCTTATAAAATCGCTACCACTGAATGTTTTTAATGTGCATCCAACAAATGCTCTTCTATAGATGGACATAACTATCACTGCAAAATAATTTCTTTTGACACTGCAAAAGAATTTCTTTCACGCTGCCACAAAGCTTGAAGTCGCAAGACTTTAATTCACAACATCTCGGATCACGTCTTCAAGAGAATAACTTTTCACGTAAAAGAGCAGTGGTTTCGTTGCTTGAGTAGCACGTAGCGCCGCCATCTTGTTGAAAGCAAACGTCAATAGAAAATCATTATTCATGTCTCGATAGCGCAATCTATTCGCGATAACTGTTGATAGAACCTAATTTTCGAAAAAGTAGACTAATAATCTCACCGCACCAAACAGTCACAAGTTGAAGAAGGAGAGGCTTCTCAACAAAAACTCTTGGGTAGCAGATGCCACATCTTTGCTTGTTGACAAGTTTCCGATATGGAAATGCTTTAGTTTTGCGATCGGTAACTGCAACATTTCCACCATTTTTGTAGTGAATGATTTATTCAAGAAAAATCATAGTTGTTCGCTTAATATAATTAAGCTAATTAAATTAAATTTACGGCCATTTAAGGGCTAACGAAGCTAGATGAAGCTTCGTTAGCCCTTAACTGCCAGTTAACAGAAATTGCAAATATTATTTCTCCAGTTAATTATAACTGCAAAAAAAATCTACAGTTAAGTTTATAACTGGCACACGGAATATATGTCCATAGTATGGCTTAAAATATCGTTAGCCAACATAGCACTAGCGGAGATTCATGAAAATGGAGGTTAGATGAATTTAATATACACAGTTTTACACAAGTTTACATACCCCTAATTTTTTACCTTTTAACTAAATATGTTTCTTGGTATTGTTTATAAACCAAACCAAAAAAATCTTGAAAATTTTCAAATACTTGGTTATTCAAATGAATTTACTAAAATTAAAGCATATATATGCATAGCTTATTATAATTTATTGTTTAAAGAAAATACAAATAAATTCTTTAATGTGAGACTGTGTAGGTAAAAAATGCATTTGGCTTTGCTGGTAATTTCTGTTTTTTTCCCCTTTAAAAATAATACTGCCATTTAGATTACAAAATTACAAAGAAATCAAGTTCTCTTGCTTCATCAACTTTTCTATCCTTTCAGAATCTCTAATATATTATCTATATTTTATGTATAAATAAATCAAAATCAAAAATATGTTTGATTCATATTTTATCGAACATATAAAAAAGCAAGTAAAGTTTGGTTACATCAATGTCCGAATAAATTAACTAATATTCTTTCTTACTCTTAGTTTTTTTTTTTTTAACAGAATACATAAATATAGCGGTTAGTAGGATACATCGGATTGTTCACTAGTTTTTCCCATTTTTGATTCCATTGCTTTTCCATGGCGAAATTTAGAAAGAATATTTGTTTTCATATTTAGAATATTGGATTTCTGTATGATTTTGAAATCATCAATTTTCCATTGGCGCTTGGTAGAACATTTAATATTTTGTTTAAATATTTAAACACACTTTTAAATATAAGGCACGTGTTTTGCAGGAAAAAAAAAAAACTATAAATGTAAAAAAGGTTTTTGTTAAAAATTCAGTCACTTTGTTATATATCGTTTATTTAATTTGTTACAAAAAGTGCCAATATATATTATACAAACACATTTATATTTATATACATATCTAGGTTTTAGAATACAATTTTAAATTTATTAATTTGGGATTTTCTCTAATTTGCATAATTCATATATTTTTATATCTTTGAGTTATAAGTGTTAATATGTTCTCTTTTTGTTTGGTTTTTCTTGGGAAACGAAATTGCTGAATAGTTAGTTAATGATCAAATAGATACATATATAATTATATACCCAAGCAAATAATAAAAACAATATATTTTTGTGAATGTATTAAGAAGAATAATAAACAAAACAAACGAACAGAAAAACAAAATAAAATATGAAACATATGTGCAGCTTTAATCTATAATAATAATAATAAAGAAAAATTATTAATATTTAAATATTTAAATAATTTAGTAGATTTTAAATATACGCATATACATATTTACCATATATATATATACACATACACCGAAACACACAAAGAACTAAGCATACAAACAAAATTATTGAAAAACAACATACCTACATTATTTTAAATATTGACAAAATATATATACACAAAATTTTACTAAATACAATATGAGATTATAATAAAAAAAATAATAATATAATATAATTACCAACAAATAATTTTAACTACTATTTTAGTGTACAAGAAATACACTTATACTACTTACAGAGAAAAGCTTGCATTGAAGATGTAGAATTGAATTTATAAATTCTATAGTAAACAATATAAAAAATATTAAAAATTTATATGAGAAATTTTTTGGGCGTTTAGAAAGTCCAGTGGATTTGGTTTACAGAAAATATCCAAAATCATATTATTTTATAAAATGTTGTTGTTTTGATTTCAGCTTAAGGCCATGCGTTGACTAAACTAAAAGAGTAGTTTAACCAACAGAGGAAAAGTATATTTGTCAAATTTATTTGGACAAAGCTATATGGACTGCAAGATGCTTGGATGTTAATAATGGTTAATGTTAAGGTTGTTTAGAACATCTAACTAGGTCTGATTCAAAGTTGAGAAATATTTCTTTTTTTCGAATGGACGGAATGCCCACTTTCCTGACCCTTCCGAGCGATCTATCTCTAAGTCATGCGCAGAAAAAATGTTTGTACTTAATCACGAAAATAAATATTATATTAAATAAATATTTGAATTTGAATTTTAGATAGCTAATTAAAAAATCATATCCTTTAAAACTTTTATTACAAAAATTGAGTTAATTACAAAATTAGTAAATTGATTAAAAAACTTAATTGATTCAACTAATACATTCATTTTTTAAACAAATTCTTTAATAGATATTTTGTTTGACTTAAAAATTCATTTTTAATTTCCATCAGTTGAGATTTTAAAAGCCTTAGGACGCACAGTGGTATAAGCCTATTGTGAATGTATATATATAAACATTCGCAACACATTACTAGGCAGCCTGGTCTGCCTTGGATATCGGACTTATTCAAGTTTTTCTCTCAGTCCCATAAAGTGATTTTGTATTAATGCCTTTTAACGGTCCATTGCAATATAAAGTCGATGTCATTTGGAATGGGTTTATAGGCCCAGGGGTAAGATTGAGCATTTTGAAGTAGTACAAAAATAACTTATAAGATTCCACAATATTATATAGGGGCTCTATGTTAACTGAACTTCAGATTGAGTCCCCTGAGTTCCGGCAAGCAAATTTTAAATGCAATCTAGGTCAAATCAATATCATAATATAATCTCTTAGAGGTGTGCGCGTGACGCGAAATTATCGTGACAGTCGTGAATAAAATCTGAAACAACGAAAAAATTAATATTTAATTCTTACACAGAAAAAATTTCACGAAAAATTTTCCAATTAAAATTTTAATTGAGTTTTAAAAAATATTCAATTAAAAATTTAATAGAATCAACAAATTTTTTAATTGAAACAAAAATCAATCACGAAAATTAATAGTATCAATTAATTTTTTAATTGAATCAATTAATTTTTTAATTGACCTTCAATTAATTTTTTAATTGATACTATCATTTCTGTGATTGAAGACATTTCAATTAAAAATTAATTGGATCAATTAATTTCGTGATTGAATCAGAACAATTTTTTTTGTGTGTACTCGTATGTTAACTGAAATTGATTTAGCTGTCGAACTATATTTTATTTATGAATTTTGTTACCCTTGCTCATTCCCGATGGGAAAATGTCATGGGTCTCGTGAATTGTCGTGTATCGTGAGTGAGCGTGCGTGAATAAATATTTGACTTCGTGAATGTGCGTGAGTGTGAGTGAAATGTCACTCACGCGCACACCTCTACTCTTAATAATAGATATTCTTCTATTTTATATCCACACTGATGAGGATGTGGAAATTCGAAACTGCTGTTGTTTCGAAATATTGGGCTACATTTTTTTCATGCTCCATAAAACACAGTAATGACATGATAGTTGATTTGAGGCTCATTAAAACTATTCAATCCATTCTGACACCACAATAATTAAAAGTACCTATTAAATATAGATACTTGTAGTTCTTGCCAATGAATCCACTCAATTACACTATTCGGTTGAACCAACTTGATTGTTTCCTCAGGTTCGCCAGTAAACTAAAGCTATATGCCTCTCTCATGTCTAACATCGAAAACAGGATACACAGACATTATGAGAAGTCACACCAACTTTGTTTCCAAACTCCGCTATCAGGCTAAGACCCATTATTATAGACGTTTTAAAAACATGACAAATAGGACTATTGTTTTATATGTACCAAAGCTAAGTTAACTAAAATTTTTAAAATGTTCCGTTACTTTTATACATTTGAACCATGATTTTTTCGAGTTGTATTCAATGATTTAGGAGAATTTGTAAACCAAATCCATCATTGGGATCTTCATTGAAAAAAAGGTATATAGCATATACATACGATATAAATATTAATGTATGTATATCAGTAACTATTTACACATACATATAAATTTCCAAAAAAAAGGTATTTAAAGTTATATTTGTCATAAAAAAAACACATATACGTACATACATACATCATTTATTATCCGAAATTATTTGGCAACGAAATTTTAAACCACCCTCCCTCCAAAAATATAAATTTAAAGTACCTAACAATATTTGTGAAAAACCCAGAGCGTTTTAAAACACATATTATAAATAGAATGTAAATTTAAACTTTATAAATTAATTTACTGGTGAATGTATTTGCCCAAGGAGAAGATATATTGCACTGACGCTCCAGTAATTTACATAATGGCAAAGATGTATTAGTTCTACAAAGGATACCATTTGCAGGATGCTGTTATTGAAATATAAAAATACAAATAAATTATTAAATTCTAATTAAAATTGCCTCATTCTGTCGCGTCATTTAAAAATAATTGATATAACTCCGCCGCTGATTACATTGGCTCCGATCGACTAGAATGTAGTCGCCCATTCATTCAAAATGTCAAAACCATATATTTACTAAACCATAATTGGTTAAAATTGTCATATTACCAACACAGAAAATGAAAAAAAAATCAATTAAAACACGTTAATACCGATGTCCTCATTCTAGAGTACGCTAAGTAGACTTAGCATTTTTAGATGGAGTTCGTTGTTCTTTATTCGGATTGATGTGCATCCTGTCAAAAGTTCGAATTTATTGGACACTTCTATTAAAAGTTATGGTTAATATTGTACGTACCCTCCCAGCAAAAAAAAAGTAAAATGTTCTCTTTGTTCACCAATGTGGTATCACAATGGACTGAATAGTCTAAGTGAGCCTGATACATCGGGCTGCCACCTAACCTAACCTAACCCAGGTGTGATCCGAATTCAATGTCTTGGATGTAAATTAAAAAAATCTGTGATATTTTGTCAAATAAATAATTTTTTTAATTTTTTTATGATTTTTAATGAATTCTAACGCTTGTCAGTAACGTTTGACCTCAAATATTTTCAAAAGTTAACAATTTTTTCAGATTGAATTTAGCATTTTTTCGACAAAATTTAAATGATTTGGTACCATTTTATTAATGCTTACTCTGTTTTTAACCTATTTGAAATAAAAAAGTTAAAATTACCCATTAAAAGTAAGAAAAAAACAAGCTATAAAAAATTGAATTAAAAGAACTTCCAGGGTAGTTAACCCTTCGTTGCATGACATTGCATATATGCAATGTTAGTTTCTTGCCTGTCTAGCTCCTATTCTTTTACATATTTTAACATAATTTTTTTTGTTATTCACATTTTGGAAGCCGTAGATTAAATTTTATAAGGATTTTGTCCAGTATCGTAACAATTTCATTTAAATAAAGCGAAATTAAAATAAGCATTTTGAGTACCTTGAAAAATTTAACTTATTTGTTTTAATATTATGAAACTTTCTTAACATTTTTTTAAATGTAAATATAAAATGAAAAGTTTACTCTATTCTAAACGCTACGTATATAGTTTTATAATACAAATTATATTTACAAGTGCTCTACAATGAATGATTGCATATATGCCATATAATTGCATATGTGCAATGTCATGCATTCAATCAATTTTTGTTACTACTAGACACTTAACGACGAATATGAATATAAAGACGAGTATTTTGATGATGATAGAGATTTAAACACCGAGTTTGATATAAATCGAGGTCGTAGAAGAAGATTCGATTTGATCCTTGCCCTACATCGTTGGAGAATCGTATAACATACAAGCTGCTGGGTTGTAATTGTTACACGTATATCATCGTGATAGATAGGTTAAATGGGTTCAACATGTTTTTGCGGTGGTCTATCCCCTGTCAATATATTGGTGACAATTTTAGGTGTTTAAAAGCTTCCTCATGGTGGAAGACCGTTCGAACTCGGAACTATAGAGCTTAATATTGAATGGAACTACACTCAGTGATAAACAGAAGGTCAATATTGTGGTATCATAATTAACTGAAAAGTCGCCATTATACCTACCCTAAGTAAAAACGAGGGTCCAGATTTCCGTGTATCATATAAGCTGGTATATAACAAAACCAGTTTTCAGCATGTGGTACGCTCCAACTTCTTTGTTCCATCATCCGATTCATAAGCGTAGAATTTGACATAAATAGAGTTCCAAAGTCTCTTTTTCGACTGCATACACAAACATCCGCTGCTCTTACTCGGCACAGATGTGGCTCCAACTCTAGGTATCAGGTAATGATTGCTATGACGTTTCTGTTCCTCTTTTTCTTTAAGCATGGTAGATTTCCAGTGTTTTTCTTGTTTGGGTCACTCCCCTCCGACCATTCCACTGTTCTACGTGGAACAGTGCAATGGTAAACGGCAAACGGTCTCGCATCTATGGGATTGCGTTCTCCAAGTTCACATCCCTTTGTGTTAAATGCAAAACTGGGGAATTCTGTGCATCAAAAAAGGCAGAAATTATTTAGAATCCCAAGAGTTTGACTTTTAATATTGCACCCCGAGAAGGAATATGATCACCTCAAACATGTTTCTGAAGTAAAATGTTAGTTTTCGATGGGGAACATGTAACATGTTTGACGCAACCATGCTATCTGATTTTGGCAAACATTTTATGTTTGGCGAGAAAACAATTTTTTTTTAGTAAAAATGTTCCATTTTCCCCATCCAGCAATAATTTTTTTTTAATTTTTCCTCTACCTGTGATATATAGAGATAACAAAGTGGACTAAAGAAATTGATTATCTGCATGAAATTGCATATATGCAATGTTACGTAACTTTTGCTTCAGTGATCGGAATCGAACGAAAATTGGTTTACGGTATCATAACTCCATATACAACAATTCTAACATACTAAATAATTTTTATCCTTGCTCAAATTAAATCATGCAACGAAGGGTTAAAATAAAGAACATCATTGGGAGTGCATCTTCTGGAAGTGCTTTTAAAGTTGTGCCTTTGGAAGAACTTCCAAATTTTTTGCTGGGCTGTTACTAAAGTTTTAAAAATTTCAAATCTAAAAAGGGCAAAAAGCTTTATGTGGCCTAAAGTGGTCTAAGACATTTTTAGTCATGTTCTATTATCACTATTTTGAATTCATACATACTAAAAAAAATCTACAATATACATGATTTTAAGATCGAAAAAAGTGAATTTATACTTATACCCCCATATGCAAAAAAGCTAAAGAAAACTTCAAGCATACTTTTACCATATAAATTCATTCGATAAACTGTCAATAAATTGTTTTGCATATAAGCAATACTGTTTTTGAGAAATTTAAAAAAAAAAACTTTGAACTTGTTTCCTGTAAAATTCACTTTTTAGACAGCGTACTTTGGAATGGAGACATCGATATTATCATTTTACGATCATTTCATCAAAATCTTGAGCCATATGATTAATAACTCAATTTCGCTTTACCATTAGTTGTTCAATTAATCTTATAATAATTCAAAAACCATTTTGCCGAATTTACAATTGATAGTTATCAATCAACCGCAGTCGACTAGACAAATTAAGATCGACGCAGCCGACGCTGCCGCGGTTAAAAATTCAGATACAACCGCCCCTGACAAAAAATATTTACTAACATATGGTAAGCAATAATTACCGAGCAAACTATGGTACCCAACACACAAAGAACATTTCATTATAATTGTGTCAACAAAATTTCTCCATTGATATAACGTTTGTTTTCAGGTACGACAATAAAATGGTTCATGAATAGTACGAACTATATCGTTATTCGAAAGAAAGATAATTACAAGTTCATTGTATTTATGAAAATGTTTTGTTGGCTCAATTTTAATGACAGATTTTCTAGCAGTGAAGCCATAGTTGTGGGGTTAAACTTATTATCAATATCATTACCAATAAAGAAATGAGTCGTTCAAACATATGTCCGTAGAGTTCGACCGAAGACTCGGCTTCGGCATTCGGCCAAAATCGATAATGGGTCACGAATCGGCCTACGGCGTCAAGAGGCCGATTAATTTATTTCATATCGAATTTTCCCAGTGTTGGATTTGTCTCAGTCAAAAGACACAGTATAAATAAAACGTAAATTTATAAAAAAATCTTCTTTGTCATTTATAAAATTTATAAAAAAAATCCTTTTTTGTCGTTATAATACTAAACAACAGAATTTTGAACAAAAAGTCTGTTAGTACTAAAAAATGGTCTGAATTACCTTTTATTGTTGTTTTTATGCCTTTTTGAATAAAATATTATAATATTGAACTAAACACCAAATTTCCCTAATTAAATATCGGCTTCGGCCAAAAAGAACCGCTTGAGAATCTTTGTTTTAAATTTTCTGGGAAGCATTCACCAAATCATATACAGTGGTTAAACTCTATAGTCGTAGACTATAGACTATATATACATATAATATATATTTGTATACAATGTATTTCAGTTTTATAATTCAGATAAATTTGTGATTTTAAGGCGAGCAGAACTGATGCTGAGGTAATAATGCTGATGGGGATCCATGTTAGTTTATCTTGACCCCAGTTGTTGTAGGTATAAAAATCTTGCTAAGGGAGCAGTGCTACCATTGTATCATTTTAGTGCCACTTTTTCGTGGGAATATACTTGTACACCACTAAATTTGATACTTTTACATTTCTTTGCCACAATTTTAAAAGTCACGTGGATCGTCATAAAGTATGCAAATATGCCAGTTAATACATACCTACGGAAAATCGGTCCAGATTGCCACGGGCTGGTACCGATGATCCAGTTTACCACATATTTTCGTATAATTTAATACCTTCTATTCTCTCTTGATATTAAAATCTTAATGCATCTGTTTAAGTTTATGTGTATCGAGAGATGAAGTCTGGAGAGATTGAATTCACTCTTACCAACCTCTGGAGTGATAGTGGACTGTATAGGGAATAGGCCTCTGGAGTTTACTTCCCACCAGCAGGGACTATAACAAAAGGGAGAGGAGATCAACCATGGAATGTTTTGCCAAACATAATATCTCAGGGAAGAGTTATTATGGGCAAGTGAACCAAAAAAAAAAAACAATAAAGGAATATTAGGGTTCTATTTGTACAGGTTTATTGAGTTTGTTCTATGCTCACCGTTGAAGTATAAAAAGCAAGTGGCCAAATTCTAATTCAATGACTTGCCACGAAATATCTTAGTACTAAATTCGTAATTCACAATAGTATCTTAATGTTATTTCAATTATTCAAATGGTATCGTAAAACTACAACATTTCCACATATGAGTAATGGCTTATAAGTCTAAACTCATAAGTTTGGACATGCCGCCGGGTCAAAAAAAAAAAAATATATATATATATATATACATCTACACATTTTTTGAGAAAAATCTATTGTTCAAGATATTCGAAAAGTTTACCTTTGTTATATGAAAGAGTGCGCATTTTAAGCCACTTTTCTATGTGTGCCACTTTTAATTTACACCGAGTTATACGGACAATAAGAGGTTGGCTGGTAAGTTCCCGGTCTAACAAAGAAAAACACATTTTTTTTTGTCAAACTAATTATTCAACATAGTTCCCTTCAAGAGCGATACAACGATTATAACGACCTTCCAATTTTTGGATACCATTTTGGTAGTACTCCTTCGGTTTTTGTCTCAAAATAGGCTTCAGTTTCGGCGATCACCTCTTCATTGCAGCCAAATTTTTTCCCTGCGAGCATCCTTTTGAGGTCTGAGAACAAGAAAAGTAGCTGGGGGCCAGATCTGGAGAATACGGTGGGTGGGGAAGCAATTCGAAGCCCAATTCATGAATTTTTGCCATCGTCCAATAACGCCATATAATAGTCACTCTTGATGGTTTTCCCTTCTCAAGATAATCGATAAAAATTATTCCATGCGCATCCCAAAAACAGAGGCCATTACTTTGCCAGCGGACTGTTGAGTCTTTCCACGCTTCGGAGACGTTTCACCGGTCGCTGTCCACTCAGCCGACTGTCGATTGGACTCAGGAGTGTAGCGACGGAGCCATGTTTCATCCATACTCGGGTGTATTACGAGTTAACGGCTGCAAACACCGCTCAGAATCATCAACACATTGTTGTTTTTGGTCAAATGTGAGCTCGCGCGGCACCCATTTTGCACAGAGCTTCCGCATATCCAAATATTCATGAATGATATGACCAACACGTTCCCGATGTCTTTAAGGCCTCTGATATCTCGATCAACTTCATTTTACGGTCATTCAAAATCATTTTGTGGATTTTTTTTGATGTTTTCGTACGGACCCCAAATTTGGCTTGCGATTGCTCTAAGAGAAGCAAATTTCATCCGATCCGGCTGAAATTTGGGACATGGTGTTAGTATATGGTCTCTAACAGCCATGCAAAAATTGGTCCACATCGGTCCATAATTATATATAGCCCCCATATAAACCGATCCCCCGATTTGGCTTGCGGAGCCTCTAAGAGAAGCAAATTTCATCCGATCCGGCTGAAATTTGATACATGGTGTTGGTATATGTTCTCTAATTAGGTCGAAAACCTTAGTTGTTAGTACCTTCATTTTTTGTATTTATTTTCATAATTTATTATGATTTTAAATAAACTAATAATAATAATAATGTTCTCTAATGACCATGCAAAAATTGGTCCACATCGACCTATAATTATATATAGCCCCCATATAAGCCGACCCCCAGATTTGACCCCGGAGCCTCTTAGAGGAGCAAAAGTCATCCGATCCGGTTGAAATTTGGTACGTGGTGTTAGTATATGGTCTCTAACAACGATGCAAGAATTAGTCCATATCGGATATCCATAATTATATATAGCCCCCATATAAATCGATCCCCAGATTTGTCCTCTGGAGCCTCTTGGAGGATCAAAATTTATCCGATCCGGTTGAAATTTGGAACATGGTGTTAGTATATGATCTCTAACAACCATGCAAGAATTGGTCCACATCGGTCCATAATTATATATAGCCCTCATATAAACCGTTCCTCAGATTTGATCTCCGGAGCCTCTTGGAGGAGCAAAATTCATCCGATCCGGTTGAAATTTGCAACGTGGTGTTAGTATAAGGCCGCTAATAACCATGCCAAAATTGGTCCATATCGGTCTATAGTTATATATAGCTGATCCCCAATCACACAACAATTGGTCCATATCGGTTCATAATCATGGTTGCCACTCGAGCCAAAAATAATCTACCAAAATTTTATTTTTATAGAAAACATTGTCAAAATGTTATTTCTATAGAAAATTTTATCAACATTTTATTTTGGTAGAAAATTTTGTCAACATTTTATTTCTATAGAAAATTTTTTCTACAGAAAATTTTATTTTATTTTATTTCTACAGAAAATTTTGTCAAAATTTTACTTCTATAGAAAATGTTGTAAAAATTTTATGTCTATAGAAACTTTAATGTTGTAAAAATTTTATGTCTATAGAAACTTTAAACTTAATTATATACGTATTTAATCGGCCTTTTTTAGTTTAATATATACCACGTATGGACTATGTAGTATATATTACGATGTAAGGAAGTTTTAAGATACCTTGCCATCGGCTTCAGTAGAAGTTTCTACACAATCCATGGTGGAGGGTACATAAGCTTCGGCCTGGCCGAACTTACGGCCGTATATACTTGTTTTCCATTTTTTTCACAATAACAAAAGTTGCTTCACAAAAGACGCTCTATCTCACAAACTAATTGACTTACAGACGTCAAATTTTGACACGAATCATTTGAAGGTTGGTACTATATAAAAATATTATGCATTTAATATTAGCGACGCCATCTATGTGTCAGACCGGGGACTTATCAGCCAACCTGTTATGTTGAAGAATAAATGGCAATTTTTCACATTCGCAAATATAAACAAATTGTGACTGATTTGAAAAAAAAAATTGAAAAAAAATGTTGTTTTTAACCGCTGTATAATGAATAAATGGAAAGCATAAAATGAAATCTGTTAATAATTTAAAATTGAGTGAAATTTTAATGTAGATCAAAAAAAAAAAAAAATGTATAACTGTAATGTACAAAGCAAAAAAGAAAAAAAAAACAATAAATGTATAAAAGATTGTATGGAAACTGAAAGTGGAAGCGTACATAAAATAAAAGAACATTATATTGAATATTGTCCATGTAAGCATAAAAAATGTAGTAAGATTGTGATGGTTTCAAAATAAAATAATTTTGAAAGTATTGGATAAAATTATTGATAATCACGAATGTTCAATAATCCGTTGATATAACATACAAGAAATGTTTTTCTTGATTAATTGACCTCATAGTATATTTTTTATTGAAATTGCTTCAATCATGAAAATTAATTCATTAAAAATAAATCTAATTGAAAAATAGGATCCAATTTAAAAATTTAATTCATTCATTTAATTTGTTTCGATTAATTATTTTCGATTGAAATATTAATTATATTTGTATACTTGTTGGAGTGAATTTAAGAAATTTTTTAAAACAATATTCCAGGAATGAAAAATCATTGTACTAAGTTCTTGTTTGCGTACTTTCCCAGTAAAAATTCACCAGTAAACAATTGCAAGAGAGTAAAAATGGATTTAACTCTCATCGCTAAAATTAGCAGAAATGTACGCGAACGCCATCCAGTACCAATTTACGGTGAACCAATTTACATCTTTTAAACCAATTACAATAATAAACATCTTTATATTTTTACTACATTTCTAATTGACACTGTGAAATATATTGCATGTGCGATTTGTTTATGTCTAAAAAGCAACTGGTGTTAATTCTTGCAAGTTTTTACTGGAGAACTCCAGTAAAAACCAGCAAAGACTTGGAACTTCTTCGTTTCTCAAATGTCAGATTTGATCTCTCTCTGGCACTCTTTTGCTGGTTTTTTGGAGTAAACGAACGACTTCCAGTAAAAATTTGTGATAATTATCGAAGATTATCGGTTACTCGAACGAAGCTATTGTAAATCAATAACAATGCGAGGGTTGTCTTTTATATTTCGGGATTATTTATTCTTTCTCAAAATATTCCCCACTAAGATCTATACACTTTTGCATACGTTTGAACCAATTGTCGAAGTACTCTTGTCACACTGATTGTGGTATCTCCAAAACTTGCATTCAGAACACATCAACTGCTTCTTCGGGTGTCGAAAAACGTTGACCTATCATATTAGTTTTTACGTACGAGAATAAAAAGATGCCAAGTCAGGACTACACGGCGGATAACACATCAAGTCGATGTTGTGAGTGCTTAAAAATGCAGTTGTCTGAGCCGTTGTGTGAGAGCTGATATTGTCGTTCTGAAGAGTGATCTGTCTTCGGCTGTTGGTTTTACTGATTACTTGGAAGACATCTGGCAAATAAATGGTTGCGTACAACTCAGAATTGACTATACGACATATCCAGTTTGTCCAAAAACAGGCGATCATTTGCTGGAAAGTGCTTGGTGCGCGAGCAACACCTGTTTGATTTGGCTCATACAGCCGATGTCAGAGACTTGTTACGAATCCCCGCGATCGTATTTATGGAACATTTCTTTCGACCCATCCACACGAATCTGTTTTTGTGCGATTAACAAATTGTCAAATATTTTGTCGGTCAAATGTTCATCCATTTGAATTTATGCTGGTCCCACTAATGCCTAAGGTTGCCTCAATCTCACCATAGGTCACATGACGATCTTGCAATAACAGTTGGCTTCGATGGCTTCCGGAACAACAACTGATTTTGGACGAAGTTCATCGATGCACTGTTATTGAGTTAATCAACGTTGAAAGTTGTAAAAAATAATCGCACGGAAATGTTTAATTCCATTTTTTGGATGAGATGAATCTTTTAACACAAACAGCGCTCCTATGTGAAAACGTGCCTACGGGAAATTGCTGCAATTGCCACTGACGGACATATCACAGGACTGGTTCCGGTGCTCCAGTTTGGCGCAATTTTTAAATAGTCATAATTTATTGATTCCCATACTTGCTTGAAATTAATCGTATTTCATTTATTTAGTTCATGAATACCTGTCTCTGAGGTGCTCCTATTAAATTGTCCCAGGACATGTCCTTTTGAATGAGTCGAAGACGTGTCCTAAAGTGTAAATTTACCCCGTCAATGACAAACCCATGTTAAAGTGACCGGTCCCCTCCATACGTTTTGACCAGAACTGGGACTGGTTCATACGCACCAGGGACTAGCCCTGTACCAGTGGAGGATCCATTTCCCGTAGGGATTCTACACTGAAAAAAAAAAAATATTTACGTGATATTAAAGATTACGCAACCTAAATTTTAGGATGTGAAATTTACAAAATATTAAGGACAAATTCCTTTAAAATAATGAAATTTTAATTAAAATAAAGTTTATAATCTTTGCTTCAAAAATTTTTTTCATTAAATTTAGGACAAAAGTTTTGTAAATTTGCGTTCCTCCGTTAAAGTCGCTTGTCTTTGAATTAAGGCTAATTTTCCTTAAAGTAAAGAAACACATTTTTGATTTAAGAAATTGTTCTTAAATTAACTGAAATATTGAAACTTTAGATTTAAAATAAAAACGCTTCAAATATAGGCTAAGACTTATTTTGAGGATTTAGCGTCTTTGGTTTAAAGTTTTTTTTGGAATTAGGAAAACATTTATAACTTTGAAGTATCCGTTATAATTCGGATTTTTAAACTGGCATTTGTTTGTACGTGAAATGCGAAAAGAGATTAGACATTTGATAAATGAGATCTGTATCTTAATTTTAATTTTATTGGTCTTAGATTTAAAGCCAGATAGGTCGCTAAAAAATGTCTTTATCTTAATCAAGCCGCATCTTTGGTTCGGAATCAATACCAAAATCCTTAAGGGAAGGTCAAAATCTTTGGAACCAAGTAAACTTTTTTTGAGTGTAATTTCGTATAATCTCAAAAATGCCAAACTTTAAGATAGAGCTGTCGGTTGGCAGATCAATAAAATCAATAACCAATTAGAACTATAATTGTTAAATATCATTATAACTAGGAAGGAAGAGATCCAAAGCATCAATTAGATCACGGCTTTCCATTTCGTGAAAGTACGTCAGTTAACCCTTAAATGCGCGCTGTGTTTCCGGAAAATACTTCCGAGTAATATGAAACTAAAATTGAAAATCAAATTTTGCCCGAAAATTCAAAAACCTATAAATTAATGCGGACGTTATATGCAATTGTCAAAAAAAAAGATAAAATGTGGGAAATACTATTGCTTGAGTTACACGACAACGTAACGGACGCATACGGCATAAAGTTAACGGACTTTTAACTCGTCGGGTGCGTTGACAACATGTAAACAAATCAACAAACCAAAATTATTGAGGTTTAACTTCCTCTTCCTTAAACATAAAGTTCAATACTTTAACAAGTATATACGGCCGTAAGTTCGGCCAGGCCGAAGCTTAACTTGTACCCTCCACCATGGATTGCGTAGAAACTTCTTCTAAACACTGCCATCCGCAATCGAATTACTTAAGTTGCGGTAACGCTTGCCGATGGCAAGGTATCTTAAAACCTCTTAACGTCGTCTTCTAAATTGTATGTAAGTCCATACGTGGTTTATATTAACCCTCTAATGCCCCAATTTTTTTTGCCAACTGATTCAATTTTCAATGGTAACGACACAAAAGCAAGAGAACTAAGTACGAAAAATTTATACGGTAAAATTCAGCATATGCTGCAAAGCCTCTTGAATAGTTTCAAATAAGTTTTCTTTTTGTTTTGCTCGTTTTTGTTGTCTTAAGGTGTGTTTTACCAAAAGCTTCCTTATTAAATCAAGACCGCCTAAAGGCGGGCTTGGGCATTAGAGGGTTAAATCAAAAAGGATCGATCAAATACGTATATAATTCAGTTTGACAAAATTTTCTATAGAAATAAAATTTTAAAAAAATTTTCTATAGAAATAAAATTTTCACACAATTTTCTATAGAAATAAAATTTTAACAAATTTTTCTATAGAAATAAAATTTTGACAAAATTTGCTATCGAAATAAAATTTTAACAAATTTTCCTATAGAAATACAATTTTGACAAAATTTTCTAAAGAAATAAAATTTTAACAAAATTTTCTATAGAAATAAAATTTTAACAAAATTTTCTATAGAAATAAAATTTTGACAAAATTTTCTATAGAAATAAAACTTTGACAAAATTTTCTATAGAAATAAAATTTCGCAGATTATTTTTGGCTCGAGTGGCAACCATGATTATGAACCGATATGGACCAATTTTTGTGAAACGTTCCACATTTGAACCGGATCGATGAATTTTGCTCCTCCTAGAGGCTCCGGAGTTCAAATCTGGAGAACGGTTTATATGGGGGCTATATATAGTTATGGACCGATGTGGACCAATTCTGGTACGGTTGTTAAAGATCAAATACTAACACCATGTTCCAAATTCCAAACGGATTGGACACACAGAGAAGAGATTGGTTGGAATTCGGTTGTAGCTAGCAACATTCTATATTTAGAAATATATATAAGTTGTTCATATCAATTTTCAGTATTTACATGTATTTGTTCGTACTTATAACCATTTGGTGAGATTTTCAACAAATTTTCTGTCGTGTCACAAGATAAATGGTTGTGGCAACCAAATTTACCTCCTTTTAATAATTTTGATTCAAATTGGTTGATACGACCAACCGTAAAAACATTTCTTAAGTATCAGTTAGTAGCCACCATTTTCATATAATAGTTACAGCCGAATGATATTTCAAATACTTTTTAAATGTCATTTTATGATATTAAAATTAATTGAAGAAGAAAAATGTTCATATTTAATATCGAAATTTTAAATCGAGGAATGTGGAATCTTCACCATGTTTCCTGTGGACAAAAAAAAAAACAAAACATTGGTTTGTATTGAAAATATTTTTTTTAGATAACTCAAAATAACTCCATGTACCGGATTTCTAGCATGTATGGCAAACAAACATGGAGGAGTGGTTTAACTTGAATCCTGCTGGTTCCGGTACTCTCCCAAAGATATTGGTTCAAATGATATGCTTCCCGAAGATAAATATAAAGTTTATACATATGGAGACAACATAAGATTCTGGACTTATATTAACCATTTTTGGTTGAGTTGTAGAGGAATTTTTAACTTCTTTTCTAAGCGTGCAAGAGTATCTGCCTATAATATGATGTCAAATCTAAATTCTACATATCTTTACCCGCATTATTCGAATGAGTACCAAAACTAAACTCGGAAATTTTACTTCTAGTCACATCCAATTTGGGTGATTAGTACGCTTTTTTCACTGAAGTTTATACGGGAGAGCGGTGTAAATGAGGAATATATCAAACCCATACCGGTATAAAGCAAATTTGATATATCAATTAATGGTTCTAGATTTACAATTTCAGGAAAATAAAGTACATGTAGATTTCAAATTTTAATCAAATCGGATAAAAATATCCGTTTTCTAGATTCAAGAATTCAAATCGGAAGATCGGCCTTTATTGAGGTTAGACGAAACCGATACACTTTTTATACCACACACACATTTGCGAACCTATAATAACTTAAGATTTAAATTTTCAAGCAAATCGGATAGAAATTGCAATGCCTCGATGATAAAGAACGCAAAATATGGGCTGATATAGCCCATTTTCAAACTTGACCTACCTGCAGACAAAATAATTTCAACATGATAACTTCATTATTGAAGGCTGTAGCGTAATTACAAGACATTTGATCAAATACATTGTTTTTCGATTTATACTATATATATTTAAATAAAATAAAATAAAATAAAATAAAATATTTAATTGAGAAGAAATTGGTCCTTAAATTGGTCATGAGCACTATTAAGGTCGGGCAGCACAACCGAATGATGAAGGTAGCAACAACCGATGTCGTCGGCAGACCCAACCTACACCATATGAGATATTAGTTGTGTCGACCGAATCAGTCGGGTGACAAAACTGCCAACTGGTAGTTGCTATAACTGCCAAAAGGAGGTTGGCAATAAATTCGATTGTCACAACCAATCTGTATTCTCTGTGGATGAAATTAACTTCTGTTAGAGACTCCGCAAGCCAAATCTGGGGATCGGTTTATATGGGGGCTATATATATCTATGAACAGATGTGGACCAATTTTTGCATGGTTGTTAGAGACCATATAACAAATTTCAGGCGGATCGGATGAAATTTGCTTCTGTTAGAGACTCCGTAAGCCATATCTGGGGATCGGTTTATATGGGGGCTATATATATCTATGAACAGATGTGGACCAATTTTAGCATGGTTGTTAGAGACCATATACCAACACCATATACCAAATTTCAGCCGGATCGGATGAAACTTGGTTCTCTTAGAGGCTCCGCAAGCCAAATCTGGGGATCGGTTTATATGGGGGCTATATATAATTATGGACCGATGTGGACCAATTTTTGCATGGTTGTTAGATACTATATACTAACACCATGTACCAAATTTCAGCCGGATCGAATGAAATATGCTTCTGTTAAGGGCTCCGCAAGCCAAATCTGAGGTTCCCTTTATATGGGGGCTATACGTAAAAGTGGACCGATATGGCCCATTTGCAATACCATCTGAGCTACATCAATAAAAACTACTTGTGCGAAGTTTCAAGTCGATTCGGAAGTTAGCGTGATTTCAACAGACGGACATGCTTAGATCGACTCAGAATTTCACCACGACCCAGAATATATATATATATATATATATATATATATATATATATATATATATATATATATATATATATATATATATATATATATATATATATATATATATATATATATATATATATATATATATATATATATATATATATATATATATATATATATATAATATATATATATATATATATATATATATATATATATATATATATATATATATATATATATATATATATATATATATATATATATATATATATATATATATATATATATATATATATATATATATATATATATATATATATATATATATATATAAATATATAAATATATATATATATATATATATTTCAAATACTTTTTAAATGTCATTTTATGATATTAAAATTAATTGAAGAAGAAAAATGTTCATATTTAATATCGAAATTTTAAATCGAGGAATGTGGAATCTTCACCATGTTTCCTGTGGACAAAAAAAAAACAAAACATTGCTTTGTATTGAAAATATTTTTTTTAGATAACTCAAAATAACTCCATGTACCGGATTTCTAGCATGTATGGCAAACAAACATGGAGGAGTGGTTTAACTTGAATCCTGCTGGTTCCGGTACTCTCCCAAAGATATTGGTTCAAATGATATGCTTCCCGAAGATAAATATAAAGTTTATACATATGGAGACAACATAAGATTCTGGACTTATATTAACCATTTTTGGTTGAGTTGTAGAGGAATTTTTAACTTCTTTTCTAAGCGTGCAAGAGTATCTGCCTATAATATGATGTCAAATCTAAATTCTACATATCTTTACCCGCATTATTCGAATGAGTACCAAAACTAAACTCGGAAATTTTACTTCTAGTCACATCCAATTTGGGTGATTAGTACGCTTTTTTCACTGAAGTTTATACGGGAGAGCGGTGTAAATGAGGAATATATCAAACCCATACCGGTATAAAGCAAATTTGATATATCAATTAATGGTTCTAGATTTACAATTTCAGGAAAATAAAGTACATGTAGATTTCAAATTTTAATCAAATCGGATAAAAATATCCGTTTTCTAGATTCAAGAATTCAAATCGGAAGATCGGCCTTTATTGAGGTTAGACGAAACCGATACACTTTTTATACCACACACACATTTGCGAACCTATAATAACTTAAGATTTAAATTTTCAAGCAAATCGGATAGAAATTGCAATGCCTCGATGATAAAGAACGCAAAATATGGGCTGATATAGCCCATTTTCAAACTTGACCTACCTGCAGACAAAATAATTTCAACATGATAACTTCATTATTGAAGGCTGTAGCGTAATTACAAGACATTTGATCAAATACATTGTTTTTCGATTTATACTATATATATTTAAATAAAATAAAATAAAATAAAATAAAATATTTAATTGAGAAGAAATTGGTCCTTAAATTGGTCATGAGCACTATTAAGGTCGGGCAGCACAACCGAATGATGAAGGTAGCAACAACCGATGTCGTCGGCAGACCCAACCTACACCATATGAGATATTAGTTGTGTCGACCGAATCAGTCGGGTGACAAAACTGCCAACTGGTAGTTGCTATAACTGCCAAAAGGAGGTTGGCAATAAATTCGATTGTCACAACCAATCTGTATTCTCTGTGGATGAAATTAACTTCTGTTAGAGACTCCGCAAGCCAAATCTGGGGATCGGTTTATATGGGGGCTATATATATCTATGAACAGATGTGGACCAATTTTTGCATGGTTGTTAGAGACCATATAACAAATTTCAGGCGGATCGGATGAAATTTGCTTCTGTTAGAGACTCCGTAAGCCATATCTGGGGATCGGTTTATATGGGGGCTATATATATCTATGAACAGATGTGGACCAATTTTTGCATGGTTGTTAGAGACCATATAACAAATTTCAGGCGGATCGGATGAAATTTGCTTCTCTTTGAGGCTCCGCAAGCCAAATCTGGGGATCCGTTTATATGGGGGCTATATATAATTATGGACCGATGTGGACCAATTTTAGCATGGTTGTTAGAGACCATATACCAACACCATATACCAAATTTCAGCCGGATCGGATGAAACTTGGTTCTCTTAGAGGCTCCGCAAGCCAAATCTGGGGATCGGTTTATATGGGGGCTATATATAATTATGGACCGATGTGGACCAATTTTTGCATGGTTGTTAGATACTATATACTAACACCATGTACCAAATTTCAGCCGGATCGAATGAAATATGCTTCTGTTAAGGGCTCCGCAAGCCAAATCTGAGGTTCCCTTTATATGGGGGCTATACGTAAAAGTGGACCGATATGGCCCATTTGCAATACCATCTGAGCTACATCAATAAAAACTACTTGTGCGAAGTTTCAAGTCGATTCGGAAGTTAGCGTGATTTCAACAGACGGACATGCTTAGATCGACTCAGAATTTCACCACGACCCAGAATATATATATATATATATATATATATATATATATATATATATATATATATATATATATATATATATATATATATATATATATATATATATATATATATATATATATATATATATATATATATATATATATATATATATATATATATATATATATATATATATATATATATATATATATATATATATATATATATATATATATATATATATATATATATATATATATATATATATATATATATATATATATATATATATATATATATATATATATATATATATATATATATATATATATATATATATATATATATATATATATATATATATATATATATATATATATATATATATATATATATATATATATATATATATATATATATATATATATATATATATATATATATATATATATATATATATATATATATATATTTGGGGTCCGACGTAACTCAATTGAAAAAACGTATTCGTCAACGCATTCGAATATAATGTACGCACGCATGACTGCATGATAAGTAATTCCACATTAATGTTGGTAAAATATCTATTCTCTACTAAAATCAAATGGTTTATTTGTAAATAAAAAAATAGTTTAATGTGCACTGTTCTAAGATACAACCACTATTTTTGCAAAAAAAAAAAAATTATAAAAGAATGTGCTATGCAGATGTTCTTTTTTACCATTTTGTGCATTTAAGGGTTAATACCACACAATTGGTCTTAACAACACTAAAGTAATACCATTAATGTTTACTAAATTAAAATGTTGATTGAATTTTACAATTATTTATTATATGAATTGACTAAATTAAGTTTTTAATCAAATCAAAACTCAATAGTATTGTTAATACATTTTTAGTTGGATCAATGTCAATGAAAACGTAATTCTATCAATTTATGATTCTTTTTGAAAGGCACTAATTAAAATATTGATGGAAAGTGGCAGGTCAGAAATCGCCATCGATCATCTTGTATGGGTAATGTAATAAATTTGAAAAACAAAAAAAAAAAATGTACGAAAAACATCTATCACTTTTTTGTCCTCCTCTATGCAAAATATTTTTCCAATATTTTCTCTCATAAATTATAATCAAATAAAACTATTTGCAATAAGTATGTATGAGCGCCATGAAATTGTTATCTTTGCTTAACTAATAATCACAAAGTGGGCACAAATTTTATTTATACATCAAAACGAAAACAAGCCATATATACTTTAAAAACTAAATCTGTTATTTTTGAAACCAAATACAATAATACTGTTATTTTTGAAAAAAATATTATTTGTAACTCTTTAATTAACAAAGTATGATTTTTATACCCACCACCATAGAATGGTGACGGGGGTATAATAAGTTTGTCATTCCGTTTGTAACGCATCGAAATATCGATTTCCGACTATATAAAGTATATATATTCTTGATCAGGGAGAAATTCTAAGACGATATAACGATGTCCGTCTGTCCGTCTGTCTGTCTGTCTGTCTGTCTGTCTGTCTGTCTGTTGTAATCACGCTACAGACTTCAATAATGAAGCAATCGTGCTGAAATTTTGCACAAGCTCGTCTTTTGTCTGCAGGCAGGTCAAGTTCGAAGATGGGCTATATCGGTCCAGGTTTTGATATAGTCCCCATATAAACCGACCTCCCGATTTGGGGTCTTGGGCTTATAGAAATCGTAGTTTTTATCCAATTTGCCTGAAATTTGAAATCTGGAGGTATTTTATGACCATAAAGAGATGTGCCAAAAATGGTGAGTATCGGTCCACGTTTTAGTATAGCCCCCATATAGACCGATCTCCCGATTTTACTTCTTGGGCTTATAGAAACCGCAGTTTTTATTCAATTTACCTGAAATTTGAAATCTAGAGGTATTGTAGGACCACAAATACGTGTGCCAAAAATTGTGAGTATCGGTCCATATTTTGGTATAGCCCCCATATAGACCGATCTCCCGATTTTACTTCTTGGGCTTATAGAAAACGCAGTTTTTATTCAATTTATCCGAAATTGGAAATCTAGAGGTATTGTAGGACCACAAATATGTGTGCCAAAAATTGTGAGTATCGGACCATATTTTGGTATAGCCCCCATATAGACCGATCTCCCGATTTTACTTCTTGGGCTTATAGAAAACGCAGTTTTTATTCAATTTATCCGAAATTGGAAATCTAGAGGTATTGTAGGACCACAAATATGTGTGCCAAAAATTGTGAGTATCGGTCCATATTTTGGTATAGCCCCCATATAGACCGATCTCCCGATTTTACTTCTTGGGCTTATAGAAACCGCAGTTTTTATTCAATTTACCAGAAATTGGAAATCTAGAGGTATTGTAGGACCACAAATACGTGTGCCAAAAATTGTGAGTATCGGTCCATATTTTGGTATAGCCCCCATATAGACCGATCTCCCGATTTTACTTCTTGGGCTTATAGAAAACGCAGTTTTTATTCAATTTATCCGAAATTGGAAACCTAGAGGTATTGTAGGACCACAAATATGTGTGCCAAAAATTGTGAGTATCGGTCCATATTTTGGTATAGCCCCCATATAGACCGATCTCCCGATTTTACTTCTTGGGCTTATAGAAACCGCAGTTTTTATTAAATTTACCTGAAATTGGAAATCTAGAGGTATTGTAGGACCACAAATACGTGTGCCAAAAATTGTGAGTATCGGTCCATATTATGGTATAGCCCCCATATAGACCGATCTCCCGATTTGGGGTCTTGGGCTTATAGAAACCGTAGTTTTTATCCAATTTGTCTGAAATTGGAAATCTAGAGGTATTTTAGGACCATAAAGGGGTGTGCCGAAAATGGTGAGTATCGATCCATATTTTGGTATAGCGCCCATATAGACCGATTTCCAATTTTACTTCTTGGTCTTCTAGAATCCGAAGTTTTTATCCTATTTGCCTGAAATTGGAAATCTAGAGGTATTTTCGGGTCACAAAGAGGTGTGCCGAAAATGGTGAGTATCGGTCCATATTTTAGTATAGCCCCCATAAGAACGATCTCCCGATTTAACTCCTTGGGTTTCTAGAAACCGTAGGTTTTATCTGATATGCCTGAAATTGTAAATATTCTGGTATTTTAGGCTCACAAAAACGTGTATCGGATTAAGTTTTTATCGGTCCACTTGGTAATGCCTCCATATAGACCGACTTGACTTCTTGAGGGTGTAGAAGGCGCACTGATCATGAAAATTGCTTGAAACTCAATGTAAAATTTCCAGATTTTACTTCTACAGATTTAAGATTTCAAATGAAGACGTTATTTTATAATTTTCTTGCACACTTACAAGAGATGTTAATGATTCCTCTAAACCTGAAACAAAAATGGTTCTTATAAATCCAGAATCTGATATAGTCCTCATAGGTGAAATCTTTAAATTTATCTTCGGGTTGTGTCCTCAAGTCCTCAAGCCCTCCTGAAATTTCAAAGGAAACCCTAATATTTGGTTCATGGTGGTGGGTATTTAAGATTCGGCCCGGCCGAACTTACTGCTGTATATACTTGTTTCTCTTAAAAACATATTGAAATACTTTTATATACAGCTTTTTATTTTGAAGTCTTCCATTATTTTTCATTAGCTTTCTCTTGTTGTCTAACAATTATTATCAAATTATTTATTAATAGAAAATGTTATTAGTTCTTGTTTCTATTTACCACTTGCTTTGTTTATTTTTTTTTTTTACTTTATACACATGTGTGCTACTTTGTATCTTAAAATTTGCAACAACATGAAACTAATTCAACTAAAAAAACAATTAACTCTATTTGTATTTAATTACTATGCTTCTATATATCTATAATTCTGTATTAATTAAGATTGTGTATGGAATTTTCAAATGTTACATGTTTTAGTGTAAAAAAATAAAACAAAAAAATTCAAATTTTCTAACTTTAAGTCACGCAAATAAATTATAATAATAATATATGCATAATAAAAAGAAAAAATAAAATAGAAATAAAATAAAAGTGATGTGATTGCTACTTTGATTTTGTTTCAGCGCGTTAAAAGGGAGTATTTCTTTAGGTACAATCAAAAAAGAGTGAACCTTCTATTTCACTAAAGCCAATTTAACTTTATTTTAGTTCATGTTTGGTGAAAGTTTTCTTTACTCTAATAATATTTTGCGTACGTTAGTTAAATGAACTAAACAATGAAAAAAAAAAACAAGTATATACAACACTAAGTTCGGCCGGGCCGAATCTTAAATACCCACCACCATGAACCTAATATTAGGGTTTCCTTTGAAATTTCAGGAGGGCTTGAGGACACTTCCCGAAGATAAATTTAAAGATTTCGCCTATGAGGACTATATCAGATTCTGGATTTATAAGAACCATTTTTGTTTGAGTTTTAGAGGAATCATTAACATCTCTTGTAAGTGTGCAAGACAATTATAAAATAACGTCTTGGTTTGAAATGTTAAATCTGTAGAAGTAAAATCTGGAAATTTTACATTGAGTTTCAAGCAATTTTCATGATCAGTGCGCCTTCTACACCCTCGAGAAGTGAAGTCGGTCTATATGGAGGCATTACCAAACGGACCGATAAAAACTTAATCCGATACACGTTTTTGTGTGCCTAAAATACCAGAATATTTACAATTTCAGGCAAATCAGATAAAAACTACGGTTTCTAGAAACCCAAGGAGTTAAATCGGGAGATCGTTCTTATGGGGGCTATACTAAAATATGGACCGATACTCACCGTTTTCGGCACACCTTTTCCAATTTCAGGCAAATAGGATAAAAACTTCGGATTCTAGAAGCCCAAGAAGTAAAATCGGGAAATCGGTCTATATGGGGGCTATACCAAAATATGGACCGATACTCACCATTTTCAGCACACCTCTTTATGGTCCTAAAATACCTCTAGCTTTCCAATTTCAGACAAATTGGATAAAAACTACGGTTTCTATAAACCCAAGACCCCAAATCGGGAGGTCGTTTATTTGGGGACCATACCAAAACATGAACCGATACTCACAATTTTTGGCACACGTATTTGTGGTCCTACAATACCTCTAGATTCCCAAATTCAGGTAAATTGAATAAAAACTGCGGTTTCTATAAGCCCAAGAAGTAAAATCAGGAGATCGGTCTATATGGGGGCTATACCAAAACATGGACCGATACTCACCATTTTGGTACACCTCTTTATGGTCATAAAATACCTCTAGATTTCAAATTTCAGGCAAATTAGATAAAACTACGATTTCTATAAGCCCAAGACCCCAAATCGGGAGGTCGGTTTATATGGGGACTATATCAAAACCTGGACCGATATAGCCCCTCTTCGAACTTGACCTGCCTGCAGACAAAAGACAAGTTTGTGCAAAATTTCAGCACGATTGCTTCATTATTGAAGACTGTAGCGTGATTACAACAGACAGCAGACAGACAGACGGACATCGTTATATCGTCTTAGAATTTCTCCCTGATCAAGAATATGTATACTTTATATAGTTGGAAATCGATATTTCGATGTGTTACAAACGGAATGACAAACTTATTATACCCCCGTCACCATTCTATGGTGGTGGGTATAACAAGTAAGGAAAGTCTAAAGTCGGGCGGGGCCGACTATATTATACCCTGCACCACTTTGTAGATCCACATTTTCGATACCATATCAAAGCCGTCAAATGTGTTGCGTGCTATATATAAAGACTATGTTTCCATATACACATATTTAAATCTGACTCGATCTGAACAAAATTTGTTAGACTTCTGTAGACTTAAAATTTAAGTTGGCTAATGTCCTGAGGTGGAACAAAATGTTAGCAAAAAATTTTGGGAAACATTTAAATCTGAAGCAATTTTTAGGCAATTTTGCAAAAGTGTATTTATGATTTATTGGTCGATGGATAGATATATATTAGAAATACAGGAAAATTGGAATCATTTTTACAAGTTTTCGACTTAGCAGTGGCGTTTTGACAAGGAAAATCTGGGTATTTTAGAGAATTTTGCCGAAATCATAAAAACATATATATGGGAGCTATATCTAAATCTGAACCGATTTAAAGCAAATTTGGTATACATAGCTACAATATTAATTCTATTCTCTGTGCAAAATTTCACTTAAATCGGATTACAAATTTGATCTCTGGGGTCATATGAGTGTAATTCCGACGAAAAATATATATGGCATATATATGACAATCTGAACCGATTTCAACCAAAATTGGCATGTATATCGAGAACGTTATTTCTACTCTCTGTACACAATTTAAAGCATATTAGGGTAAAACTCTGGCTTCTGGGGCCATATAAGTCCATATCGGGCGAAAAATATATATGGAAGCTATATCTAAATCTGAACCGATTTCAATCATATTTGGCACACATGACTATACTACCAATTGTACTTCTTGTGCGAAATTTCAAGCTAATCGGGATAAAACTCTGGCTTCTGGGTCCATATAAGTGCATATCGGGCGAAAGATATATATGGGAGCTATATCTAAATCTGAAACGATTTCAACCGAATTTGTCATGCATAGCTATAATACTAATTCTACTCCCTGTGCAAAATTTCACTTAATTCGGATTACAAATTTGACCTCTGGGGTCATATCAGGGTAAATCGGACGAAAGATATAGATGGGGGATAGTTTTGCTGCAAGTAGAGGATGCTGATGAGGAATGTGGTAATTCCGAAACGTGCGTCCATCCAACCATCTTGCAGTCTATAGGGCTTTGCCCAAATAAATTTGACAAACATTATTTTCCTCTGTTGGTTAAGCTACACTTGTAGTTTAGTCAATGTATGGTTTTAAGCTGCAATAAAAAACAACAACAATGCTTAAAGGACAAAACCAACATATAGATGGGAGCTATATCTAATTCTGAACCGATTTCAACCAAATTCTGCACACTTTACGACACTATCACTTGCACTCCTTGTGCAAAATTTAAAGCAAATATGGCTGAAATTCTGGCTTCTGGGGCCATAGTAGTAGATATCGGGCGAAAGATAACAGGTTGGCTGCTAAGTCCCCGGTCTAACAAAGAAAAACACTTTTTTTGTCAAAATTCATTTTTATTATTCAACATAGTTCCCTTCAGGAGCTATACAACGATTATAACGACCTTCCAATTTTTTGATACCATTTTGGTAGTACTCCTTCGATTTTGCCTCAAAATAGGCCTCAAAATAGGCCTCAGTTTCGGCGATCACCTCTTCATTGCAGCCAAATTTTTTCCCTGCGAGCATCCTTTTGAGGTCTGAGAACAAGAAAAAGTCGCTGGGGGCCAGATCTGGAGAATACGGTGGGTGGGGACGCAATTCAAAGCGCAATTCATGAATTTTTGCCATCGTTCTCAATGACTTGTGGCAAGGTGCGTTGTCTTGGTGGAACAACACTTTTTTCTTCTTCATATGGGGCCGTTTTGCCGCGATTTCGACCTTCAAACGCTCCAATAACGCTATATAATAGTCACTGTTGATGGTTTTTCCCTTCTCAAGATAATCGATAAAAATTATTCCATGCGTATCCCAAAAAAATAGAGGCCATTACTTTGCCAGCGGACTTTTGAGTCTTTCCACGCTTCGGAGACGGTTCGCCGGTCGCTGTCCACTCATCCGACTGTCGATTGGACTCAGGAGTGTAGTGATGGAGCCATGTTTCATCTATTGTCACATATCGACGGAAAAACTCGGATGTATTACGAGTTAACAGCTGCAAACACCGCTCAGAATCATCAACACGTTGTTGTTTTTGGTCAAATGTGAGCTCGCGCGGCACCCATTTTGCACAGAGCTTCCGCATATCCAAATATTGATGAATGATATGACCAACACGTTCCTTTGATATCTTTAAGGCCTCTGCTATCACGATCAACTTCATTTTACGGTCATTCAAAATCATTTTGTGGGTTTTTTTTATGTTTTCGTCGGTAACCACATCTTTCGGGCGTCCACTGCGTTCACCGTCCTCCGTGCTCATTTCATCACGCTTGAATTTTGCATACCAATCAATTATTGTTGATTTCCCTGGGGCAGAGTCCGGAAACTAATTATCGCGCCAAGTTTTTGCTTTTTTCCCTTCAGAAAACAGTATTTTATCAAAACACGAAATTCCTTCACAAAAGACGCTCTATCTCACAAACTAATTGACTTACAGACGTCAAATTTTGACACGAATCATTTGAAGGTTGGTACTATATAAAAATAATATGCATTTAATACTAGCGACGCCATCTATGTGTCAGACCGGGGACTTATCAGCCAACCTGTTATATATCTAAAACTGAACCAATTTCTTCCTAAATCAATAAGGCTATATTCTGTCCCAAAACATATACTTGTGCCAAAAAAATAAAAATAAACATCTACACCTTCAAAAAAATCGCTTCTTTAACATATGTTCCAAACATATTTTGCAGGAAGCACATATATTGTTGGATACTGCTGAAACATTAATATGTTTGTTTTATGTGAACATATTATATGTTTGGAAGCATTTTGAGCCCAAAAATATTATATGCTTGGAAAAATTTTTCCCAAAGACGATTGTGCTCATTGCCTAACATACTCGTAATTTTCACTTCCACGAAATATTTTAGTTCTTGGCACCTTTTTCTGTAATACAAATAATGTTGAAGAAATTATTCACTTTTATAATTTTTTTAAATTTTACCTTTCGTCTTTTACCTTTACCTTTTGTAAGCCAACACACTATGCACTGGACTACGTAGCTGTTATAGTCACCAGTAGATAATTATCGTTATAAGTTACATTTATATAGCATAGTTTGCAGCGCCCACGAGCCCATGCAAACATAACATTATTTAACAGAAACATACATTTGTTTGCCACGTGGAGCAGTGGTTAGCATGTCTGCCTTGCATGCAAAGGGTCGTGGGTTCAATCCCTGCTCCGACCGAACATTTTTTTTTTAATTTACACATTTATATTTATACTATATTAAAGTTTTATAATGAAACTTCGAAATGTGGGTTATTAAAGATTTATAGTATGTAACAGTGCTTGATATAAACGAAATTGACTGATTTTTGGATAAAATATTATTTTTTAAAGCAAAAATAACAATTTTGTAACAAAAAACTGTTTTTGGTACAAAACTTTAAAATTTGGTATTCAAAAACTCTAACAAAAGAAGAACGTGGAGTCGAGTATAAACATACATAAGTAATTTTATAATATAAACTTAAATTTATTTAGGCGTGAACAGTTTTTTACTAGCATTTAACACCATCGCTCTAAAATGCCTTTTATTTTTCGTTAATAATTCATTTTAAAGAAAATAAACTTTTTAAATTGTTTTAGCTGCAAAACTCGAACTTAATGCCCGCTTTTATATTTGAAGGTGTCCGTCAACTCCTCGTGGACTACTTATTAATAAAGAGGAACTAAACCTTGTTTTTATACAGTTTACTGTGTAATTTTTCACTATTTCCTCCTTATTTCATTTTACTGTCCCAACTCCAATAAGAGTATAGAGCCCTTTCGTTATTTTTATGAAGACCCCTGATTTCTTTTAACGAACCAAGAAAAAAATTGTGCCCATAATGCCAAAATGATAAACAAAACACATGTCCACACATACATAAAATGCTGCTCTCAAGGCGGAAACATATGCTGTTTGTTTTTCAAATGTCTATTCTCTTGGTTCCGAATGTATATTCTCCTTATTCAAATTAAATAATATTTAGACTTAAGCATATCAAATTTTTGGCCTTATCATAAAACAGTTTTCCGAAACAACATGCAAACGGTTTCACAGAAATTGTTCTCTTTTGATTCTTTCGCTGTGTTATGTTGATATCTTTCGTCAACTCTCCAGGTTTCCATCTCTATTTCTTTCTCTATACTCTCTCTGTCGCTTTGAATAAAATATCATAACATATGTATGTTTAGTCGAAATTTGTAAATTTATATATGTTTGCATTCACACATATGATTTTTATGAAACATTCATGCCCCAAACATAATATATTCTAACATATTAACATCGATGTCCCAAACATTTAGTGTTAGTTTAGGAACATTACATGTTTGCACTTAAACATATTGTGTTTTAAAATTGAGCCCGAAACACATTTTGTTTATATCGGAACATATGGAAAACATATTTTTCTAACAGTGTAGTTAGTCTTTATTAAATTGTTTTCATATCAAAAAGTCTATACTTTTCTTACAAACAAACTTATTTACAGCAAAATGTAAATGGTAAACGATAGTTGTTTGTCTAAAATTTCATTTGGTACGAAAGCAATATTTTGCATAAAAATGGCTTTAGCGTTATAAATTTTCCATTTTTTTTGGTCTATAGATTTTGTAGAAGTGTAAAATATTTTTTTCAAATCGCTTCAGTTTTAATAAATGTATATGGGAACATAAACCCTCATATAGCGCCCAACAAATTTGAAGGATTTGAGATGGTCCCAAAAATGTTTGTCTACAAATTGGCTGAGACTTTCTTTGCTTGTTTTTAATTCTAATGGATGTTTCATTTCAAATTTACTCAATAACTTTGAAATTTAAGAAAATTACAATGTAATATTGGTTAAATAAATATACTGATTTATTTGCTTAATTAAATAATAGGATGATTAAAATTTATATGTATAGACAGCACCTCCGCGAAAATCGGGACGACTGTTACCATATGGTCCACCCAAATGCTGCGAATAGCCACCAGTGGCATCTACAGAGTGTCTGCCATTTTGACTTTCCCAAACGTTCTTGCGGACATCAAGGTTTAAATTGTAGCCAGTGTTGGGTTGACCTCCACCCGAAGCGGATATTTTGGGATCCTAAAGGGGAGTCATTAGTTTACACAAAATTAAGCTTTATTAATATTAGCAAAAACCTACTTTGATTGGTTGAGGAGGTGATTGAGGTGCAGCATAGGCCAAACCCATAACACAGGCCAATAATAAAAATAATCCCAAAAGTTTCATGATTCTTCAGTGTTACTTGCTTGATACACTTTACGTTTGTGTAGTTGAACTAGAATTGATGCATGTCTCCGCAAGAAGTTTGCTTTTTATAGTCAATTGTTTTCTTTATAGCAGTCTTATGAACGAATTGGGGAAGTACATCTGAGTAATTCCCCCTTAAATTATATCTATATTTAATACATATAGTATATGGTTCTATAAGAAAAAAAGAACATATAAATATGTATATATTTTTTTTACTTCTATACATATGCGTGTTTTTAATAAAAAAAAAGCTACTGGTAGGTGATAAGAACTGTATGACATATTTTGCGGGGATCTACACCACAAATGTTTGCATTTTTTATGTTAAATAAATATAGTTCTATTGATAAAATTCAAATTTAAAATAAAATATATTGAGGAATCATTTTTTGATTGTCCTTCAATTATAAAACAAGCAACATATATACATCAGTAAGTTCGGCTGGGCCGAATCTTAAACACCCATGGTGGTGGGTGTTTAATGGCGTTTTCTTTTCTTATGAAAAATGCGCACTTTTTTTGCATTTTGGCCGGAAAATGTACTTTTTAGGTTCTTTTCTAAAAAAACATGCAAAAGTGCGAAAAGGCTTCGAATTCTGTTGTGAAAATAGTGCCACGCATAGAGGCAAATTACGGGCATTTTCAGCACTGCCAACAAACGAGTGTGCTGCGATTGCCCTGTTTCCTTCTTTGAATTCTTTTCTGCCCGCTGAAATGATAGCATTTTTTTAGGTTGCTGGTAACATTTTAAAAATGCGCATTCTGTACAGACAAAATGACGGCAAAGCACTTTTTTCAGAAAAGAAAACACCTTAAATACCAGAATATTTACAATTTCAGGCAAATCGGATAAAAACTACGGTTTCTAGAAACCTAAGGAGTTAAATCCGGATATCGTTCTTATGGGGGCTATACTAAAATACGGACCGATACTCACCGTTTTCGGCACACCTCTTTATGGCCCGAAAATACCTCTGGATTTCCAATTTCAGGCAAATTGGATAAAAACTACGGTTTCTAGAAACCTAAGGAGTTAAATCCGCATATCGTTCTTATGGGGGCTATACTAAAATACGGACCGATACTCATCATTTTCGGCACACCTCTTTATGGCCCGAAAATATCTCTGGATTTCCAATTTCAGGCAAATTGGATAAAAACTACGGTTTCTATAAGCCCAAGAAGTAAAATCGGGAGATCGGTCTATATGGGGGCTATACCAAAACATGGACCGATACTCACCATTTTTGGCACACCTCTTTATGGTCATAAAATACCTCTAGATTTAAAATTTCAGGCAAATTGGATAAAAACTACGGTTTCTATAACCCCAAATCGGGAGGTCGGTTTATATGGGGACTATATCAAAACCTTGACCGATATAGCCCATCATCGAACTTGACCTGTCTGCAGACAAAAGACGAGTTTGTGAAAAATTTCAGCACGATTGCTTCATTATTGAAGACTGTAGCGTGATTATAACAGACAGCCAGACAGCCAGACAGACAGACGGACATGGTCATATCGTCTTAGAATTTCTCCCTAATCAAGAATATATATACTTTATATAGTCGGAAATCGATATTTCGATGTGTTACAAACGGGATGACAAACTTATTATACCCACGTCAACATTCTATGTTATGGTGGTGGGCATAAAAAGCATGGCCAAAAAAGCAATGAAAATGTCATTTTTGAATCCGGAAGTGGTACAAAATTGTCTCAAAAGCAATTAATTTTTCATCCCAACAAAAAAAGCGTCGCAAAAACATGTAATTTTTTCATACGATGCATTTAATATCCCAGCAAAAAAAGCGTCGCCAAAAAAGTAATGTAAATGTTCTTTTTGGATCCGGAAGTGGTACAAAATTGGCACAGAAGCAATGAATTTAACATGGGCTTGTCATAGGACGGATGTCCACCGTTTCAACAGACATTGCTCTCAATTTGCATCACTTCTTAACCCTTTCACTACCGATGTCCACTTAGAAGGACATTCGAAAAAGACAACAAATTCTATTTTCCCACATAGTTTCGATTTATTTCTCGATGTTATTTTAAAGTAGAGGCTTTAATTTAAATAAGCTATAAATATTATCGATATTGGTGAGCACTAAAAAACATTTTTATAATGTTCTTTAACAATAAACGAAAAACACGAAAATTTTTCTACTATATGATTCTAGTTCTTTTATGTATTTTTTCTCACACTTTGAAAGATATTAAAGGCCAAATAGCGCCTAAAGGGTGATACGGCCAAAATTTGGTCAAAATAAACTTGACGTATTTCTTTCAATTTTGCATTTAAAAAACCTGAACACCCCTCATTTTGAAGGTGTGTGTGTGTGTAGAATGTTGCTCCTATTTTGATTTTGGAATTCACTCTTCAGTTGTCAAAATGCCGTCCAAGTAAGAAGAGCAGCGTATCAAAATTTTGCTCGCGCATCGCGAAAATCCGACCTACTCGCACGCAAAGCTGGCAAAATCGCTAAAAGTTGCCAAATCAACCGTTACAAATGTAATGTAAAGTGTTTGGGAACGTTTGTCGACAGCCAGGAAGTCTGGATCGGGCGGAAATCGAAAACCGGAAGCCGCTGAGACGACAAAGAGAGTTGCCGGTAGTTTCAAGCGCAACCCTAACCTCTCTCTCCGAGATGCCGCAAATAAGCTGGGTGTATCGTCTACAACCGTGCATCGAGCCAAAAAACGAGCCGGACTATCGACTTACAAGAAGGTAGTGACTCCAAATCGCGATGATAAACAAAATACGACGGCCAAAACGCGATCCCGGAGGTTGTACACGACGATGCTGACGAAGTTTGACTGCGTGGTAATGGACGACGAAACCTACGCCAAAGCCGACTACAAGCAGCTTCCGGGAGAGGAGTTTTATACGGCAAAAGAAAGGGGAAAGGTAGCAGATATTTTCAAGCACATAAAACTGTCAAAGTTCGCAAAGAAATATCTGGTTTGGCAAGCCATCTGTACCTGTGGCTTGAAAAGCAGCATTTTCATAGCTTCCGGGACTGTCAACCAAGAAATTTACGTGAAAGAGTGTTTGAAAAACGTCTGCTGCCTTTCCTGAAGACACACGGTTGTTCTGTACTGTTTTGGCCGGATTTGGCATCTTGCCATACGGTAAAAAGGCCATGGAGTGGTACGCCGCCAACAACGTGCTGGTGGTTTCCAAGGACAAGAACCCTTTCAACACGCCAGAGCTCCGCCCAATTGGGAAATACTGGGCTATTGTCAAGTGGAACCTAAAGAAGACCAAAAAAACTGCTAAGGACGAGCAGCAGTTCAAGCCAAGCTGGCTTTCTGCGGCGAAGAAGGTGGACAAGGTGGCTGTACAAAATCTGATGGCAGGTGTCAAGCGTGAGGCCCGGCAATTCGGATTTGGAAAAGCGAAAGACTAAGTGAATATTTTTCCTGAATTTTATACTAATTGAACTTGAAAAAGAAATTTAATTTGATTTTTTAAATAAACGATTTCACCGATTTACACGCGTTTTCCCTTGACCAAATTTTGACCGTATCACCCTTTATTTTCGTAAGGCCGTTTGGTCACAATTCAACAATCAAATTTTCAGAACAAGCTCATATAGCTCTTGAAGTAATTGAGGTAGGTTCTCAAAATTACAATTTTTGTTCTACTTGCTGTTAGTACAAGTAGACACAGAAGAAAAATTAAAGTTTTTAACATTAGGTTTATTTCGGTAGTGAGAGGGTTAATTCAGAGGGTTATTTCAGTGTTTTGGATTGAATTAAAAAGTTTGTAATATTTTGCCAAATAAATAATTTCTATAACTTTTCTCAATTCTAAGCTTATCTGAAACGTTTGACTTCAAAAATTTTCAAGTTCACAATTTTTCTAGAATGGAATTTGCATTTTTTTGGACAAAATTTGAGTAATTTGTACCATTTTATTAATTCTTACTCGGTTTTTAACCTATTTGAAAAAAATACCCAATAAAAATATGAAAATGGCGAGTTATAAAAATTGAATTAAAAGAACTTCTTGTGTAGTTAAAATAAAGAGTATGTTGGGAGCACATTTTTGGAAGTGCTTCTAAAGTTGTGCTTTTACAACAACTTCCAAATATTTTCTCTGTATTAATTTCGCATTAGTTCTGTAGTTGTGATGATATTTCAGTATATCGGAATTCATTTAAAACAAGTGAGTAATGTAGAAAGTCGGACGGGGCCGACTATATTGTTCCCTAAATCACTCAGTAGAGGGATAATAAACATGAGCATTTGTGGGGTATCATGGGAGATAAACCGTATTTCCATATTTAAGAAAACTAAGGGATACATGTTTGTAGGAGCTTTATATCAATATGAAATGCCTGGTATTGGAAGTCATATTTGATTTTGCGCTTACAAAGTTAGTATGCCACTAATATTGAGTCAATTATTAAATAAGTGGGAATCGGTCAATGAGTGTGGCTAATGTAGCCAAATTTGTGAAAATCGGACAATATATTTATGTAAGAACTATATGTACACAGTCTCACACAAGTTTACATACGATTAAAGAATTTGTATTTTATTTAAATAATAAAATATTATAAACTATGCATATACATGCTTTAATTTTTGTAAAATAATTTGAAAAACAAAGTATTTGTTAATTTTTAACAAAATTTTGTTAGTGTGGTTTATAAACAACAACAAGAAACATGTTTAGTTAGAAAGTTAAAAACTCAGGGGTATGTAAACTTGTGTAAGACTGTGTAAGTCTGAATAAGATTGGCTTCAATAGCGTTTGTCCTTCTGTCATGAAAACATCCATTACTAAATTTCATCAAAATTCTGCGAACAACAAATACATGGACGGACGAACACCAAGGACTAGATAGACTTTGGAGGTGATTCTGAGCCGATCAGTATATATTTTATGGGGTCTAACGACAATATTTCTGGTAGGCACATTTTTTGGCAGAAGTTATAGGGTATAACAAGTATAAACGGCCGTAAGTTCGGCCAGGCCGAATCTTATGTACCCTCCACCATGGATTGCGTAGAAACTTCTACGAAAGACTGTTATACACAATCGAATTACTTGGGTTATGGTATCTTAAATCGTTTTCTAAATTGTGAGTTAGTCCACACGTGGTATATATTAGACAAAAAGGTATGTAAGTCTACAAATAATTACGAATCGATATGGACTTTGGCACGGTACGTAGAGAGCCAGAATTGAAATATGGGGGTCGCTTATATGGGGGCTATATACAATTATGAACTTGATATGGACCAATTTTTGTGTGATTGGGAATCGATTTATCTGAGGGCTATATATAACTATAGACCGATATTAGGCATTGTTGTTAACGGCCATATACTAGCACAATGTACCAAATTTCAACTGACTCGGAGGAAATTTACTCCTCCAAGAGGCCCCAAAACCAAATCTCGGGATCTCGGGTTTATATAGGGGCTATATATATGGACTGATATGGACCACTTTTGGCATGGTTGCTAAATATCATATACTACCACCACGTACCAAATTTCAACCAGATCGGATGAATTTTGCTTCTCCACAAGGCACCGGAGGTCAAATCTCGGGATCCTTTTATATGGGGGCTATATATAATTATGGACTGATATGAACCAATTCATGCATGGTTGTTTGATACCATATACTAACATCACGTACCAAATTTCAGCCGAATCCGATGAATTTTGCTCTTCCAAGGGGCTCCGGAGGTCTAATATGGGGATTGGTTTATATGGGGGCTATACATAATTATGGACCGATTTCGACCAATGTTTGCATGGGTGTTTGAGGCCATATATTAACACCACGTACCAAATATCAACTGAATCAGATGAATTTTGGTCTTCCAAGAGGCTCCGGAGGTCAAATCTGGCGATCGGTTTATATGGAGCTATATATAATTATGCACCGATGTGGACCAATTTTTGCATGGTCATTAGGGACCATATACTAACACCTTGTACCAAATTTCAGCCGGATAGGATGAAATTTGCTTCTCTTAGAGGCTCCGCAAGCCAAATCGTGGGATCGGTTTATATGGGGGCTATATATAATTATGGACCGATGTGGACCAATTTTTGCATGGTTGTTAGATACCATATACTAACACCATGTACAAAATTTCAGCCGGATCGGATGAAATTTGCTTCTCTTAGAGGCTCCGAAACCCAAATCGGGGGATCGGTTTATATGGGGGCTACATATAATTATGGACCGATGTGGACCAATTTTTGCATGATTGTTAGAGACCATATATTAACACCATGTACCAAATTTCAGCCGGATCGAATGAAATTTGCTTCTCTTAGAGGGTCTGCAAGCCAAATTTGGGGGTCCTGCAAATTCCACATCCGCCGAGAAAAGGATCGGTACACTATTACGAGTAAAATAATTTTTGTAATTTCCATTAGTTTATTGCGTTTTATACACGGTAAAGTTCCGAAATATTAAATTTATTTCGAAAAATTCAAAAATCAAAGGATTTTAATATATCACCCCAAAAGAATTTGTTGTGAAGTGAAAATTAAGTTTATCTTGAACTTCCAATTTGTTTTGCTGGGATATTTAATGTATTTGGACATTTGCCAAGGATGAGTTTTATCACCTTTGGCTTGGAATATTGCAATAAACAGGCACCCATATTAGGTGAATATTGTACAGCTCAGCCATCTCGTTGAGAGTTGGTCATTTTCGTGTTGAGGAGCAGAGAGTCCAAGGATATTATTGCAGATTAGCTTTCTGATTGTATATTTATACCAACATTTGCTGGCTCATTACTTCTCAGCAACAGCATAAAGCATTATAGATCTAACCACTGCCGTATATAGGTAATGAACAATTTTCGGTTTTAGTCCCCACTTTTTCCCTATTGCCTATTCTCGCCCTTTCTTCAATATTAAGCTTAACATTCTTCCCATGATTAGAAACCATTTCTCAGTCATCCCGAAGGAGCTCTGTATAATATTTCTAATTGTGGATGGGAATTTTCTTCTGACTGCTAAAGCCAACGGTTCCAAGGTTTTTGTCTTTACACTTTACACTGAATTTGGTATTGATTCCGAGCTAAAGAAGAAGGGGCCAAATCGCCGCATTCGTCATCGAGTTCTGTTTCGTATAGAGAAACATTTCGATCGCAGTGAATTTTTGGATCACCGCATTCGATCGTAATTTATTTTGTCGACTACTTATTTTTACATTCCTGCACCCAGAGAAGGAATATGATCACCTCAAACATGTTTTAAGAGAAAAATGTTATTTTTGTATATTTTGTATATTTTTTTTCGCAACCATGTTATTTTCTCGGAAAACATGTATCTGATTGCGGCAAGCAGGTTATATTTGACGAGAAAATAACATTTTAGTGACAAACATGTTACATGGTCACCATACAAAAATAACATTTTGCTCTTGAAACATGTTTGATGTGATATATTCCTTATACCCTCCACACACAGAGAAGGAATATGATCACACCAACCATGATCCATGAGCAAAATGTTACTTTTTCACGGAAAACATGTAGCATGTTCGTCGAAACCATGTTCTTTTCTCGGAGTTTGTGTATCTCATTTCGGAAAGCATGTTATGCTTGACGAGAAAAGCATATTATTGCTACAAAAATGATACATGGTCGCTGTGAAAAAGTAACATGATGCTTTTGAAACATGTTTGAGGTGATCATATTCCTTCTCTGGGTGCACCATAGGATTGGGGGTATATTAACTTTGTCATTCCGTTTGTAACACATCGAAATATTGCTCTGAGACCCCATAAAGTATATATATTCTGGGTCGTGGTGAAATTCTGAGTCGATCTAAGCATGTCCGTCCGTCTGTTGAAATCACGCTAACTTCCGAACGAAACAAGCTATCGACTTGAAACTTGGCACAATTAGTTGTTATGATGTAGGTCGGATGGTATTGCAAATGGGTCATATCGGTCCACTTTTACGTATAGGCCCCATATAAACGGACCCTCAGATTTGGCTTGCGGAGCTTGTAAGAGAAGCATATTTCATCCGATCCGGTTGAAATTTGAAACATGGTGTTAGTATATGGTATCTAACAACCGTTCCAGAATTGGTCCATATCGGTCCACAATTATATATGGCCCTCATATAAACCGTTCTCCAGATTTGACCTCCGGAGCCTCTTAGAGAAGCAAAATTCATCCGATCCGGTTCAAATTTGGAACGTGGTGTTAGTATATGGCCGCTAAAAACCATACCAAAATTGGTCCCTATCGCACTGAAAAAACAGTGAACCCACCAGGAAGAAAACTTTCGGTTAATTTTAGAAAATTTTGGATATTTGTAGAAAATTTTAACTAAACATCATAAAAATAAGTAAATGTTTTTCGACAAATTCAAGAAAATTTATTAGGCATAACTAAGTTTTTTCACTTGTTAAAGAAAATTTTGTCGTTTGAAGGAAAAACTTGGAGTTCAAAATTGCAAGAATGTCTTTAGTGATATACGAAGTTCATGATGGATTCATTTGTAGTAAAATTTACAAATTTAAAAAAATAATGAACTATTTTGGGAGAAGTACGAATTTAGTAAAATTTTTCTTCATTTGTGTATTATTTTTCCCCGTGTTTTTAGTTCATTTAACTAACGTACACAAAAAATTATTAGAGTAAAGGAAACTTTCTCCATATATAATAATTCCATGAACTAAAATAAAGTTTAATTGGCTTTAGTGAAATAGAGAGTTCACTTTTTTTGAGTGCGGTATATAGCCAATCGCCAATCACACAAAAATTGGTCCATATCGGTTCATAATCATGGTTGCCACTCGAGCCAAAAATAATCTACCAAAATATTATTTCTATTGAAAATTTTGTCAAAATTTTTTTCTATAGAAACTTTTATTAAAATTTTATTTCTATAAAAAATTTTGTTAAAATTTCATTTCTATATAAAATTTTGTCAAAACTTTATTTCTATAGAAAATGTTGTCAAGATTTTATTTCTATGGAAAATTTTGTTAAAATTTTATTTCTATAGAAAATTTTGTTAATTTAATACATACCACGTATGGACTTACATACAATTAAGAAGACGGTGTTAGGAAGTTTTAAGAAACCTTGCCATCGGCAAGCGTTACCGCAACCCAGTTTTTACGCAATCAATGGTGGAAGGTACATAAGCTTCGGCATATACTTGTTTTGTTTTCCTCGTCTTCCGATTCAGAGGATGAGTGCAACGTGGCATTAATAAGGAACAATATTTGTGGCAAAAGCAGTCATTTAGCATTGCCTGAAGTAGAGTAAGTGATTCTATTTTGAAGTGAGTGCTTTTAACATCCATAGATTTAAAAGACGTTTTCGTCTGTCAAAAGAAGTTTTTAAATATGTTCTTAGAAAAATAAGTTTTTTGAAGCGGCTACTGAGCATTTCTTTCTTTGATCCGTTTACCTAAATGCAACAAAATGGAATAATACTGAAATTTTCACCAACTTCTTGTTTCTTTTTGTTTACATTTTTCCTTTTCTCTAAAATCACTACATACTTCGTTTTCGACAGCATGCTACCTATCGTGTTCAACTTCGAGTAGAACCAATTCGATAACGACTACGGTGATCCGCGTAAGCTATATTACGATGACGAAGTACTCGATTTCGACTGCGGTGATTTAGCCCCAGAGAAATGCGTCTTCTATGCTAAGCTAAGCGCATTTGTATTTTAAGGAAATCTTTGCACTCACGACAATATTTTTTTTCAGTGTAGGAAGAATAAACTACCTTGTGCGAAAATTGAACTAAATTGTACTCAATATTTTGAGATTTCCACAAAGCGTTATTAAAAGCAGAAACTATTTAACTGCAATTCACAAAATTAAACCCTCTTATAAAATAAAAAATTATTTCGCCAAAAAATAATAAAATTTAACTACAAACAAATAATTTTTTTGCAATAAAATTAGCGTTAGTTTAACTATGGACTTTTTTCGGTGTTCATTATAAGTTCATCAGACTTATGGCGTTTTCTTTTCTTGTAAAAAATGCGCACTTTTTTTGCATTTTACCCGGAAAATTTACTTTTTAGGTTCTTTTCTAAAAAAAACAGGCAAAAGTGCGAAAAGGCTTCGAATTCTGTTGTGAAAATAGCGCCACGCATAAAGGCAAATTGCGGGCATTTTCAGCACTGCCAACAAATGAGCGTGCTGCGATTGCCCTGCCTCCTTCTTTGAATTCTTTTCTGCCCGCTGAAATGATAGCATTTTTTAGGTTGCTGGTAACATTTTAAAAATGCGCATTCTGTACAGACAAAATGAAGGCAAAACACTTTTTTCAGAAAAGAAAACACCATTAGTATCCCATGATAAACATTCAGAGTCGATAATGCATTTACTATTAAACTCGGATGGACGATATTGAATGCCCGTCGAAATATTGAAAAAACTACAATTTTACATGATGACCATATTCTCGTAATTTGTACAAAATTGTTTTAATAACATCATAAATAGAATCTTAGGTGACAACATTGTTATTTTATACTTGGTATCAAATCATTAAAATATAAATAAAATCTTAAGAGTTGCATAATTTTTTATTCGTGTAGACTCTAAATTATAATTATTAGTTAAAAATAATATTTTTTAAGTAAACCCATTTAAAATGTACAAAATTTCTTAAAAATCGTAATTCACTGATACGCCAACCTGGGCATCGGGTCTAGCATTGCCATTTGGACCTCCTATTTGTTTCGATATGCCAGCAGTTGCATCAATCCTGGTGTGTTTGTCAGCACTCTGATATAGATTATGACGGGCCTCTACACTGGCAGTAGCACCTTGACCGGGTGAACCATTTACACCAGCTGTGATTTGGGTCTAAAAAAAAAATCAACTATGAATTGGACTTAGATTTATCCAGCTTCTCTCACCTTGTCTCCTTCATATTTATATTGTCCTCCAAAATTAACTTGGGGCTTTTCATTACCCAGGGGCCCACCAATATGTTTGGATACTTCAGCATTGCCAGTGATGGAATGACGTTGATTTTCACTTTGCCAGATTTTGTGTTCTGCGCCTAGTTTTAAGTCCACGCCCTGTTTTGGTTTGCCATTAGCTGAAGCAGTGATTTGGGTCTTTTGGCGAAAGAGGGATATAGAGAGATTTTAGTCTAATAGATTAATAATACTATTCCTATCTTAACTCTACCTTGTCGTTGTTGTAATTATATTGACCTCCAATTGTAAGATCGGTTTTGGTAGTTCCCTGTGGACCACCCACATGTTTGGAAGCTGCAGCGTTTGCATCGATGGAATGTCTTTCATTTTTACTTTGCCACAAATTTTGTCTAGCATCAATATTTAAATCTGCTCCTTGTCGAGGTTTACCACTTGCCGATGCTGAAATACTGGTCTATACGGTAAAAGAAGTGTGAAATTCGTTAATAACAATTTTATGGAATTGAAGTTCAGAATGTCCTCAAGCTTTGGACTCAAGGTATTTTTTTTACATTTTAGTGACTCTTTCTCAAAGAGTCACTAAAATGCTCTTCAATTCCAGTAGCATCTCTGAGCCGAAGCTGAAATACTGGTCTATACGGTAAAAGAAGTGTGAAATTCGTTAATAACAATTTTAAGGAATTGAAGTTCAGAATGTCCTCAAGCTTTGGACTCATGTTATTTTGTTTAACATTTTAGTGACTCTTTCTCAAAGAGTCACTAAAATGATCTTCATTTCCAGTAGCATCTCTGAGACGAAACGAGTAGAGTATTATTATCTGAGCTTATGCTCTTCTCTGAAAAAAGGCAGGGAATCTTTTGCTATCGACATCCAGAGAAGGAATACGATCACCTTTTAGAGCTAAAGGTAGGTGAACATGAAAATGTTTTTCGCAATCAAGTTATTTTCACTGATTTCGAGGAAAACCGTTTTATGTTTGGCGAGAAAACAACATTTTTGCGGCAAAAATGTTCCATGTTCCCCATCCATATTTGCGTGTATCTTTCAATTGCAATGCCAATTTGGAATACCTTATCTGTATTATAGTTGTATTGACCTCCGACAGTAATATCAGTTTTGGGATTTCCCTGGCCTTTGCTTTGAATCTTTGTAGCTTGGGCATTGACATCGATGGAGTGTCGCTTGTTATCACTTTCCCAGACTTTCTTATTTGCCTCGATACCAACTTGTTTCACACCATTCGAAGCAAAATTCTGATTAACTGAAATAGAGCCAGTTGTAGGTTCGGTCTTTATTGGTACTGGATTCTTTGGCGATGTCTAGAAGATTATGCAGAAATTTCTTATAAATCATTGAGCATTTAATTACCTTTGGTGGTACGTTAGGATTATTTACCTTCGCTGGTGTAACCAATGGCTTATTAGGAGACTGGAAATAATAAAACAAAGTAAATGTCACCCTACATTTTCAAGTAAGTGAACTTTGATATTTACCTTTGGTGGATTATTTGTCTTTATTGGAACCTTTACTTCAGTTTTAGGTGCACTTTTCGCGTCGGTCTTAGGAGGAGTCTAAAATAGGAATTCCATTAAATAAAGTTGTTATCAAAAACATTTTTTGCGGTGCCCAAATTGGAGCTATACTAATCGATATCGAATGAGTAGCTTAAACACAAATGAACGTTTTTTTGTATTTACAGAGTATGGTTAAATTTAAACCTACAAATGGTGGTAGAATGTTTAGAAGGGCTTGAGTTCTGTTCTAGTCTCAGTCGACAATATAACATTGACCTAAACATAGAATCGAGTAGCACTCATTGATAAGAGACACGTTTGCCTAGTGATATCCCAAATGGCTTTGGTATGGCCAATGGTAGGAGTATGAAAGTGCCGGGTTATATCTGCTGCCGAGGTTGGGACTCCAAAAAATTATTTCTGTACAATATGTGAATAGTTACGTTAATCCCTTATATGAGTGTCTTCCATAAATAGAGGAAATATAAAAAACTTTCCTAACACTGGTATAGCGCCTCAAGTGGAGAATAGTGACTAAACTTTTCAAAAATTAACAGTAACTGGAAATTTGAAATCAGGGCAGCAACAGCACTGGAAGTCGACGTTGTGCAATGGTTAGCATGACCGATGGTCTTGGGTTCAATCCCGACCCACCACCAAAATGGTTTTCAGCGATAGATTTTTCCTTCTCAGTAATGCTGGTGTCATTACTGAGTTTTTCAAAACTTCTCTAAATGATATTGATAAGAGAGAAGTTCACGTGTGGTATCACACTATATGCTACGTGTGCAAAATTGACGCAGAAGTGATGAATTTAACATGGGCTTGTCATAGGACGGAAGTCGCCCATTTCAACAGCCGTTGCACTGAATTTGCATCACTTCTTTATGTTAGGTGTGATCCGAATTCAATGTTTTGGATGTAAATTAAAAAATTCTATTATATTTTGTCGAATAAATAATTTTTATAATTGTTTACAATTTTTAATGGATTCTAACGCTTGTCTGAAACATTTGACCTCAAATATTTTAAAAAATTGAAAATTTTTTCAGATTGGATTTAGCATTTTTTTTTCGACAAAATCTAAATAATTTGTACGAATTTATGAATTCTTACTCTGTTTTTAACCTATTTGAAACAAAAAAAAGTTAAAATTACCCATTAAAAATATGAAAAAACCAAGTTATAAAAAATTGAATTAAAATAACTTCCTGGGTAGTTTAAATAAAGAACATCATTGGGAGTGCATATGCTGGAAGTTGTGCCTTTGGAAGAAGTTCCATTTTTTTTGCTGGGATGTCACATGTTCCCTGTCCGCAAATACTATTTTGCTCGTGAAACATGTCTGAGGTAATCATATTCCTTATCTGGGTGTAGTCTGAGTGGCCCTAAAAATAAAATAAGATTGGCTACCCCTTTTTTGCACTATTTGTTGCCCAAATACTGATCTAATAATTTTTTAACCTAATTTGTTAAAATCGGAGTCTGCTGTGGTAAGTCTCCATATTTGTTTGCCTAAGTTGACGCACCTTAACAACAGGTTTAATGGCAGGAACTTTCACTGCGGGACCTGGGGGCTAAAATTACAAGGAAGAGTTTTCTGTGGTTTTTATCCAGAGACCTTAACACTTACCTTAGCCGCTGGTTTTGCAGGATTAGGTGGGGCGGGTTTTGTAATAGGCTAAGAAGATATATTTTTTTTAATATAAATTCGATTTAATTATAGTGAAATTTACCTTGGGTGGATTCTTAACTGCTGGTGCAGGTTTTGGTTGGGACTAGAATAAGAAAAGACAAAAATAAAAAAATTTAATGCACAAAATATCAATTTATGATTTTTCCAATTAATTAAAACTATTTTTTTCACATAAGTGGCAAAAGATTTAACAGGTAGTTTATAGATCTAGGCACTTTTTAAGAAGATTTTGTGAGAGAATATTTTGAAAAAAATACAAACCCCAAAAAAAAAAATTAAAGACATTTTTAAAGCCAATTTAACTTAATTTTTTTGGGAGCGTAAATTAAAAATGCGGTGTTTTTAAAATTTTTGGAATTTTTTTCCAAGAAAATAAAACAAACTGGCCAAATTCTTGTGAGGAATAGATACCAAACCTTCCGAAAATTAACAGTAACTGAAAATTTAAAACCAGTACAGAATAAACAGTGAGAGCCAACGTGGTGCAATGGTTAGCATGCCTGCCTTGCATACAAAAGGTCATGTATTCAATCCCGACCCACCACTTAAAAGTTTTTTTTTTTCAGCGGTGGATTATCCCCTTTCCGTAATACTGGTGATATTTATGAGTGTTTCAAAACTTTTCTAAATAGTTTCACCGGAATGTGAAACGGATTTAAAATGTAGGTCCCTTGTTATTGAACTAAACATAAAATCGGCTAGCACTCATTGATAAAAGAGAAGTTAACCGCTTGTGGTTAATAGTCAAAGTGAGCTTAAAACTATAATAGGATTGGATTAGGACTGTCATTCGGGATTAATCCCGTTCCGAACTCCCGGGAATGTCGGGAATGGATTTATCCCGAATCCCGGGATTTTTTATTTTGAATCGCGGAATTTTTCGGAATCTCGAAAAAATACAAATTTGTTAAATTTCTGGCTTTTAGCATTTTTAATAATAATTTGGTGACTTCGTTGAGTATAAACGACCCTGTCGACTGTGAGAGATGCTTTTCATCTGCAATAAGATAAGATCGTGTATATCTGAAGAAACTTTGGATGTCTTGATATATTTAAGTTACTTGTGATGAATATCTTTCAGGGGTTATGATGAATTATAAAAGAAAATCCTTAACATCTTTTGTTGAATACGAAAGCAATATGAAATAGTTTTTATACCCTCCACCACAGAATGGTGATGGGGGTATAATAAGTTTGTCATTCCGTTTGTAACACATCGAAATATCGATTTCCGACTATATAAAGTATATATATAACATATATATTGGCGCTATCGCCCTGAAATTTGGCACAGATTTGTGTTTTGTTTGCAGGCAGGTCAAGTTCGAAGATGGGTCCAAGTTTTGATATAGTCCCCATATAGCCCAATCTCCCGATTTTACTTCTTGGGCGTCTAGAAACTGTATTTACAACCCGATTTGCCTGAAATTTGAAATCTGGAGGTGTTTTGGGAAAATGGTTCGTATCGGTCCATGTTTTCGTACAGCCCTCATATAAACCGATATCCAGATTTTATTTCTTGGGCTTCTAGAAACTATATTTACTATCCGATTTGCCTGAAATTTGAAATCTAGAGGTATTTTATTACCAGAAATAGGTGTGCCGAAAATGGGATGTATCGGTCCATGTTTTGGTATAGCCCCCATATAGACCGATTTCACGATTTTACTTCTTGGGCGTCTAGATACTGTATTTTCTATCCGATTTGCTTGAAATTGAAAATCTAGAGGTATTTTAAGACCACAAATAGATGTGTCGAAAATGGGGAGTCCAAGTTTTGATATATCTCCCATATAAACCGATCCCCCGATTTGGGGTCTTGAGCTCCTAGAAACCTAATTTTTATTATATTTGCCTAAAATTGGAAATCGAGATGCATTTTAGGACCAGAAATAGGTGTGCAGAAAATGGGGTGTATCGGTCCATGTTACGTTGTAGCCCCCATATAGACCGATCTCTCAAATTTACTCTTTGGACTTATAGAATCCGTAGTTGTTATCCAATTTGCCAGAAATTAGAAATATAGAGGTATTTTAGGACCATAAAGAGGTGTGTCGAAAATGGTCCGTATCGGTCCAAGTTTTGGTATAGCCCTCTTATAGACTGATCGCCCGATTTTAGATTTCGTAGTTTTTACCCAATTTGTCTGAAATCGGAATTCTAGAGGTATTTGAGGAACATTAAGAGGTTTGTCGAAAATTTTGAGTATGGGTCCATGTTTTGGTATAGCCCCCTTATAGACTGATCGCCCGATTTTAGATTTCGTAGTTTTTACCCAATTTGTCTGAAATCGGAATTCTAGAGGTATTTGAGGAACATTAAGAGGTTTGTCGAAAATTTTGAGTATGGGTCCATGTTTTGGTATAGCCCCCCTACCTCCCGGATCTATTTCTTAAGCTGCTAGAATCTGTAGTTTCTATCCACTTTGCTTGAAAATGTAAATATACTGGTATATTAGACCCTCGAAAATTTTTATCGCATTTATTTCTACCGGTCCATTATGTAAGACATTGATCGATCGACCGATTTCACTTCTTGAGGGTATAGCAGGAGCATTGATCATAAAAATTGCTTGAAACTAAAAGTAAAATTTCCAGATTTTAAATAATGGCGGTAAAAATCTATGAATTTAAAATTTAAAATCAAGGCTTTTTTCATCATTTACACGATATGTTTATGATTTCTCTAAAATTCAAACAAAATTGGTTCTTATAAATCCAGAATCTGATCTAGTCTTCATAGGTAGAATCTTTAAATTTATCTTCGGGAAGTGTACTGGTTGAATTGATCTGCTTGGGAGAATATCTGTCATCAAACCCCCTTAAATCCTAGATATATTATCAAGATACCCGCATCGACGAAGAGTTTTTAAAGGAAACTATTATATTTGATTCATGGTGGTGGGTATTTAAGATTCGACCTGGCCGAACTTATTATTGTATATACTTGTTTTGTTAATAAAATTGAATTAAATCAAATTTGCTTAATGTTCTACAAATTGTCAATGGTGTAGATTGTTATTACTCAAAATATTTAAAGAATACTAGAATTTCGGGATCCCGAAAAATCCCGGGATTCAATTTTTTGAAATTCCGAATTCCGGGATTTATAAAAATCGATCCCTAACCTTAGATTGGATACCCCTTTGTTGCATCATTTGGGGCCGTGCTTCAAAAGAAGGTGCCAAGCCTAATTGGGTAAAAATAACAGTGTCTGCTATGTTTCTACACTAGAAAGCATACGTTAACGTACCTTAGCAACAGGTTTTATAGCAGGAAGTTTCACAGCGGGAAGAGGAGGCTAAAATTACAAGGAAGAGTTTGTTAGGTCTTTACCAGAAAACTTAATATAAAACGCTTACCTTAACGACTGGTTTTGCAGGTTTCGGTAGGGCGGGTTTTATAATTGGCTAAGTAGGAAATAATTTATATTAAAATATATTCGAATTAATTAGATATCAATTTACCTTGGGTGGATTCTTAACTGCAGGTGCAGGTTTTGGTTGGGGCTAGAATAAGAAGAAACAAAAATACAAAAATTGAACGCGGAAATATTAGCTGTTGATTTTTTCACTTAATTTAAAGTAGACTTTTTATATACGCAGAAAAATATATAGCAGATAGTTCATAGATTTCTAGGCCCTTTTTATGAAGACTTTGTGAGAGGATTTTTTATAAACCCCAGAAAAAAAATCAACGAATTTTTCAAGGCCAATTTAACTTAATTTTTTTGGGAGCGAAAACTAAAAATGCGGGATTTTTAAATTGTTTGAGATTTTTTTCAAAAAAAAAAAAAAAAATTTAACAGTATGATCAAACGAAGTATTGCCCATCGCTAGGACTAGGGAGCCACCGTGGTCCAATGGTTAGCATGCCCATCTTGCATGTACAGGGTCGTGAGTTCAAACCCAGTTTCGACAAAATACCAAAAATTTTGTCAGCGGTGGATTATCCTCTTTCAGTAATTTTGGTGACATTTCTGAGTGTTTCAAAGCTTCTCTAAGTGGTTGCACCGCAATGTGTTACGCCGTTCGGATTCGGCTATAAAAAGGAGGTCCCTTGTCATTGATCATAACATAGAATTGGACAGTGATAAGAGAGAAGTTCACCGCTGTGTTATCACAATGGACTGAATAGAATATAATTAATTAGAGAGCAATTTACCTTGGGTGGATTCTTAACTGCTGGTGCAGGTTTTGGTTGAGGATTGAATAAAATAAAATAAAATAAAATAAATATAAAAAAAATAATAAAATTATAAAAACAAAATCTTTTAATGTATACATAGTTAAGGAGTCGAAAATTTTTGTATAGAAACAAAATTTTGACAACATTTCTAAAGAATATTTTTGTTTTTTTTTTTTTTTTAATTTTTGAAGTACATCTTAGTTAAAGATGAATATTTTCCAAAATCTACCAAAACATGAAGAATACTACCAATCTACCAAATATTAAAAAATCTATAATTTTTGGTAAAATTCTACCAACTGTGGCAACCGTGGTGTACAACATGATCACCACAATCTTGTTCTCTGTGTTTTAATGTAGGCTATTAAATTATCTACTATGACAACGAATGCTTATAACTCTTGAGAAATGAGTTAAATTTTATGACTTACCTTAGCGGGAGTCTTAACTATAGGTTTCGGTGGTGCAGGCTTAAGTTGTGGCTTAAAAAAACAATGATCGATATTTGCTACACTATAAAAATTATTTCACATAAGGCAATTCTTATAACATACCTTGGGTTGAACCTTGATCACTGGTTTTGGTGGTACGGGTTTTGGTTGTGGCTAGAATTGAAAGAAATTTAAATTAAAAGATTTTAATTTTAATTATGGTATAATATAGCCAAAGGAGGCCTTAAATGATTGTTATAAGTTACAACCGTTTGAATAAAAAAATCATTAAATCAGAATAATTTTATGGAATATGGAAAATTTGTTGATTGTCGAAAATCATAAATAGAGATTTTGCTTATGTTTGTGTACTGCGTACTATTGACACTCTCAAAGAAAAGTTTACTTGGATCCTTCCCTAAAGAATTTTGCCATTGATTGAGAGCCAAAGTTGCTGTTTCTTTCAAATAAACACATAAGGCACTACAACATTAAAATTAGAATACAGATGTGACTCATCGAATTTTCATTCACCTTTTTAAGGTATATAAACAAAACCATTTTGGTAACAAGTATATATGGCCGTAAGTTCGTCCAGGCCGAATCTTATGTACCCTCCACCATGGATTGCGTAGAAACTTCTACGAAAGACTGTCATCGACAATCGAATTACTTGGGTTGTGTAATCTTAAAACTTCTTAACATCGTTTTCTAAATTGTGAGTTAGTCCATACGTGGTATATATTAGATAAAAAAGGTATATATAGGTAAGTCTACAAATAATTACGAAGCGATATGGGCTTTTGCGCGGTAATTAGAGAGCCAGAATTGAAATATGGGGGTCGCTTATATGGGGACTATATACAATTACACGCAAAAAAATAATTCTTTCCTCCCAAACGTAATTTTAGACAAAGAAAGTTCGTTTCTCATTTGCTTTTCGTTGAAAGGAAGTGTATTTGGAAGAAAAGTATATACTTTTTGTGAAAAACGTTTATTCTTTTCCAGGATGTAAAAACAATTTCATAAAGACTAACTCCAAAAATGTTTTTTCTGGCTAATTGCATTTTCCCTCACATCTTTCTCACTTCCACGAAGTTTTTTAGTTCTTAGCACCTTTTTCTGTAATACAAACAATGTAGAAGAAATTATACGATTTTATAAATTTTTAAAATTTTTTTACCTTTCGCCTGGACGGAGAATCGAACCGCGGACCATGCACTTTGTAAGCCAACACACTAACCACTGAGTTATGTACCTGTTATGGTCATCAATAGATAAATATCCATATAAGTTATATTTATATAGCATAGCTTGCGGCGCCCACGAGCCGATTAAACAAAGTTTATTTCACAGAACAATACATTTAGTTGGGCACCATGGAGCAGTGGTTGCTACGTCTGACTTGCATGCCAAGGGTCGTGGGTTCGATCCCTGCTTCGACCAAAGTTTTTTTGTTTTTTTTTTTTTTTTTTTTACATATATTCCAGATATGTTAGGAAGATTCCGAAAAAATGTTCAACATTACATTGTAGTATATTAAATTTTGAACTGTAAAATGTGTCTTATTAAAAACCTAAAGTCAGAAAAAAACAGTGTTTGAAATAAACGAAATGGACTGTGTTGTTGGTTCAAAAGTAACTTTTTTTATTAAAAAAATTAACACTTTGTAACAAACGATTTTTTTTTGGTGATAAAAGTATATACTTTTCGAAGCAATTCAAAAAACTCTAACAAAAGAAAAACGTTTTCGGTACACGTTTTCCAAACGTTTTTTTTCTTTGCGTGTATGAACTTGATATGGACCAATGTTTGTGTGATTGGGGATCGATTTATCTGAGAGCTATATATAACTATAGACCGATATGGACATAGTTAGGCATGTTTGTTAACGGCCATATACTAGCACAATGTAACAAATTTCAACTGACTCGGATGAAATTTGCTCCTCCAAGAGGCTCCAAAACCAAATCTCTGGATCGGTTTATATGGGGGCTATATATGATTATGGACTGATATGGACCACTTTTGGCATGGTTGTTAAATATCATATAGTACCACCACGTACAAAATGTCAACCAGATCGGATGAATTTTGCTTCTCCAAAAGGCACCGGAGGTCAAATCTGGGGATCGGTTTATATGAGGTTTATATATAATTATGGACTGATATGAACCAATTCCTGTATGGTTGTTGGATACCATATACTCACATCACGTACCAAATTTCAACCGAATCGAATGAATTTTGCTCTTCCAAGGGGCTCCGGAGGTCAAATCTGGGGATCGGTTTATATGGGGGCTATATATAATTATGGACCGATTTCGACCAATTTTTGCATGGGTGTTTGAGGCCATATATTAACACCACATACCACATATCAACTGTATCAGATGAATTTTGGTCTTCCAAGGGGCTCCGAAGGTCAAATCTGGGATCGGTTTGTATGGGGGCTATATATAATTATGGACCGATGTGGACCAATTTTTGCATGGTTGTTAAAGACCATATACTAACACCACGTACCAACTTTCATCCGGATCGGATGAAAGTTGCTTCTCTTAGAGGCTCCGCAAGCCAAATCTGGGGATCGGTTTATATGGGGGCTATATATAATTATGAACCAATGTGGACCAATTTTTGCATGGTTGTTAAAGACCATATACTAACACCATGTACCAAATTTCAGCCGGATCGGATGAAATTTGCTTCTCTTAGAGGCCTCGCAAGCCAAATCGGGGGATCGGTTTATATGGGGGCTATATATAATTATGGACCAATGTGGACCAATTTTTGCATGGTTGTTAAAGACCATATACTAACACCATGTACCAAATTTCAGCCGGATCGGATGAAATTTACTTCTCTTAGAGGCTCCGTAAGCCAAATTTGGGGGTCGGTTTATATGGGGGCTATACGTAAAAGTGGTCCGATATGACCCATTTGCAATACCATCCGACCTACATCAATAACAACTACCTAGGCCAAGTTTCAAGTCGATAGCTTGTTTCGTTCGGAAGTTAGCGTGATTTCAACAGACGGACGGGCGGACGGACGGACATGCTCAGATCGACTCAGAATTTCACCACGACCCAGAATATATATACTTTATGGGGTATTAGATCAATATTTCGATGTGTTACAAACGAAATGACAAAGTTAATATACCCCCATCCTATGGTGGTGGGTATAAAAATAAACGTCAGTTTAATAATCCCAATTATAAGAGATACTTTAATGTAAAATATATTTTCATAACTTCGCAAAAAAAACTTAAACCAAGGATGCAAAATCCTAAAAAAAAAACTTTTATTTGAAGCTGTTCTGTTTATAATTCCAAGACTCAATATCTCAATAATACTTTTACTGCAAGGAAAAAATTACTTTACTTCAAAGAAGTACGACAGAAACGGAGGGACGTAAATTTCCGTATCCTAAATTCAAAGAAAAATTATTTTGAAGCAAAGATTATGAACTTCTTTTAATCAAAACTTCTTTATTTTTAACAAATTTGTATAATCATATCAATATTTTTTTTTCAGAGCAGGGAAAATTCTGTTGACAATAAAAAATTGAAATCGCCTGACTTTATATCGCCTACTAACACCTGGCAAATTCCAAAATACCGACTGAAAAATATTGATCTAATATGCAACCTACGTTTTAGGACATGCCATTTACACTTATAGCTTTAAAATAAAGAACATTGTCTTGGAAGTAATGCAAATTTTTCTTAATGTAATGAAAATCACTTTTGATTTGTAGAAGTAATTTTTAAAATTAAATTAGCTAATCTTTAACTTGGGCATTTTGCATATTTGGTTTAATATTTTTTTTAATAAGAAGGAAATTTTTACTTTGAGGTAACTGTTATAAATTAGATTTTTTAACTTACATTTATTTATTAAAATAAAGAAGAAGCAATTTTGGCTTGGAACCAATACAAAATCAAAATTTTTGGATCCAAGTAAAGAGTTTTTGAGTTCACTTCAAATATATCGGGCATTAGGACTAATTGAACACGTTTAAATAAAAACAATCGCAACGTGTAGACGATCATAATGACAAATCAGTGTTGCAAAAATCCATAGGTTTATTTGAAATTATATTTCGCATTGTGAATCTGCCTTTAACGTCAAATTTCATGTATTTCAGCCTAACACTTTATGACAAAAAAATTTGTTCATACACAGAAAAAAATTTCCGTAGTTAAATTAACGCTAAATTTAACTTATTTTTATTGGAAACAATTATTTGCTTATAGTTAAATTTTATTATTTTTATAGAAATTTTCCACACCTTGATGAAATTTTACTTTTTTTAAGTACGTCTCAAAAATTTTATGAACTAAATGCGAGTATAAAGTTCAATGACCGTACACATAAGTTCAATATGAACTAAAGCAAAAGAAGATTTTCGTACGATTCCCAAAAATAGTAAGAATGAACTACTGTATGGCTAAAATGGTCATGATTTCTTCTTTACTTTTAGTTAATTGTTTCTTCTATGAGATGATGTAATTTCGTGAACTGCAGTTAAAAAGTACAAGGGGGCATTACAATTTCCTCGTTTTAATAACGCTTACTCCCAAAATGTGGAGTAAAATTTAGTTCAATTTTCGTGCGAGATAGTTCATTCTTCCTATAAAACAGTTCACTTTTTTTCGGTGTATTATTGAGATTTCAAGATTGTTCACATTAGGGAGTAGTTAGTGTAAGAAAAACCGTGTTCACGTTACCGCACTGTATTGCCAACTTCAGACCAAGAGATACATAAGGACATTACATTTATCTGATGCGGTACAATGCTATAAAAAATTCATAACTTACTTTAGGAGGAGCCTTAATCACTGGTTTAGGTGGAGCTGGTCTCGGCTGAGGCTAAAACAAAATACAAGTTTCATTTAGAAATGTAGTGATTTAAGGATTTAATGTCATTGAAAAAATAAAATGCTATATGAAGTTATTGAAATTATAAAATATATATGTAAATATTCTATTTTACCTTAGGAGCTTTAAAAGAAGGCTTAAAGACTGCTGGTTTGGGATGAGACTGGAAATAAGACAAAAACAAAACGAAAATTTATACTTAATTACTCGAAGATTTACCAGAGTGTTTGTATGAAGACAATGTACAAAAAAAAAAACCTTCGTCGGCTAATGAAACTTTCAACGAAAGATTATAGATTTGAGGAAGATAGGAAATTGGCTTGCGTCATACCAAATGTTGTATTTACCATGTTAGTTCAATACATGTTTGTAATCTTTTAGTTGTTTTTCGTTTTTATTTTTTAAATGAACATTTTAATTTTCTTAATGAAACAATGTTAAATTTTAGGCAACAACAACAGAGTATAAAATATTTAGTAGCGTGAACATAAAGGCTAATAATTATTGCATCTTTGGCTTATTTGACATTAAAAAGGAACACCATTTTTTACTATGAAGTATATGGATTTTTAACAGAGTAAATATATATATATATATATATATATATATATATATATATATATATATATATATATATATATATATATATATATATATATATATATATATATATATATATATATATATGTATATATATATATATATATATATATATATATATATATATATATATATATATATATATATATATATATATATATATATATATATATATATATATATATATATATATATATATATATATATATATATATATATATATATATATATATATATATATATATATATATATATATATATATATATATATATATATATATATATATATATATATATATATATATATATATATATATATATATATATATATATATATATATATATATATATATATATATATATATATATATATATATAAAATCCCAAAAATAATTATTAGCCTTTACGAAGCTTTTTTATTTAATTTAATATCACAGTTAATTTAAATATTATTTCTGTTAATTACAATTGTTTTTCTTTACTTTAAGTGGTATTTGACCTACTTCAAATAAACACGACTTTAACAAATGTTCTAAATTTAAAGAAAAAAGATGATGAACTTTCTTTTAATTATAATTTGTCTATTTTAGAGAAATCTGTCCTTAAAATCATGCAAATTGCGTGTTCTTAAATTTATGTTGCATAATCTTAATATTTTTTCAGTGTAGGAGGCAAATTTGCATTTTGTTGATTTTTTCTGTTTTTCACTTCTTGTGCTATCACATTCCTTTAAAAACATGTTAACGACAACTTAAATTTCCAAATGCACAGTCGACATCAAGTAGAAATTATACTATGTTTCAACTAAAAACGTCTTTAAAATAAAGTGTTGAAATACATCTTCCATTGTTGGACGCATTTAGCTTTGTAGTAAATATGTAAAAAGTCAAAAAAATTTAAGACGATTTGATTAATTTGAAAGAATTGTTTAGAATTATTAAGACCAAGTTGACCGTAGTCCAAAAAAAAAAATCATAATAAAAATGGTTTTATTGAAAGGTTTATCGTCGTTTGGACAAGGAAAAAATTTATATCAGAGAAATGCGTCTTCTATACTAAGAAAAACTCGCGTTCGTATTTTAAGGACAAGAAACCTTTGGCATCACGGCACTATTTTTTCGCTGTAATATTGCTTTTAAGTATTAACGGTGTTAATTCGTCTTTATAATGAAATAACAAATATATACGGCCGTAAGTTCGGCCAGGCCGAAGCTTATGTACCCTCCATCATGGATTGCGTAGAAACTTCTTCTAAACACTGCCATCCACAATCGAATTACTTAAGTTGCGGTAACGCTTGCCGATGGCAAGGTATCTTAAAACCTCCTAACACCATCTTCCAAATTGTATGTAAGTCCATACGTGGTATATATTAAACTAAAAAGGATCGATCCAATACGTATATAATTCAGTTTGACAAACTAGACATAAAATTTTGACAAAATTTTCTACAGAAATAAAATTTTAACAAAATTTTCTATAGAAATAAAATTTTCTATAGAAATAAAATTTTCACAAAATTTTCTCCAGAAATAAAATTTTGAAAAATTTTTCTATAGAAATAAAATTTTGGTAGATTATTTTAAGCTCTAGTGGCAACCATGATTATGAACAGATAGGACCAATTTTTGTGTGATTGGACTAATTTTGGTATGGTTGTTAGCGACCATATACTAACACCACGTTCCTAATTTGAACCGGATCGGATGTATTTTTCTCCTCGTTTTATATGGGGATATATATAATTATGGACCGATATGGACCAATTCTGGCACGGTTGTTAACAATCATATACTAACACCATGTTCCAAATTACAACCGAATTGGATGAAATTTTCTTCTCTTTGAGGCTCCGCAAGCCAAATCTGGGGATCGGTTTATATGGGGGCTATATATAATTATGGACCGATGTGGACCAATTTTTGCATGGTTATTAGAGACCATATACCAACACCATGTACCAAATTTCAGCCGGATCGGATGAAATTTGCTTCTCTTTTAGGCTCCGCAAGCCAAATCTGGGGATCGCTTTATATGGGGGCTATATATAATTATGGACCGATGTGGACCATTTTTTGCATGGTTGTTAGAGACTATATACCAACACCATATACCAAATTTCATCCGGATCGGATGAAATATGCTTCTGTTAGAGGCTCCACAAGCCAAATGTGAGAGTCCCTTTATATGGGGGCTATACGTAAAATGGGCCGATATGGCCCATTTTCAATACCATCCGACCTACATCGATAGCAACTACTTGTGCCAAGTTTCAAGTCGATAGCTTGTTTCGTTCGGAAGTTAGCGTGATTTCAACAGACGGACGGACGGACATGGTGAGATCGACTCAGAATTTCACCACGACCCAGAATATATATACTTTATGGGGTCTTAGAGCAATATTTCGATGTGTTACAAACGGAATGACAAAGTTAATATACCCCCATCCTACACTGAAAAAACAGTGAACCCACCAGGAAGAAAACTTTCGGTTAATTTTAGAAAATTTTGAATATTTGTAGAAAATTTTAATTAAACAGTATTACAAACGTTGGCATCACGCCGATATCATAAAAATAAGTAAATATTTTTCGACAAATTCAAGAAAATTTATTAGACATAACTAAGTTTTTTCACTTGTTAAAGAAAATTTTGTAGTTTGAAGGAAAAACTTGGAGTTCAAAATTGCAAGAATGTCTTTAGTGACATACAAAGTCCATGATGGACGCCTTTTTGGTAAAATTTACAAATTTAAAGAAATTCTGAACTATTTTGTGGAAGACACGAACTTAGTTAATCTCTATGCTTCATTTGAGTATAGTTTTTTCCTCGGTTTTAGTTAATTTAACTAACGTAAACAAAAAATTATTAGAGTAAAGGAAACTTTCTCTAAACATAAAAAATTGGCCCCTTTAGATATAAAAAGATATTCCCACATATGATGAGATAGAATTAGATATAAATATATATACACTGAAAAAACAGTGAATCAACAAGGAAGAAAATTTTCGGTTAATTTCAGAAAATTTTGAATATTTGTAGAATATTGAATATTTGTAGAAAACAGTATTACAAACGTTGGCATCACGCCGATGTCATAAAAATAAGTATATATTTTTCGACAAATTCAAGAAAATTTATTAGACATAACTAAGTTTTTTCACTTGTTAAAGAAAATTTTGTTGTTTGAAGGAAAAACTTGGAGTTCAAAATTGCAAGAATGTCTTTAATGACATACGAAGTTCATGATGGACGCATTTTTGGTAAAATTTACAAATTTAAAGAAATTCTGAACTATTTTGTGGAAAACACAATTTAAGTTAATCTTTATGCTTCATTTGAGTATATTTTTTTCTTCGGTTTTAGTTAATTTACCTAACGTACACAAAAAATTATTAGAGTAAAGGAAACTTTCTCCAAACATAATAATTCCATGAACTAAACTAAAGTTAAATTGGCTTTAGTGAAATAGAGAGTTCACTTTTTTTGAGTGTATGATTGGATCTTACCATTTTTCGGATCTACTTATATTTAATTATATCAAATTAGATCTCTCAATTTTTACTCGGGTTATTGGAAAACTTTTTATAAAAAACGCGTATGTTCCGAAATGGGGCAATTAAACTTACCCTTGGAACAGCTCGGGAAATTGATTGCGATCGAAGGGATGTCTGAAATAATAAAAAGAAAATATTTTGGTTTTAAAAATGTATTAAAAATGTAGGAAAACTACACATAGGCTTAGGTTAAGCAAATACTTTAGAATTGTATTGTATTGTCGAATGTTGTTGAATTATATAGAATTTGAGACCACTGCATGACTGTTTTTTGTTACCATTCATTTTATTTTGTATTTTTTTTTTTATAGCGAAAATAGTATTTTTATGAATTACTGAGCGATAACCTAACCTAACCATTGTCGGCAAAAAAAAAGCTGCAGTCGCAATTTTTTGCTCTTCGCATATGATCGCGACCATAGACCTTATAATACATAGATGAGCCATGTGTGTCAAACTATGTTTGACAGTTCCGAAAATTAAGAATAAACGAGAAAAATAAGAGCACGCTTACAATCTCTTTCGTTTTCATTCTTATAGTTTGCCAATTTTACACAAAATTAGAACGTTTATGATGCAACAGAGGATTTATAAATAAATTAATATATTAAAAGTTTATATTTGAACAAAAAATTGTGACCAAAACCGCGAAAATACGAAATTTAATTTTGAGCAGCATTGCTCTGTACGAACAACACAAAAGCAAATGCGCGAAAATTAATGTTTGGGACCGACTCTTTACGAAAAAATCAAAACGAAATGTCAGAAAATTAAATTTTGGAACTGACACATTTTTTAAAGGGAATAGTGGATCATATATGTATTATAAGGTCTATGATCGCGACAACTTTGTTTCTTTACTACGTTTAGCATTGATCTGCTTACCCTGGAGGAGCCAAGAGATTTGCTTCCAACTCGACTTCCACCTATACTCCGGCCACCACCAAAACTACGACCGCCACTTCGGCCACCTGCTCCTCTTGCTGATACAGCAAGTACCAAGCAGAAGATCAATAAAATCACTGTAAGCTTCATACCGTGCTTGTTTTGCGATAGATAAATAATGATTTCAGACGATAATATTACTGAACGATATAAACTCTTGTCGTATTCCGTACTTAATGGTTAACATTCGTTCAATTGATTTATTTTATAGCGGCTCGAGAAGTAATTATTTATGGCTATATTTAAAGATAGGGTCTTACTCATTGCAACAATCATCACCCACATCTTACGCACATTTCCTACAATGCATCTTCTGTGGTTTACTCATTCAAAAAAGTATGTGTCCTAGATGAAACAATGGTGGAATACTGCGATCGGGGGATTCACATAAGATATTTTCTTGATTAAAGTAAGTGGTGGATTTTATGGTTTCCTGAGTCGAAAGGAACGTAGTCTGTCTACCTGGAGTATTGATGATGTTTAATCGGTGATAACGGTCATAACGATAACATTAGCATGATAGATAGCATTGAACTTATCTAAAATAATTAAAGCAAGTAAGGAAAGCCTAAAGTCGGGCAGGGCCGACTATAATATACCCTGCATCACTTTAAAATTAGAGTGATAAAAAATCGGGTTTTTGAAAGTCGGGTTTTCTCGGTTAAAAAAAACCGAACTTTTTTCCAAAAGCGGTGGACGGTGTTTTTTGAAATAAATAACTGGCATAACAACGAAGAACTAATTCAATAGTTTATTAAAAGTTGGAGACAATTTTTTTGATTCAAATGTGCTTTTTTTTTTTTGAATGATTTAATTGCTGTTTATTAAAATACCGATATGTAATTGACTAATTTTGACTTTAAATTGGCAATTTTCTAATGAAAATATAAAAACCGAAAGCCGAGTTTTGAGGCCTTGAAAAGACCGGTTTTACCGGTCCCCGAAAATGTTATTTTAACGACAATCGAAGTCGGTGTAAGAGAACAAACTGGTCCACCGGTTTTGATTATTCTAAGTAGAATGTCAACAAAAAATATTGAAAATATTTAAATGTAACTCCATTTTAACGTAACATCGCAAAAGTACATTTATGGTTTATCGGTCAATTGATATATAGCTAGGGAATAATTTGATTCATTTCTATAAATTTTCGGTTTAGTAGTGGCGATTTTACAAGGAAAATGTATTTTGACCATTTTGACCTAAATCGGCAAATGATATGTATGGGGGCTTTGACTAAATCTGAGCCGATTTTGACTACACATTGCTAAATTGGTTAATTGTATTTTCTGTGCAAATTTAATAGTCAAGTGTACAAAATTTGATTGAAATCGGTTCAGATTTAGATATAGCTCCCATATATATCTTTCGCCCGATATGGACTAATATGGTCCTAAAAGCCAGAGTTTTGGCCCAATTTGGTTGAAATTTTGCACAGGGAGTAGATTTAGCATTGTAGTTATGCGTGTCAAATTTGGTTTAAATCGATTCAGATTTAGATATAGCTCTCATATATATCTTTCGCCCGATATGCACTTATATGGACCCAGAAGCCAGAGTTTTATCCCGATTAGCATGAAATTTCGCACAAGAAGTACAATTGGTAGTATAGTCATGTGTGCCAAATTTGATTGAAATCGGTTCAGATTTAGATATAGCTCCCATAAAAAAAATAGCTCCCGAAAAAAATGGTCAAAATACCAACATTTTCCTTGTTAAATCGCCACTGCTTAGTCGAAAAGTTGTAAAAATGACTCTAATTTTCCTAAACTTCTAATACATATATATCGAGCTATAAATCATAAATAAACTTTTGCGAAGTTTTCTTAAAATTGCTTCAGATTTAAATGTTTCCCATATTTTTTTTTACTAAAATTGTGTACCACCCTAGTGCATTAGCCAACTTAAATTTTGAGTCTATAGATTTTGTAAAAGTCTATCAAATTCTGTCCAAATCGAATGATATTTAAATGTATGTATTTGGGACAAACCTTTATATATAGCCGCCAACACATTTGACGGATGTGATATGGTATCGAAAATTTAGATCTACAAAGTGGTGCAGGGTATAATATAGTCGGCCCGGCCCGACTTTAGACATTCTTTAATTGTTTATTCATAAGTATGAACATAGAACATTGCAATAGACAAACGGTCATCGCTAGATCATTGAAGTTCAGCCTTATCAAGAATATATATATGTATATAGTTTAAAAGGTCAGAAATTCATATTTCGTGTATGTGTGACAAATGGAATGACACACTTATTATAACACCGTCAAATGGTATTTCGTGTAAAAATAAATTAAAGAGAAACGAAATGAATTAAGTACCTTTTCATAAACACATATAACATTGTAAAGTTGAAAATGGTATTATATTAAGTTATTTTTATCAACATTTAAATTTCAAATTTCTTTAGATATTTCTTGAGCTTTTTTTCATCATAAAGTGTTGCATATTTTTAGGTGCTAAATTTATTTGATATGGTTTCCATACACACAGAAAAATGCTTGGGCAAAACGCCATGGAGAAATAATTAAGGCGTAGTTAATAATAATAATGGCTAAATAGTTCATCAAATTCACGGCACTCGCGGTTGATTTTTCACTTATGGTGTACTGTTAGAAAAATATGTTTTTCATATGTTCCGATATAAACAAAATGTGTTTCGGGCACAATTTTTAAACACAATATATTTAAGTGCAAACATGTAATGTTCCTAAACTTACACAAAATGTTTGGGACACATATGTTAATATGTTACAATATATTATGTTTGGGGCATGAATGTTTCATAAAAATAATATGTGTGAATGTATACATATATAAATTTACACATTTCGAGTAAACATATATATGTTGTGATACTTTATTCAGAGAGCAACAGAGAGAGAGAGTAAGTATAGAGAAAGGAATAGAGTTGGAAACCGGGAGGGTTGAATAAAAAGATATCAACATAACACAGCGAGAATGAAATGAGAGCAATTTCTGTGAAACCGCTTATATGTCGTTTCGGAAAACTGTTTCATGATAAGGCCAACAATTTAATATGCTTAAGTCTAAATATTATTTAATTTGAATATTAGAATGAGTATTCGGAATAAAGAGAATAGACATTCGGAACCAAGAGAATAGACATTTGAAAAAAAAAACAGCATATTTGTATTACAGAAAAAGATGCGAAGAACTCAAAAATTTCGTGGAAGTGAAAATTATGTGAGGGAATGAGCACAATCTTCTTTGAGGAATTCTTCCAAGCATATACTATTTTTGGACTCAAAATGCTTCCAAACATATAATATGCTCACATAAAACAAACATATTAATGTTTCGCGTGGTGTAGATACTAACACCACGTACCAAAATTTCAACCAGATCAATGAAATTTGCTCCTCAAGATGGGGGCTAAACGTAAACGTGATCCGATATGGCCCATTTGCAATACCATCCGACCTATATTAATAACAACTACTTGTGCCAAATTTCAAGTCGATAGCTTGTTTCGTTCGGAAGTTAGCGTGATTTTCACAGAGGGACGGCCAGCCGGACGGACGGACGGAATTTCACCACGACCCAGAATATACATATATACTTTATGAGGTCTTAAACCAATATTTCGATGTGTTACAAACGAAATGACAAAGTTAATTACCCCTCATTCTATGGTGGAGGGTATAAAAATGCTTCATATTATACACAAAAATTCTATAATACATCTCTGGAAGTATTTTTTATACCCTGCGCAACACTGTGGAACAGGGTATTATAAGTTAGTGCATATGTTTGCAACACCCAGAAGGAAATAATGCTCAGGGTGGGTCCTCGAGTCGATCTAGCCATGTTCGTCCGTCTGTTTGTGAACACATTTTTGTGATCAAAGTCTAGGTCGCAGTTTTAGTCCAATCGACTTCAAATTAGGCACAAGTTTCTGTTTTGGGTCAGAATAGAACCCTATTGATTTTGGAAGAAATCAGTTCATATTTAGATAAAGCTCCCATATATATCTTTCGCCCGATATGGTCTTATATGGCGCCAGAAGCCAGAATTCTAACCTAATTTGCTTGAAATTTTGCACAAGAAGTACAAATAGTACTATAGTCAAGGGTGCAATATTTTATTGTATTTTGAACTAAAAGTACAATTGGTAGCCTAGTCAAGTGTGCCAAATTTTATTGAAATCGGTTCAGATTTAGATATAGCTCCCATACATATGTTTTTCTGATTTCGACAAAATTGTCAAAATATCAACATTTTCCTTGTAAAATCGCCACTGCTTAGTCGAAAACTTGTATACTTCTAATACATACGAGTATGTTAGAATTTATAATAAATTTTTGGTTGTTTTTGTACTTCGGGAGTGAAGAATTTAATAACGCTCCCGGTTTTAATCATGCTCATGTTTTCAAACACGTCCCTAAAGTAAATTAGTCATAAAATTATTCGTGAGTCACTACAATTTTTACGACATTTCGTGCGTGAGTACAAATTTTCTTTTCGTGAGTGTACGTGAGTCTTACCAAACAATATCGTACGTGAGTGTGCGTGAAATATCACTCACGCGCACATCTCTACTTCTTATGGCGCTAAAGACATATTTACAATTTCGAACTCCAATTTTTCTTTAACACGTGAAAAATTTGAATTTGTCGAAAAATATTTACTTACTTTTGTTATATTGGTGTTAGTAATACAACTTAGTTAAATTTTTCTAAAATTAATGTAGATTTTCTCAGCTGGGGTAACTTTTGTTTGAGTGTAGTTAAGTGAAAGTATAAGCATATTTCTGCAAGACCATTCTTATCTTGGGAAGAACATAACATTTTTTTGCTGGGTGGTAAAATAGTAACAACGGAAGCAAACCCCCATGGTTAGGTTATGTGGCCGCCCGATGTATCAGGCTCACTTAGACTATTCAGTCCATTGTGATACCACAGTGGTGAACTTCTCTCTTATCACTGAGTGCTGCCCGATTCCATGTTAAGCTCAATGACAAGGGACCTCCTTTTTATAGCCGAGTCCGAACGGCGTTCCACATTCCAGTGAAACCACTTAGAGAAGCTTTGAAACCCTCAGAAATGTCACCAGCATTACTGAGGTGGGATAATCCACCGCTGAAAAACTTTTTGGTGTTCGGTCGTAGCAGGAATCGAACCCACGACCTTGTGTGTGCAAGGCGGGCATGCTAACCATTGCACCACGGTGGCTCCCACCTAAACCCGCATAGGTTTATCGAATGCATGGTAACACTAACAAGTGTTGACCAAGAAGGGCGAACAATTTGTCTGTCAAATATGGCAGCACTTTGTTATTGTTTTTCATCCATTCGTGACTCACGCGTGAGTCGGTAAATTAGTCATAAAATTATTCGTGAGTCACGACAATTATCGTGCGTTATCACGGCATTTCGTGCGTGAGTACAAATTTTCATTTTGGTGAGTGTGCGTGAGTCCTACCAAACAATATCGTACGTGAGTATGCGTGAATTATCACTCACGCGCACACCTCTACTTCTTATGGTGCGAAAGACATATTTACAATTTCGAACTCCAATTTTTTCCTTTAAATTAAGAATTTTCTTTAACACGTGAAAAAGTTTTCTAGAATTTGTCGAAAAATATTTACTTACTTTTGTTGTATTTGTGGTAGTAATACAACTTAGTTACTTTTTTCTAAAATTAATGTACATTTTCTCAGCTGGGGTAACTTTTGTCTGAGTGTAGTGAAGTGAAAGATAAGCATATTTCTGCAAGAGCATTCTTATCTTGGGAAGAACTTACAATTTTTTTGCTGGGCGGTAAAATTAAGCAATAGTAACAACGGAAGCAAACCCCCATAGGTTTATTGAATGCGTGGTAACACTAACAAATGTTGACCAAGAAGGACGGACAATTTGTCTGTCAAATATGGCAACACTTTGTTATTGTTTTTCATCCATTCGCTTTTCTATCCATTTTCGTCTACGCTTTGTTTACCATGCCGTGTTGGGGTCGAAGGGTGGGGAAGAGCATCGGCGGGCTAACTTTATGTTTTCGAACTTCGAATGTTTGCCGCTTAGTTAAAGTCGTTTTTAACAGTTAACGACGAGATTTCATTCAGTAAATACGGTGAGGTTTCGCGCGCGGACGGTTACGAGAGGTTTTAAAACGACGATCATTTGTCTAAAGAAGCTAAATAACCACGAGTGTGAAAAATTAATGCTTGTTAATATGTATTGTGTTTTGTTGTTTGTGTAAAAAGCAATAAAAGTATAAATATAATTGCATTATAGTGATTTCGAAATAATTAGAAAAATAAATGAAATAAATATAGATAAATAAATAAAAAATCTTAAAATCACCTGATCACCAATAATATTGTAGCGCTAATTAGTAACGACAAAAATTCGTAAATTGTGACAACGAAACGTAAAAAATAACATTGTGAATTATTTGCAAAAGTAAATCCCCATTTGATATTTATCGAAAAGCAAAAAGGTGTGTGTGTTTGTTTGTTTAAAAAAGTTTTAAATTACATAATTTATTATATTAGTTTGTTTACGTACTAGTTCAGTGTTTATATTTGCTGTTAAAAGTGCTGTAATATGTTTTAGTAATCATTTTAGTGTTAGCGGTTTTATTATGTTTTCACCCTGTCCACATATGTATGGACACACAACACCCTTTCTGCCTCCCACCATATGGTGATGGTGAATTGTTATGGCTAAACAACAAAAACAAAAACAAACAGCAAACTAAATATTTTTCAATACATACTTCATTTCTTTACAATTTAATTAAAGTTAATTATTGTGGATTAAAAAAAAAACAAAGGAAAATAGACAACAACAACAAAACAAAAAGTTGTATATACTTAAAAAAAGACCGCTAAAGCCCAAAACAACAACAATAAATGAGTGTAATTTAAACTGAAGCATCAGTCATTGTTTGCCACCTCTCTGTACTGGCTTTTTCCGATTTTGTGTTTTGATCGTTGTGGTGAATTGGAAAACTTTGTGTTAGTGTTAGTGCATTAAACGAACGCTTCAGTAATTTTTTTCAACTGAAAACCAATTTTGATTTAAAAAAAGGCTTCTTTATATTTTCTATTTCCGACGAGGGTAGTTATTATTATATACCTCGAACTCAGATTCATATGTGAATGTACTTCAACATTTTCATTTGTTGATTTAGTAATTTTAGGTTAATTCAAATTTAACGGTATGAAATGTACAATTCTCACATGTGCTGTAAACAACCTTGGAAGGTCAAAAAACTTGTCCTAACTAAAACAAAAACAAACTTAAGGAAACATAATAATGGTACACTAAAAAAAAAAAAAAAATTCCATGTTTAAAGACTTTTACACTACACTGAAAAAACAGTGAACCCACCAAGAAGAAAACTTTCGGTTAATTTTAGAAAATTTTGAATATTTGTAGAAAATTTTAACTAAACAGTATTACAAACGTTGGCATCACGCCGATGTCGTAAAAATAAGTACATATTTTTCGACAAATTCAAGAAAATTTATTAGACATAATTAAGTTCTTTCACTTGTTAAAGAAAATTTTGTACTTTGAAGGAAAAACTTGGAGTTCAAAATTGCAAGAATGTCTTTAGTGACATACGAAGTTCATGATGGACGCATTTTTTGGTAAAATTTACAAATTTAAAGAAATTCTGAACTATTTTGTGGAAGACACAAATTTAGTTAATCTTTATGCTTCATTTGAGTATATTTTTTTCCTAGGGTTTAGTTAATTTAACTAACGTACGCAAAAAATTATTAGAGTAAAGAAAACTTTCTCTAAACATAATAATTCCATGAAATAAAGTTAAATTGGCTTTAGTGAAATAGAGAGTTCACTTTTTTTTTGAGTGTAACGATTTTGGTATTGATTCCCAAAAACGAAGTGCAGAATTGCACTAAGAATTAATTTAATTTAATTAATTAAATGTCAGTTTAAAAATACAAATTATAACAGGCATTTCAAAGCAAAAAATGTTTCCTTCATTTAAGAAAAAATCATCAATAACTCAGCAAATTTAAAGATAACTTCTTTAATTCAAAAATGTTTTCTTTACTTTAAGGAAATTTTTCTTACTCCATAGATATGCGACTTTAATGGATGGACGAAAATTTCAAAGATTCATGTCATTTAAAGAGAACATTACTTAAAGCAAAAATTATTAACTTTCTTTTAATTAATTGTTATACCCTCCACCATAGGATGGGGGTATATTAACTTTGTCATTCCGTTTGTAACACATCGAAATATTGCTCTAAGACCCCATAAAGTATATATATTCTGGGTCGTGGTGAAATTCTGAGTCGATCTGAGCATGTCCGTCCGTCCGTCTGTTGAAATCACGCTAACTTCCGAACGAAACAAGCTATCGACTTGAAACATGGCACAAGTAGTTGTTATTGATGTAGATCGGATGGTATTGCAAATGGACCATATCGGACCACTTTTACGCCCCCATATAAACGGACCCCCAAATTTGGCTTGCGATTGCTCTAAGAGAAGCAAATTTCATCCAATCCGGCTGAAATTTGGTACATGGTGTTAGTATATGGTCTCTAACAACCACGCAAAAATTGGTCCACATCGGTCCATAATTATATATAGCCCCCATATAAACGGACCCCCAAATTTGGTTTGCGGGTCCTCTAAGAGGAGCAAATTTCATCCGATCCATCTGAAATTTGGTACATGGCGTTAGTATATGGTCTCTAACAACCATGCAAAAATTGGTCCACATCGGTCCATAATTATATATAGCCCCATATATACCGATCCCCCGATTTGACCTACGGAGCCTCTAAGAGAAGCAAATTTCATCCGATCCATCTGAAATTTGGTACATGGTGTTAGTCTCTAACAACCATGCAAAAATTGGTCCACATCGGTCGATAATTATATATAGCCCCCATATAAACCGATCACCAGATTTGACCTCCGGAGCCTCTTGGAAGACCAAAATTCATCTGATTCAGTTGAAATTTGGTACGTTGTGTTAATATATGGCCTCAAACACTCATGCAAAAATTGGTCGAAATCGGTCCATAATTATATATAAGCCCAATATAAACCAATCCCCAGATTTGACCTCCGGAGCCCCTTGGAAGAGTAAAATTCATCCGATTCGGTTGAAATTTGGTACGTGATATTAGTATATGGTATCCAACAACCATGCAGGAATTGGTTCATATGAGTCCATACTTATATGTTATATAGCCCCCATATAAACCGATCCCCAAATTTGGAGAAAGTAAAATTCATCCGATCTGGTTGAAATTTGGTACGTGGTGGTTAGGTCAGGTTAGGTAGCAGCCCGATGTATCAGGCTCACTTAGACTATTCAGTCCATTGTAATACCACATTGGTGAACTTCTCTCTTATCACTGAGTGCTGCCCGATTCCATGTTAAGCTCAATGACAAGGGACCTCCTTTTTATAGCCGAGTTCCAACGGCGTTCCACATTGGAGTGAAACCACTTAGAGAAGCTTTGAAACCCTTTGAACCCCTGGTGGTAGTATATGATACTTAATCATATATAGCCCCCATATAAACCGATCCCGCCGGTGGTGCAATGTGCTAAGGCGACTGTTAACGCGTATGGTGCAGACGACACATGTTCGAGTCACGGTAGCGGAAATCTTTTTTTAAATTTATTTTTAGATACGTAACCATTACGTTTTCAGATCATGAACGCTGGTTGTTGTTTTGACAACGTATGGTGTCATTTTAACGTTGTCAGATTGACCCCATATGTTCTCAGTTTGACAACACATGTGTGTTGATTCACTTTCATGAACGGATCGTTTTGAAATGACCACGCCGTTCATGATTTTTTCTATGGGTGTACCAATTTATGAATTTTTACTCTGTTTTTAACCTATTTGAACCTATTTGAAAAACAGTTAAAATTACCCATTAAAAGTATGAAAAAACCAAGATATAAAAAATTGAATTAAAAGAACTTCCTTGGGAGTTCATCTTCTGGAAGTGCTTTTAAAGTTGTGCCTTTGGAAGAACTTCCAATTTTTGTTTGCTGGGATACAACCTCTATTTTTGCAAAAAAAAAAAAAAATTGAAAAAATGTGCTCTGCAGATGTTCTGTTTACCATTGTGCATATTATATATATTTTTTTTTGGGGGGAACCGATGTTCTTGTGTATTTAAGGGATAAAAACACTTTACGTTTTCAAGTTCAGAGTCGCGATCCAGTATAAATTATGCCAAATTTCAAGGAAGAAGCGTCTTTAAAATGAAGTCTTAAGATACACTTCCTATTTTGGAATACGTTTTAGCTTTATGGTGAAATTACAAAAAATCATGGAATTTAAAGACGATTTCATTAATATTAAAGTTTTGAAGACCATAAGGACAACACGTCTTTATTGAAAAAGACGTGTTGAGTCAAGCAAAATACTTTGTATCACAGAAATACGCTAACCAAAACTCACATTCGAAGTTTTGTTTTAATTAAACAATTTTTAACCCGATTACATTTAGACTTCAAGATGTCAAAGTCATTTAGACTGCAAGATGGTTGGATGGGCGATTGTTTCGGACTTCCCATATTCCTCACCAGCATCCTCTACTTGCAGCGAAATAAATTCGGATACTGCACTAAATCCAAAGTGAATTACACTCGAAATCAAAAACCTTTTTTGGGGATGTTTGAGTGTATTTAAAATTTTTTTCTATTCTACGAAAGATGCACCCAATCAACACTCTATGACTTATGTGATAATTTTCTTTTTTAACAGGTGTGAAAGTGCCTACAACTAATTTCCTTTTGATTAATTAAGTTTTGGGTGTATGAAGTTGTGTTAACTTCCAACTAAGATAATGAACCTAAATAGAATGGTCACCTTATCTCTGAAATTCGTATATTTCAACAGCAATAATAATAATAGTTTATTTATCTTTTGCCGCCTATGTTAATGGATTCATTTGATATGAGGTGTCTGTGGATCTTCAATATTTTTGTATGCATTTAGATAGTAATGAACATGAATTAAGATTAGGTGACAAGAGAAAGATTTTCTCTAATTATTTCCAGAAATATTGCTTGAGATATTTGTGAAAAAATAAATAACACATTGTGGTGCATGTGACTCATTTGAGTGATGTAATCGTTAATACTTAGAATGGGAAGTAATGCATGCTGGTAATATAATTGTTTAATTTTAATGACAAATACTTGTTAATACCTACACTGAAAAAAAACCAAAATTTTAGTATATGAAACACAATATTTTGGAAATTTCTTTGTTTCAAAAAAAAAAAAAAAACAGTTGATCGTCAAAGTTGGGATACTATTTTTATGCCCATATTCAAAATAAATTATTAAGACTTTTGTATGAGAAAGTATGAGTAAGGTTTAATTAATTTTTTTGAATAGGGGTGATTAGGTATAGAAAGCCTTTTTTAGACGAATTTAATTAATCGTTAATTTTGTATAAAAAAAAACATGAAAAAGGGGAACCCACAATTTGGGCAATTAAGCCTGGAAGTTTTTTCTTAATTTTGGGGCAAATAAATGGGAAATACTGAAATAATAAATGAGAACAGTATTGTGAGCAATAAAGAAAACTGATGTGAAGATCCGAAACTGATGCGAAGATCCGCAATACATTGAACTAACTTTTTGATTGTTTCCATAACACAGTGTTGAACTTGAACCTGACATTATTCCGAAACTTAATTGATATCTCATTTGCATATGCCCCATTGCTAATAGTTTTAAAATATGCAAAAAAGTTTGTCAAATATATGCTTGTGGATTTATTGAAACATATTTTCTATACAGACATATAAAAAACAATAAGTATTAGTTTCATCATGACTATTTTATGGCGATCGTGGTGTTGCGGAAATGTACACAAAAAAAAAACTGAATATTTAAATATTCGATTTTATCGTTCCTACCGGTGAGCATACAGAAACACATGTTTATTAATTTTATAAGAGATAAAATAATGAAATGCAAAAATTTTATTGAATTGCTATTTTAAGTCAAATTACAAGTCCTTTCACAATGAAAATAATTTTCATAACAAATCCAAATAATGGTCTCAGACCTCACAAAGTATATATATTCTGGGTCGTGGTGAAATTCAGAATTGAACTGTCATCAATAACACAAGTAGTTGTTATTGATGTAGGTCGGATGTTATTTATTACAAATGGCCCATATTGGACCACATTTCGGTATAACCCCAATAGGTTAGGTTAGATTAGGTTACAGTGACAGCCCGATTTTATTCACGCTCACTTAGACTATTATGCGATTATTTCCTTTTGTTGAACCGACCTGATTGTTCCAAAAACCTTAGCAGTCTGCTTAAGTTAACGTTTTCCAGGTCCGCCAGTAATCTAAAGCTATATGCCCCTAAAATTCCCTTACGCCTTACAATGCAGGACACTCACACAACAGGTGTTTAATTGATTCCGTTTCTTCCGCATCATGACAGCTCATACAGTAGTCACGCCAATAGTTTTTGCAAACGCGCCTATTAGGCGGCGACCCGTTATAGCAGATATCAGGAATGATATCTGGAGTCTTGAGAACACTAGCATATCTAGTATGCGGTTTAAGTTTAGATGGTACCATATATGCTTAGTGTCGTTGCAATCGTTGCAATTCCCCCATCGGACATTCGCCATCATAACAGCCTTCTACCGCAGTATGAGCTTGCAGGTTGCCAGAGGCCTATCCAACAGATTATAGTTCCCCTGGAATATTTAAGGTAGTTCCTAGCCTTGCTAACTTATCCTCTTCAATGTTCCCTGGTATGTTCTTGTGACCACGCTGAAAAAAACATTGTCGTGAGGTCAAAGATTTCATGTCTTTAAAATACGAATACAAATTTTGCTTAGCATAGAAGACGCATTTCTATAAAATAAAGTTATTTTCCTTGTCCAAAAGTCGATAAACTTTTCAATGAAGTTGTATTGTCCTTATAATTAAGTGATTTGACTTAAAAATGGGTATCTTAACATGAAAGAAAAAATTTATAGACTAAGGTCAACTTGACTTTAATAATTCAGAAAAATTCTTTAAATTTAATGAAATTGTCTTTAAATTTGTTGTCTTTTTGCATCTTGACTACAAAGCAAAAAATCGTTCAAATATAGGACATGTTTTTCAAAACTTTATTTTAACGAAGTTTTTTACTTCAAACATAGCATAATTTCTACTGGAAGTCGAGTCCTAATTTGGAAAATAAAGTTGCCGTTAACTCGTTTTTAAAGGACTTTGATAGCATATGAAGAAATAAAAGCTGAGAAAGCGAAAAATTAAAATTTGCTTCCTAGAAGCAAGTACACAAAACCTGAATTTAAAAGGGAATTGTGTCTTAAAAGTATCCTTACTTGTATTCTCAGCTTCTTTGGCTCGGAATCAATACCAAATTTTTTAAAGTAAAGACAAAATCTTTGGATCCGAGTATGCTTTTTTTTCAGTGCAAGCACCCATATTGGGTGAATATTGTACTGCTCAGGCATCTCGTTGAGAGGTTTGCGGCAGTCGATGGCCGTTTTCGAGTTAGAGTCTAAGGATTTTACTAAGGTGGAACACTACGGTGATTAGGTAACCTGTTTGCTATTCAAAGTTCTAGGTCTTTAGAATGTACTCTGAAACCCACGTGTCCATCAAATTGGACCCATCACTGTTGGGAGTTTCAAACTTTTTGTCGAGAAGAGGTTTCGCCAGATTGTAATCCATCGCGTTTTGCACATCTGGCATTATTTTGAGGACCGAACGACCACAGCGCAGCCGTACAGCCGTTGTTGCAGTAGCCTATTTGGCTGCTGAAGTACCGGCCACCAGACTTCAACACCATATAACACTATAGGTCTAAACACTGCCGTCTTTGCAGGGTTTTCCCCTAGACCATTCTTCTTTGCCCATTTCTCAGTCATCCGGAGGGCTCTCTGTATAATATCTCTAATTGAGGATGGGAATTTACCCCCATAACTATTTAAACCGATGGTTATGGGGGTTTCATGCGATTCGATTAAAATTTGGTCGTGGTATTAGTATATGCCCTCTATCAACCATCGAAAATTGATTCATATCGATCCATAATTATATATAGCTCTCAAATAAACTGATTCCCAGATTTAATTTCCTGAGCTTCTTTGAGATGCAGATTTCACTTGTGGGTCTCATGGAGGAACAAATTTCATCCGATCCTGTTGAAATTTAGCTCTATAATTAGCGAAAACAGATCAAGAACTGAATTGGCTTATACAGGTATTTAATACGCCTGTTTGTTTGTCTAACATAGACTCCATGTGGTCGAACTTACAATTTAGAAGACAAAGTTAAGAAGTTTTAAAATACCTTGCCATCGGCACACTGAAAAAACTATTTACGTGATATTAAAGATTGCGCAACCTAAATTTTAGGATGCGAAATTTATAAAATATTAAGGACAAATTTCTTTAATATAATGATATTTTAATTAAAATAAAGTTTATAACCTTTGCTTCAATTTTTTTTCATTAAATTTAGAACACAAATTTTGTAAATTTGCATCCCTCCGTTAAAGTCGCATGTCTTTGAACTAAGGCTAATTTTCCTTAAAGTAAAGAAACACATTTTTGATTTAAAGAAACTGCCCTTAAATTAACTGAAATATTGAAACTTTAGATTTAAGATAAAAACGCTTCAAATATAAGCTAAGACTTATTTTGAGGATTTATCGTGTTTGGTTTAAAGTTTTTTTTGGAAATAAGAAAACATTTTTTACTTTTAAGTATCCGTTATAATTTGAATTTTTAATCTGGCATTTGATTGTACGTAAGAACCTTTATTAATAAATCTCTAAAAGAGAATGAAAATTTGATAAACGAGATCTGTATCCTAATTTAAATTTTATTGGTCCTAGATTTAAAGCCAGATAGGTCACTAAAAAATTTCTTTAATTTAAAGAAGCCGTATCTATGGCTCGGAATCAATAACAAAACCCTTAAGAGAAGGTAAAAATCTTTGGATCCAAGTAAACTTGTTTTTGAGTGCAAGGTTTTGAAAGTAAGAAAACTTTTTTCTTTCAGGTGTTTATTAAAATTTGTACTTTTAAAGTTAAATTTATTTGTTCGTAACATAAATAGCGTTGTTAATATATCGCAAAAAGAAAATGAGCAATTCCGCACTGAAAAAAGAGCATACTCGGTTCCAAAGATTTTGTCTTTACTTTAAAAAATTTGGTATTGATTCCGAGCCAAAGAAGCTGAGAATACAAGTAAGGATACTTTTAAGACACAATTCTCTTTTAAATTTAGGTTTTGTGTACTTCTAGGAAACAAATTTTAATTTTTCGCTTTCTCAGCCTTTTTTCTTCATATGCTATCAAAGTCCTTTAAAAACGAGTTAACGGCAACTTTATTTTCCAAATTAGGACTCGAATTCCAGTAGAAATTATGCTATGTTTGAAGTAAAAAACTACTTTAAAATAAAGTTTTGAAAAACATGTCCTATATTTGAACGATTTTTTGCTTTGTAGTCAAGATGCAAAAAGACAACAAATTTAAAGACTATAAATTTTTTCTTTCATGTTAAGATACCCATTTTTAAGTCAAATCACTTAATTATAAGGACAATATGACTTCATTGAAAAGTTTATCGACTTTTGGACAAGGAAAATAACTTTATTTTAGAGAAATGCGTCTTCTATGCTAAGCTAAATTTATATTCGTATTTTAAAGACATGAAATCTTTGACCTCACGACAATATTTTTTCAGTGTAGCCATGTCCGTCTCTCCGTCCGTCCGTCTGTCTGTGAACACATTTTTGTGATCAAAGTCTAGGTCGCAGTTTAAGTCCAAACAAGTTCCTGATTTGGGTCAGAATAGAACCCTATTGATTTTGGAAGAAATCGGTTCAGATTTAGGTATAGCTCCCATATATATCTTTCGCCCGATATGCACTTATATGGACCCAGAAGCCAGAGTTTTACCCTGATTTGCTTGAAATTTTTCACCAGGAGAACAATAAGTACCATAGTCAGATGTGCCAAATTTGATCGAAATCGGTTCAGATTGAGATATAGCTCTCATATACATCTTACGAACTCTGGCCCCAGAAGACAGAGTTTTTGCCCAATTTGGTTCAAATTTTGCACTAGGAGTACAATTAGTAGTGCAGTCAAGTGTGCTAAATTTTATTGAAACCGGTTCAGATTTAGATATAGCTCCCATAAAGTTGAAAAAACTTTCGCCCGATTTTCCGTCATATGACCACAGAGTTCAAAGTTGTAGTCCGATTTACGTGAAATTATGCACAGGGGGTAGAATTAAAATACTAAGTATGCATGTCAAATTTGGTTGAAATCGGTTCAGATTTCTATATAGCTTCCATATATATGCTTTTCTGATTTGGGCAAAAATGACCAAAATGCCCACATTTTCCTTATAAAAAAAGTCGAAAACTTGTAAAAGTGACTCAAATTTTCATTTATTTCTAATACATATCTATCGACCGATAAATCATAAATACACTTTTGCGAAGTTGCCTCAAAATTGGTTCAGATTAATATGTATCCCATATTTTTATACCCTGCGCCACCTATTGATTTTGGAAGAAATCGGTTTAGATTTAGATATAGCTCCCATATATATCTTTCGCCCGATATGGACTAATACGGTCCCAGAAGCCAGAGTTTTACCCCAAGTTGGTTGAAATTTTGTACTAGGAGTACAATTAGAAGTGTAGTCAAATGTGCCAAATTTGGTTGAAATCGGTTCAGATTTAGATATAGCTCCAATATATAGCTTTCGCCCGATTTACACTCATATGACAACAGAGGCCATTTTTTTGCTCCGATTTATATAGCTCCCATATATAGCTTTCGCCCGATTTACACTCATATGACAACAGAGGCCATTTTTTTGCTCCGATTTAGTTGAAATTTTGCACAGGGAGTAGTATTAGCATTGTAGCTATGCGTGCCAAATTTGGTTGAAATCGGTTCAGATTTAGATATATCTCCCATATATAGCTTTCGCCCGATTTACACTCATATGACCACAGAGGCCAATTTTTAACTCCGATTTAGTTGAAATTTTGCACAGGGAGTAGAATTAGCATTGTAGCTATGCGTGCCAAATTTGGTTGAAATCGGTTCAGATTTAGATATAGCTCCCATATATATGTTTTTCTTATTTCGACAAAAATGGTCAAAATACCAACATTTTCCTTGTAAAATCGCCACTGCTTAGTAGAAAAGTTGTAAAAATGACTCCAATTTCCCTAAACTTCTAATACATATATATCGAGCGATAAATCATAAATAAACTTTTGCGAAGTTTCCTTAAAATTGCTTCAGATTTAAATGTTTCCCATGTTTATACCCTGCGCCACACTGTGGAACAGGTTGTATTTGGGACAAACCTTTATATATAGCCCCCAACACATTTGACGGATGTGATATGGTATCGAAAATTTAGATCTACAAAGTGGTGCAGGGTATAATATAGTCGGCGCCGCCCGACTTTAGACTTTCCTTACTTGATTTTTTACTAATATAGTGTACCATTCCCGGGCATTAGCCGACTTAAATTTTAGGTCTATAGATTATAAATTTTGTTCAGATGGAGTCAGATTTAAATGTATGTATTTGGGACAAAAACCTTTATATATATAGCACCCAACACATTTGACAGATATGATATATGTTAGTATCGAAAATGTGGATTTACAAAGTGGTACAGGGTATAATATAGTCGGCCCCGCCCGACTTTAGACTTTCCTTACTTGTTTTAATATTATAGAAACTCGATTTAAAGTTGGATTGCTTCCTGAAAGAAGGTGCATTTTTGGCTCAGATTCAATAACCAAACCCCTAAGTGAAGGTCAATATCTTTGGATCCACGTAAATATTTTTTGAGTGTAGCTCTTTTACTTGATCATAGCGAAGGGAACCATAGTATATGGTCACAGCTGACATACTTTAATCATTACTCTTAAGTTTTCTGTTAATATTTATACGAACTTTTATTTAGTTCCCACCTTTATTTATTAATAATTTCAGGTGTTTTTTTATCGAATGCAGTGAATAAATGTCTAGCTTCAAATAAAACCAAATCGTCCAAATATTTGGGGATTAATTTCTGGATTAGCGAAAAAAACATACGAATTATTCAACTGGAGTTTGATATTCAAAACAACAACAACAACAATGTCACAATTTCGTGATAATTCTTGGGTAAGTCATACTATTTGAAATTTAACCTACCATCACCTTGCCAAAAACACCATTTAGTCTTTCATTTATTTTAATATCACCGCCCCATAAAAACACCTCGTATTTTGTGTTTATTATCTGTCGCCATTTTCATACTACTGGCTAAATATCAAAAGTTCCTATTCCATTTTGACTTAGAAAAAGTACATACAAAAAATGCTCCCATTTGCGACGGCGCACAATGGGATGAGTTAATAAAAATTGTTAATTAGGACTGATTAATTTTGAACTACTTTATTGTATCGTAGAGAAAATATGTGTATAAAACGCCGCCCGTTGTGCTCTCACACAGTGAGACCAAATTAATAAAAAATTATTTTTTTTTGTTAAACCCTACATTTTGTCGTAATTAAACGAAACAATGTTTTTTTGCTTTTGTTAAACCCTACATTTTGTTGTAATTAAACGAAACAATGTTTTTTGTTGTGATTTATCAAAATTAGATAATTGGGTTATCTAATGATGAATTCCTGATTTATATACGGTGTTATAGAAAGATAAAAATATTGTAAAAATCAGGGAAAGATAGCTGTTTCGAATCCTCATCCGATTACGGACTTCACAAACTTGGACTGGCAGGATCGCCAATGTGGGTTTCTTGATATATCAACAAATATAGATCTCTTACTATATATTATAAAAGCGTAGGATCCGATATAGATTTATCGTTATATAGTTTTTATTATAAAAATTTTAATTATGGAAAATTAATGACAAACAAAACCTAGTACATAAGTATATTAAATTCAAAGCTTCTTTGTTTTTTTATGAATTAAAGAATATAAAGTGTTATCTATAAAAGTAATAACGCCACTGCACTACTAAACGTACTTTTTGTGCGAAATTTGAAGCAAATCACGGGAAAACCCTGGATTTTGAGGCCATATAAGTTCAAATCGGACGAAAGATATATATGGGAGCTATATCTAAATCTGAATCGATTTTGACCATATTTGGCACATATAGTAGTATCGTTAAAAGTACCGCTGGTGCAAAATTTGAAGTAAGTCAGGGCAAAACTCTGGCTTTTGAGACCATATAAGTCCAAATTGGTCGAAAGATATATATGTGAGCTATATCTAAATCTGAACCGATTTTAACAAAATTTGACACACTTAACGATACTATTAAACGTACCCCTTGTGCAAAATTTGAAGCAAATCACGGCAAAACTCTGGCTTTTGTGGCCATATAAGTTCAAATCGGATGAAAGATATATATGTGAGCTATATCTAAATTTGAACCGATTTCAATCAAATTTACCAAGCATTGGTAGAATGTTAATTCTACCCTCTGTGCCAAATTTCACGAAGATCGGTAGTAAACTTTGGCCTCTGTGGTCATATGAGTCTAAATCGGACGAAAGATATATATGGGAGCTATATCTAAATCAGAACCGATTTGGCTGATAATTTGCATGATTTTCGAGATTCATAAAATATTAGGATGTACGGTATTTCAAGAAAATCGGTTGATAAATACGCTAACTATGACCAAATCGGGGATAAATATATATGGCAGCTATATCTAAATCTGAACCGATTTTTTCCAAAACCAATAGCGATTGTCTCTGTCCAAAGAAACGGCCCTATGCCAAATTTGAGGACGATCGGACTTCAATTGCGAGGTGTACTTTGTGCACAAAATTACATATACATACAGACGGACAGACAGACAGACGGACTGACGGACATCGCTAAATCGACACAGATTTAATTCTAAGCCGATCGGTATACTAAAAGATGGGTCTATGACCACTATTTCTTGGCGTTACATACAAATGCACAAACTTATTATACACTGTACAACAGTAGTGGTGAAGGGTATAAATATGGGAAACATTTAAATCTGAAGCAATTTTAAGGAAACTTCGCAAAAGTTTATTTATGATTTATCGCTCGATATATATGTGTTAGAAGTTTAGGAAAATTAGAGTCATTTTTACAACTTTTCGACTAAGCAGTGGCAATTTAACAAGGAAACTGTTGGTATTTTGACCATTTTTGTCGAAATCAGAAAAACATATATATGGAAGCTATATATAAATCTGCACCGATTTCAATCAAATTTGGCACACATGACTATACTGCCAATTGTACTCCTTGTGCAAAATTTCAACTAAATCGGAGTTAAAAATTGGCCTCTGTGGTCATATGAGTGTAAATCGGGCGAAAGCTATATATGGGAGATATATCCAAATCTGAACCGATCTCAACCAAATTTGGCACGCATAGTTACAATGCTAATTCTACTCCCTATGTAAAATTTCAACTAAATCGGAGCAAAAAATTGGCCTCTGCGGGCAAATGAGTGTAAATCGGGTGAAAGCTATAATGGGAGCTGTATCTAAATCTGAACCGATTTGGCTGATATTTTGCAAGTTTTTCGAGACTCATAAAATATTCGGATGTACGGAATTTGAGGAAGATCGGTTGATATACACGCCAATTATGACCAGATCGGTGAAAAATATATATGGCAGCTATATCTAAATCTGAACCGAAATCAATAGGGACCGTCTTTGAGCCGAAACAGAACCCTATACCAAATTTTAGGACAATCGGACTAAAACTGCGAGCTGTACTTTGCACACAAAAATACATCAACAGACAGACATACGGACAGACAGGCAGACGGACATCGCTAAATCGACTCAGAATTTAATTCTAAGCCGATCCGTATACTAAAAAGTTGGTCTATGATTACTCCCTCTTGGCGTTACATACAAATGCACAAACTTATTATACCCTGTACCACAGTAGTGGTGAAGGGTATAAAAAATCAGCGGCAAATAAACCTTCTGTCAGATAGTCGTTGCTACACGCAGAGAAGGAATATGATCACCTCAAACATGTTTCAAGAGCAAAATGTTATTTTTGGGTGGTGACCATGGTCACCATGGTGATCATATTCTTTCTCTGGGTGTATATAACTTCATGGATATTTTCTTGCTTAGTTTCCAAGCAAAGAGAAATTATCTGTTTGTATATCCCTGTATTGTCCCATTGTGCTACTTTGGGTGGTTCGTGTTATTTTTTCATACTTTCCAGGACAGTTTCAATGGTTGTTTCTTTTTTTTGAATTGATATATCGTTCACTTTTGGGCCGGTTTTTCGGATTATATATTCTTTTGTGAAGGCATTTGTTTTTATTTCTTTGTCATTGTTTGATATCTCTTGTGTTTGGTTTTGAATTTATTTAATTTGCTAATTTACCAAAATTTGTTTATTTGTTGGCCTTACTCACATTAATTTGTAAATATTTTAGGCATTATCAGTTTTGCTCCACTCCTTACCACTCAACACCTGGCTAGATAGACACCAGTAGCTATGATACACATTAAAAGAGTTCAAGATAATGACAATAGCCTATTATACCACGTTGTAATATAAATTTATCAGTTGTCATCATATTAATAATATTAGCAAAGATTATTCGCGATATTTTCCTTACTGACTAAACATATCAATTTGTAAGGGTGTCAAGATAAGCAGCTAAAGTCAATGCTTCTCCATAAAAATAAATCAGACAGTTTTATCCATCCATAATAGTAATAATATGGTCTAGATAATAAAATTAATTGTTTTCGTAGATAAGGTATACACACAAATGAAGTCTGTGAACCCAAAAAGAATTTTCATTGTATAATGAAACATGATTAAGGATATTTTATTAATTTGTTGTCAAAATTTTATTTATATAGAAAATTTCGTCGAAATTTTATTTATATAGAAAATTTCGCCGAAATTTTATTTCTATAGGAAATTTGGTCGAAATTTTATGTCTATGGAAATTTTGTCGAAATTTTTTTTCTATAAAAAATTTTGACGAAATTTTATGTATATAGAAATTTCGTCGAAATTTTATTTCTATAGAAATTTTTGTCGAAATTTTATTTCTATAAAAAAATTAGTCAAAATTTTGTTCCTATAGAAAATTTCGTCAAAATTTTATTTCTATAGAAAATTTGGTCAAAATTTTATGTCTATAGAAATTTTGTCGAAATTTTATTTCTATAAAAAATGTTGCCGAAATTTTATGTCTATAGAAATTTCGTCGAAATTTTATTTCTATAGAATTTTTTCAAAATTTTATTTGTAAAGAAATTTTCGTCGAAATTTTATTTCTATAGAAAATTTCGTCAACATTTTATTTCGTAAAAATTTCATTTCTATAGAAATTTTATTTCTATAAAAAATTTCGTCGACATTTTATTTCTAAAGAAAATTTTGTCAAATTTTTGTTTCTATAGAAAATTTCGTCGAAATTTTATTTATATAGAAAAATTTGTCAAAATTTTATTTCTATAGAAAATTTCGTCGAAATTTTATTTCTATTGAAAATTTTGTCGAAATTTTATTTCTATAGAAATTTTTGTCGAAATTTTATTTCTATAAAAAATTTAGTCAAAATTTTGTTCATATAGAGAAATTTTGTCAACATTTTATTTCTATAGAAATTTTATTTCTATAGAAAATTTCGTCGAAATTTGATTTCTATAGAAAATTTTTTCGAAATTTTATTTCTATAGAAAATTTCGTCGAATTTTTATTTCTACCCGAGTAAAAATTGAGAGATTTAATTTGATATAATTAGATATAAGTAGATCCGAAAAAATGGTAAGATCCAATCATATCTAATTACTATGGAAATAGACCTGATCAGATCTCAATATTGGCCTAGATCTAATATCTTAGATATAATTATATCTATCCCTATATATAATTTGATCTGATGTTAGATCTGGTCAAATATGGAATTATATACATTTATATCTAATTCTATCTCATCATATGTGGGTATATCTTTTTATATTGAAAGGGGCCAATTTTGAGATCTAATCATATCTTAATAGATCCCTAAATTTTTACACGCACCCTCAAAAAAAATCGCTTCTCTAACATATGTTCCAAACATATTTTGCAGGAAGCACATATATTATTGGATACTACCGAAACATTAATATGTTTGTTTTATGTGAACATATTGTATGTTTGGAAGCATTTTGAGTCCAAAAATATTATATGCTTGGAAGACTTTTCTCCCCAAGAAGATTGTGGTCATTCCCTCACATAATTTTCACTTCCACGAAATTTTTTAGTTCTTGGCACCTCTTTCTGTAATACAAATAATGTTGAAGAAATTATTCAATTTTATAATTTTTTAAAATTTTACCTTTCGCCTTGACGGAGAATCGAACCGGAAACCATGCAGTTTGTAAGCCAACACACTACCACTGTGCTACGTGGCTGTAACAGTCACCAGTAGACAATTATCGTTATAAGTTACATTTATATAGCATAGTTTGCAGTACCCACGAGACCATGCAAAAATAACATTATTTAAAAGAAACATACATTTGTTGGCCACGTGGAGCAGTGGTTAGTATGTCTGACTTGCATGCAAAGGGTCGTGGGTTCAATCCCTGCTCCGACCGAACCAATTTTTTTTAATTTACACATTTATATATATATATATATATATATATATATATATATATATATATATATATATATATATATATATATATATATATATATATATATATATATATATATATATATATATATATATATATATATATATATATATATATATATATATATATATATATTATATTAAATTTTTATAATGAAACTTCGAAATGTGGGTTATTAAAGATTTACAGTCAGAAACAGTGCTTGATATAAACGAAATGGACTGAGCTTTTGGATAAAATATTATTTTTTATTGCATAAATAACAATTTTATAACAAAAAACTGTTTTATATAAAAGTTTGAAATTTTGGAAGGAATTCAAAAACTCTAACGAAAGAAGAACGTGGAGTGGAGCATAAACATAAATAAATAAATAAATAATTTTATAAAATACACATAAATTTATTAGGAGTGAACAATTTTTTACTAGCATTTAACACTATTTTAAATGCATTTACAACTTTCTCCTTACTGCGAATAGTCATTCTAATATTCAAATTAAATAATATTTAGACTTAGGCATATCAAAGTTTTGGCCTTATCATAAAACAGTTTTCCGCACACAAGCGGTTTCACAGAAATTGCTCTCATTTGATTATCTCGATGTGTTATGTTGATTTCTGTCGTTCAACCCTCCCGGTTTCCATTTCTATTTCTTTCTCTTTACTCTCTCTCTCTCTGTTGCTCTCTAAATAAAATGTTACAACATATATATGTTTACTCGAAATTTGTAAATTTATATATGTTTACATTCACACATATTATTTTTATGAAACATTCATGCCCCAAACATAATATGTTCTAACATATTAACATATGTGTCCCAAACATTAAGTGTTCGTTTAGGAACATTACATGTTTGCACTTAAATATATTGTGTTTAAAAATTGTGCCCGAAACACATTTTGTTTATATCGGAACATATGAAAAACATATTTTTCTAACAGTGCGGGTATAGAAAATTGTATCGATTTTTTTCTATACTCGTATTAAAATTCATCAAAGATTGTTTTGCTATAATAAATTTTGCCGAAATTTTCTTTTAATGAAATTTGTCTTTCTAAATTTCATTTCTATATAAAAATTTCGGAAAAATTTTATTTCTATAGAAAATTTTGGTCAAAATTTTATTTCTATAGAACATTTCGTCAAAATTTCATTTCTATAGAAAATGTTCTTTAAATTGTTTTTATATAGAAAATTTTTTTTATATAAAAAAATTTGTCAAAATTTTATTTCTATAGAATATTTCGTCGAAATATTATTTCTATAGAAAATTTCGTCGAAACTTTATTTCTATCGAAAATTTCGTCTAAATTTTATTTCTATAGAAAATGTTGTCAAAATTTTGTTTCTATAGAACATTTTGACAAAAAGAATTCTACTAATCTACCAAACAGTAAATCTACCATTTTTGGAAAATTGCGTCAAATTTTAATATAATTTCTATTGTAGAATTTTCAATAGTTTTTCTATAGAAAATTTGTGTCAAATTATTCAAAAGAAAATTTTTGTCGAAATTTAACTTTTAAAGTAAAATTTTATCGAAATCTTGTTTCTATTTAAAATTTCGTTAAAATTTTATTTTGTTTCTTTTTCAATCATTATTATTGTTTTGATTTCAGCTTAAAACCATTCGTTGACTACAAGAGTAGCTTAACAGAGTAAGAGTATTTTTTCGATTTTTTTTCTATAGAAAATTTCATAGAAATTTGTTTTTCTATAGAAAATGTCCTCAAAAATGTTTATGTTTATTCGATTTATTTTATGTCTACCGAAATTTTGTCGTTTTTTATTTTTATATTTGTTGTTCTGATCTCAGCTTTAAAACCATTGCGTTGCTAAACTACAAGAGTAGCTTAACCAACAGAGGAAAAGAATGTTTGTCAAATTTATTTGGGCAAAGCCCTATAGACTGCAAGATGACTGGATGGACGCTCGTTTCGGAATTACCACATTCCTCATCAGCATCCTCTACTTGCAGCAAAACTATCAACCAATTATCAGAATAAATTCAGGCAGTTCATTAAACCCAACAATGAACCACACTTGAACCTTCCGAAAAAAGGTTTATGATAGCCGGCCATTGCCGAAATAAATTTGTACAAACATATCTCTTTTCCTTTGCCATTGCCAAATCATCGATTTGAGTGCAGTTGGCTGGGTTTATTTTGAGCGTTTTTATTTTTGTCAAAATTTTATTTCTTTAGAAAATTTCCTCTAAAGTTTATTAATTAATTATATAAATTCGTCAAATTTTTTTAGCTATAGAAAATTTTGTCAAAATTTTTTTTCTATGGAAATTTTTCGTCGATATTCCATTTCTATAGAAAATTTATTTGTGTAGAAAAATTTGTCAACACTTTATTTCTATCGAAAATTTCGTCGAAATTTATTTCTACCAAGAATTTCCTCTAAATTTTATTTCTACGGAAAATTTCCTCTAAAATTTATTCCTGTCAAAAATTTCCCCTAAATTTAATTTTTATGGCAATATTTTGTCAAAATTTTATTTTGAAATTTCGTCAAAAGTTTGGTGCTATAGAAAATTTCGTCGAATGTTTATTTCTATATAAATTGTTCGTCGATTTTTAATTCTTTAGAAAAGTCGATTTAGTTTAATCTAAAATTTCGTCGAAAAAAATTTTTTCTTTAGAAATTCACTGCTCGGATTATAGGCAATACCCAAAATCGCTAATCACGATACGCAGTATATTTTATTACTGATTTACTTCCCATTAAAAACAAAGGAAACTCGGTATTATTGGTATTTCGCAATTTTATAACACTCATCGCAAAAACTGCAATGCAATAACGTTTTACCACCATAACAATAGAAGACGTTAACTTGCTGAAGTACATAGAAATTAAATAAAAAAAATGAAAAAGAAAAAAAATATTATCGCTATATGGCAAAATAGAAGAAAAAAAAACAAAAACACAAAATTCCCATTAACCTATTGTAAAATATGGGATATTTGCAGAGCAATTTTCTACACAAATCAATTTGGTCTGCCCAAAGAACTTCAATTGTTGGAAGCGACCCACTTCAACCAAGGGTCCAGTCTGTCCAACCGTTCTCGACCTCAGACAATAGCCTGAGTGATTGCCACTACAAGTTTTCAGCTATTTCTTATCTTCATTTTTTGCTTGTCTGCTATAATTTACCCTCTTTTGAAAATTGGTTTGATTTTCAAGTGGTTCGATAGGTGAGATGTTTAATTTCGCCTGAATGTATTTTCTATTTTTATAAATGCTTTTTGCACTCTTAGTAAACACAATAAGAAGTAAAAATATTAAGTGCGATTGATACTTACTTACTCATGGAGAAGTAATACCGTCAGTCAAGGTGTCTCAATGAAAAAGATCGCCGCCAGCTTAGTTTTGGAATTGACAATAATGATTTAATTGTTGTCGAGTGAAATGCTGTCTCCGCGATCACTTCGTTTCAAAATTTTTACTCATAAATGTTAATAATGTGAATATTAGTTTTTCTTAGGAATTAGGTTTTTCTGTTAAAAAAATATCGGGTCATGAAAATTCTTGTTAAAATTGTATAAAGCGATATTGCTTTTTATTATAGATTATCGGTTAAATTATGGTTCAATTATTAGCATACTCTGTTTGTATACAAAAAAGGTTTATGAAATCTTCTGCGCCTGATTTCTGATCCCTGATATGAGCGGGTTATTAATAAATAATCAATATATAGCTATAGCCCTCCTAGCTAAAAATTAATAGACTGAACTTATAGGTTCAATTAATGTTTTGTTTTATAAAAATGGATAAAAATCAGACATCAACATAAGTAGACAATTCATTTCTAATGAAGCAACTAAAATTAGTTTCACTCTTTTTCCCAGCAAAAAAAATGGGAGTTGTTCTAAGCTTTAAAAGCACTTCCAAAAATGTCCTCACAAAGAAGTTAATTATTTTAACTACACAGGAAATTTTTAAATCAATTTTTTAACTCGTTTTTTCATATTTTAATGGGATTTTCTTTAATAGATTAAAAAGAATTAATAAAATGGTACAATTTATTCAAAAATGTTAAATCCATTCTAGATAAATCAATAATTTTTGAAAATATTCCAGGGCAAACGTTTCAGACAAGCATTGGAATGAATTAAAAAAATATTTATTTGGGAAAATAAAAAAACACTAAATTGGGATCACACCTTAAGGAGTGACACAAATTCAGTGCAACTGCTGTTGAAATGGTGGACATCCGCACTATGACAAATTGATATTACAGTCATCGCTTCTACGCCAATTTTGCACTACTCCCAGGCCCAAAAACCTTTTTCACTAATTTTTTGGCGACGTTTTTTTGCAGCATTATTAATATATGCATTTATGAAAGAATACTTTTAATATCAATTACTAAAATTTTTCTGGGGGGTCTAAGCCCCTTCCCAGAGGCCGCTTATGAAACTATTGACGAGGAATTATTGAGGAAGTTAAAAAAAACCTAAGGTTCTATACTTTCAATAGTGCGTGGAATATAGCAACATGCTGTGTAAAGGTTGAGTTACATATCATGCGTTAATGTGTCCGTTGATTGAAGAGTTGAATTTTCTATCTGAGTGGTTCAAACTGAAAAATATCAACCCAACGCACGGATTAACGCATGATATGTAACTTAACTCAATTGAAAAATCGAATGCGTGTCAACGTATATACGCAAATTTTACTAAAAATCTACCAAATTTAAAAGAAATCTTGAAAAGTTTTTGGGCAAAATTTTTTGGTTTGTATATAAAAAATGCTTTTCCTTTAAAAGAAATATTTTATTTTATTTCAGAATTTTATTATTTGCAATATTATATGTATATTATGATCTCTCCTAAAATTTTTTAGGTGTTTAAATTTCCCTTGAATTGTAAATTTGTCGAATTTTAAATGTTTTAACGACTTTACAAAGTGAGAACTTACTCACAATGAACTTTGAAGGTATACGACCCAACACGAAAATTAAAATTTTTAAAAATATTGAATTTATGGAAAATTTTATTTCTATAGAAAGTTTTGTTAAAATTGAATTTCTATAGAATTTTTTGACAATATTTTATTTCTATAGAAAAATTTGTCACAATTTTATTTCTATAGAAAATGTTGTCAAAATTTTTATTTATATAGAAATTTTTGCCAAATTTTATTTCTATAGAAAATTTTGTCAAAATTTTGCTTCCATAGAAAATGTTGTCAAAATTTTATTTCTATAGAAAATGTTGACAAAATTTTATTTCTATAGAAAATTTTGTCAAAATTTTATTTCTGTAGAAAATTTTGTCAACATTTTATTTCTATAGAAAATTTTGTCAAAATTTTATTTCTATAGAAAATGTTGTCAAAATTTTATTTCTATAGAAATTGTTGACAAAATTTTATTTCTATAGAAAATTTTGTCATAATTTTATTTCTATAGAAAATGTTCTCAAAATTTTATTTCTATAGAAAATTTTCTAAAAATTTTTATTTATATAGAAATTTTTGTCAAAATTTTATTTCTATAGAAATTTTTGACAAAATTTTATTTCTATAGAACATTTTGTTATAATTTTATATCTATAGAAAATTTTCTCAAAATTTTATTTCTATAGAAAACTTTCTCAAAATTTTTATTTCTATAGAAAATTTTGTCAAAATTTTATTTGTTTTGTTTTTTGTATTGTTGGTTTATTCTTCAATCATTTTGTTGTTTTTGATTTCAGCATTGTACAAATTTATTTCGGCAAAGGGCGGCTATCATAACTAAACCTTTTTTCGTAAGGTTCAAGTGCGGTTCACTTTGGGTTTAGTGAACTGCCTGAATTTATTCTGATAATTGGTTGATACACCCAGAGAAGGAAAATTTTATTTCTATAGAAAATTTTGTCAAAATTTTATTTCTATAGAAAATTTTGTCAAAATTTTATTTCTATAGAAAATGTTGTCAAATTTTTATTTCTATAGAAATTTTTGACAAAAGTTTATATCTATAGAAAATGTTGTCAAAATTTTATTTCTATAGAAAATTTTCTCAAATTTTTTATTTCTATAGAAATTTTTCTCAAATTTTTTATTTCTATAGAAATTTTTGTCAAAATTTTATTTCTATAGAAAATGTTGTCAAAATTTTATTTCTATAGAAAATTTTGTCAAAATTTTATTTCTATAGAAAATTTTGTCAAAATTTTATTTCTATAGAAAATTTTGTCAAAATTTTATTTCTATAGAAAATTTTGTCAAAATTTTATTTCTATAGAAAATTTTGTCAAAATTTTATTTCTATAGAAAATTTTGTCAAAATTTTATTTCTATAGAAAATTTTGTCAAAATTTAATTTGTTTTGTTTTTTGTATTGTTGGTTTATTCTTCAATCATTTTGTTGTTTTTGATTTCAGCATTGTACACATTTATTTCCGCAAAGGCCGCTATCATAACTAAACCTTTTTTCGTAAGGTTCAAGTGGGTTCACTTTTGGTTTAGTGAACTGCCTGAATTTATTCTGATAATTGGTTGATACACCCAGAGAAGGAATATGATCACCTCAAACATATTTTAAGAGCAAAATGTTATTTTTGGGTGGTGACCATGTAACATGGTTTTCGCAACCATGTTATTTTCTCTGAAATCATGTATCTTATTTCGGCAAACAGGTTATATTTGACGAGAAAATAACATTTTAGTGACAAACATGTTACATGGTCACCATACAAAAATAACATTTTGGTCTTGAAACATGTTTGAGGTGATCATATTCCTTCTCTGCGTGTAGCTTTGCTGCAAGTAGAGGATGGTGATGAGGAATGTGGTAATTCCGAAACGTGAGTCCATCCAACCATCTTGCAGTCTATAGGGCTTTGCCCAAATAAATTTGACAAACATTCTTTTCCTCTGTTGGTTAAGCTACAATTGTAGTTTAGTCAATGCATGGTTTTAAGCTGTAATCAAAAACAAAATTATTTCTATAGAAAATTTTGTCAAAATTTTATTTAAGCCAAGCAACAACCATTTGCTCTAATTTGATTTTCTCGCTGTGTTATGTTTATGTCTTTCGTTGTCTCTCCATTTTGCTTTCTTTCTCTGTACACTCTTGTTCTGTCTCTCTCTCTCTCTCTCTCTCTTTCTAGCATCTCTATACATATATCCACACATATTATATTTAATGTCCCAAACATAATATGATCTAAACATATTAACATATATGTCCAAAACATTTTATACTAGATTATGAATATTGTACGCTTGCACTTAAAACTAATGTGTTAAAAAATTGAGTCCCAAACATATATTATTTTACATCGAACATGTAAAAGCTCCGTCCGTGTACAAATTGTTTTATTTTTTTTTTCATAGTCTTTGTAAAAAATACTTACGGAGAAATTACTTAGTGTAGGGTAAAAATATAACCGAGAATCTGGTCTTTGGACATGTTGAACAATTGTTCCCCTATTTTCCACTACCAATATATAACTCGAAGGAAATAGAAGATCTCTTTTTTTTCAAAACAAGAGTATTAGTTTACTTCATTATCTAAAGACAATTCATACCAATAAATGGAAAATAGGACAGGTAGTGTTAGCTCCCCTTCAAAAGAAACCAATGAAAACAAAACAAAATTGTTGTGTTGAGATCTGTTATTTATATCGAAAGTACTAGCCGGTAAACAAACAATGGGGAATCATCGAAAGGTTTCTTTTCCTTTAAGATTCAGTTTCAGTTTATATTTGAAAGCAGTCATAAGCAAAAAAACGTGACTTGAACAAACGAAGACAGACGGATCAATTCGAACATGGTATCAGTAATCAAAGAGCATAATGTACTAACTTCCATGTACATGTACTTCGACGTACATACTTTCTTTTTGGTGCCATAGGCATTGAAGTTTTCAATGGTAGAACATACAAATGTTCGACGAAATGTAAATAAACAATGAATGAATCAATGACGATGACAGCTGATACCCTGACAGAAGTATTTTTGAACTTGAATTTAGAACGCTCCACTATGCCATGAGAGAGTCGCAGGCAGAGTGACAGTAGTTGCTGTCAGTCGTGTGGAAATGTAACTTAGCAAATTGAAAGTTTTATTGCTGGTTTAGAATTCCCCATCAGAATATCGAATATATCATCCATCCATCCATCCATCCATAGAGGTTACTTTAAAACATAGCAATGACTGGCAATCTACTGGCTGGAGAAAGGAAAAATTTGTGTCATACAATGGAAAGAAATACAATGGCAGACAGCCGATACATGATGGGGCATAGTAATTTTTTCTCCAGTTCATATGAATGGATTTTCTCAAGAATAAAATCTGCTTGTTTAGAGTTTACATGATCTGACGTTTTCTTCTCCATCTTTTTCCTTCGTTTAATTAGAGAAAAAGAAAGTTCTTCTTTCTTTTAACTTCGGTCATATTTCCTATTGACGTTGCAGTTTTAAGCAGTTTGGCCAATAAAACCAAAATTCTATAGATTTTAGTTTTATTGGCCACATAATGAATTATTAGTTGCATTCTCATTGGAATGTTCAGTTTTCCTATTGGCATTAATTTTTTTAGTTTGTTTTAAATAAAATTGCGGAAAACTATTCAGACCCGATGAGAATGGGAAACAAATGATTTTTGTTCTCATTCATTCCATTCAAATTCTTTTAAGTGTTTAAGAATTTGTATTGTGAGAAATAATATTGATCTTTCAACTTCCATGAGGTATGGTTTCGAAATGGCCTTGATTTGCGATGCTACGCACGCTGCGCCATAGTACACTAAATTAACATATATTGTAGATATGTACACAGAAAGAAAAGTGTTTTTAATATTCTGAAGTAATCAATGGGTATTTAAGATGGGACAAATGTTTTGAACATAGTAAAACTCTCATTTTTGACTAATTTTATAAATTTTAGTTTCCTAATTCTCAAAAAACAATGCATAAAAGCCTTGGTTTTAACATTTTTATATTCATAATACACTCAAAAAAAGTGAACTCTCTATTTCACTAAAGCCAATTTAACTGTCGCTTAGTTCATGGAATTATTATGTTTGGAGAAAGTTTTCTCTACTCTAAAAATTTTTTGTGTACGTTAGTTAAATTAACTAAAACCGAGGAAAAAATATACACAAATGAAGGATAAATATTAACTAAATTCGTATCTTCCACAAAATAGTTCAATATTTCTTTAAATTTGTAAATTTTACTACAAATGCGTTAATCATGAACTTCGTATGTCACTAAAGACATTCTTGCAATTTTGAACTCCAATTGTTTCTTTCAAACTACAAAATTTTCTTTAACAAGTGAAAAAACTTAATTATGTCTAATAAATTTTCTTGAATTTGTCGTAAAATATTTACTTAGTTTTATGACATCGGCGTGATGCCAGCGTTTGTTATACTGTTTAGTTAAAATTTTCCAAAAATATTCAAAATTTTCTAAAAGTAACCGAAATTTTTCTTCCTGGTGGGTTCACTGTTTTTTCAGTGTAATTACGGTTTATTTTCAAACGCTTTGAACAGCACTGTATGTCACAAATATTTTATGAATTAAACGTGAGTATACATATCAATGAACATACAAATAAATTCTTAAAAAAGTTTCGGAAAATATTAACAATTTTATTATACCCTCCACCATAGGATGGGGGTATATTAACTTTGTCATTCCGAATCGAATCGCATCGAAATATTGCTCTAAGACCCCATAAAGTATATATATTCTGGGTCGTGGTGAAATTCTGAGTCGATCTGAGCATGTCCGTCCGTCCGTCCGTCTGTTGAAATCACGCTAACTTCCGAACGAAACAAGCTATTGACTTGAAACTTGGCACAAATAGTTGTTATTGATGTAGGTCGGATGGTATTGCAAATGGGCCATATCGGTCCACTTTTACGTATAGCCCCCATATAAACCCCCCAAATTTGGCTTTCAGACCCTCTAAGAGAAGCAAATTTCATCCGATCCGCTTGAAATTTGGTACATGGTGTGAGTATATGGTCTCTAACAATCACGCAAAAATTGGTCCATATCGGTCCATAATTATATATAGCCCCCATATAAACCGATACCCCGATTTGGCTTTCGGAGCCTCTAAGAGAAACAAATTTCATCCGATCCGGCTGAAATGTGATACATGGTGTTCGTATATGGTCTCCAACAACCATGCAAAAATTGGTCCACATCGGTCCATAATTATATATAGCCCCCATATAAACCGATCCCCCGATTTGGGTTTCGGAGCCTCTAAGAGAAACAAATTTCATCCGATCCGGTTGAAATTTGGTACATGGTGTTGGTATATGGTCTCTAGCAACCATGCAAAAATTGGTCCACATCGGTCCATAATTATATATAGTCCCCATATAAACCGATCCCCAGATTTGGCTTGCGGAGCCTCTAAGAGAAGCAAATTTCATCCGATCCGGCTGAAATTTGGTACATGGTGTTGGTATATGGTCTCTAACAACCATACAAAAATTGGTTCACATCGGTCCATAATTATATAGCCCCCATATAATCCGATCCCCACATGTGACCTCCTGAGCCTCGTGGAAGAGCAAAATTCAACCGATTCGGTTGAAATTTGGTACATGGTGTTAATATATGGCCTCAAACACCCATGCAAAAATTGGTCGAAATCGGTTCTTAATTATATATAGCCCCCATATAAACCGATCCACAGATTTGACCTCCGGAACATCTTTGGAAGAGCAAAATTCATCCGATTCGGTTGAAATTTGGTACGTGGATTTAGTACATGATATTTTACAACCATGCCAGAAGTGGTCCATATCAGTCCATAATCATATATAGCCCCCATATAAACCGATCCCGAGATTTGGTTTTGGAGCCACTTGGAGGAGCAAATGTCATCCGAGTCAGTTGAAATTTGGTACATTGTGCTATTATATGGCCGTTATCAGCCATGGCTAACTAGGTCCATATCGGTCTATAGTTATTTATAGCCCTCGGATAAATAGATCCTCAATCACACAAAAATTGGTCTATATCAAGTTCATAATTGTATATAGCCAAATATAAGCGACCCCATATTTCAATTCTGGCTCTCTACGTACCGTGCAAAGGTCCATATCGATTCGTAATTATTTGTAGACTTACCTACACATACTTTTTTATCTAATATATACCACGTATGGTCTAGCTCACAATTTAGAAAACGATGTTAAGAAGTTTTAAGATACCACAACCCAAGTAATTCGATTGTGGATGACAGTCTTTCGTATAAGTTTCTACGCAATCCATGGTGGAGGGTACATAAGATTCTTACGGTCGTATATACTTGTTTTTTATTAAAGTTGTGCACTAAATTTGTATACAAATTTGTTTCTTATTTTTCGTTCAAGTCATTAAAGTTGGCAAAAAATTATTCAAATAAGGAACATTTGCTCACATTGGGTAAAATTTAACTAAAATCATGAAATAAAATAAATTTCAGTTGGCTTTAGCGCCTCCGACTCAATTTTTTTGGCGTGACAAGAAACCACTCTCATTTCTCCGAATACTCATTGAATGAAGGTGTAAATTGATTAATGTTTAGCCTTAAACATATCAAATTTTTGGCGAACCTCGTTCATGTGCCAGACGCTTATCAAATGAATGCAAATACATTTATCGACAAAAACAAAGTCTCTCAAGTAGAGTACAATTTGCTTTCATTTGATTCTCTCACTGTGTTATGTTGATGTCTTTCGTTATCTATCTCCGTTGTCATCTTCAGTGATGCCAACTCCCGAAGGGCAAAAAGCACCAAAAATATATTATAAATTCTAACATACCACCTCCCACCACAAAAACTACTAAATGCAATGCTCTACTAAGCAAAAAAAAAAAAAAACTTGGAAAGGTGTATTATAGAACTTTTGTGTATAGATTTGACGCATTTTTAATTTTATGAAATTATGAACCTCTATTCAAGTGTACACCTTGATCAGTTTGAATGCTTTCAACCAATTCATTTTCAAATTTCAAAATATTTTTTTTTCAGAGGAGAAAAACATATTAATATTTTATTTATTATATTAATATCTGGAGGGAATTTATTTCTTATTTCAATTATGAGTGCTTTTGTGAGTTCCAAATTAATACAAACGATTTTAATGACATCTTTATCAAGTTCCGAAATCCGGCACTCGTCGCTAGACATTTCTAAAGAATACCCTAAATACTAATATTGATTAAAAAAAGAATCAATAAAACCTTAATTACAATCAAATTCTATATTTGACAATATAGTTGAGTTTCTCAAGCTTTTGAAAGTCTAATCCGAATTTTTGTATGAAAAGGTATTGTCAATTAAACTTAATACTGTTCAAATTGATAAAAGCACCAAAAGCACTAACTGAAAATGCCAGAAGCACTAAATTTGGTGCGAAAAGCACTGGTCATCTTTATCTTTTTTCTCTATTCTCTCTTGCTCTCTCTGAAGTTTATGTTTATAAGAAATTTCTAAGTAATATGGTATATGTTTGCATCCAGAGCAGCGTTGCCGTTTTGGTCCGATCGGACCAAAATTGGTCCAAAAGTTTTCTAATTTTTAAATTTGGTCCGATGGTCGGACCAAACGAAATTAGGCCCATCTTGGTCCATTTCAATCATAACAAAATTTTCTATAGAAATAAAATTTTAACAAAATTTTCCATAGAAATAAAATTTTGAAAAAAATTTTGACAAACTTTCTATGAAATAAAGTTTTGATAAAATTTTCTATAGAAATGAAATTTTAACAAAATTTTCTATAGAAATGAAATTTTAACAAAATTTTCTATAGAAATAATATTTTAACAAAATTTTCTATAGAAATAAAATTTTGACAAAATTTTCTATAAAAATAAAATTTTGGTAGATTATTTTTGGCTCGAGTGGCAACCATGATTATGAACCGATATGGACCAATTTTTGTGTGATTGGGGATTGGCTATATATAATTATGGACCAATTCTGGCACGGTTCTTATAGACCATATACTAATACCATGTTCCATATTTCAACCGGATCGGATGAAATTTGATTCTCTTAGTGGTTCCGCAGGCCAAATCTGGGGATCGCTTTATATGGGGGCTATATATAATTATGAACCGATGTGGAGCAATTTTTGTATGGACGTTAGAGACCATATACCAACATCATGTACCAAATTTCAGCCGGATCGGATGAAATTTGTTTTTCTTTGAGCCTCCGCAAGCCAAATCTGGGGATCGGTTTATATGAGGGCTATATATAATTATGGACCGATGTGGACCAATTTTAGCATGGTTGTTAGAGACCATATATCAAAATCATGTACCAAATTTCAGCCGGGAAATATGTATGAAGTATGTGTTCAGCATATAAAATATGTTTCTCTTTGAGGCTCCGCAAGCCTAATCTGAGCGTCCGCTTATATGGGGGCTATACGTAAAAGTGTACCGATATGGCCCATTTGCAATACCAATCGACCTACATCAATAACAACTACTTGCGCCAAGTTTCAAGTCGATAGCTTGTTTCGTTCGGAAGTTAGCGTGATTTCAACAGACGGACGGACAGGCTCAGATCGACTCAGAATTTCACCACGACACAGAATATATATACTTTATGGGGTCTTAGAGCAATATTTCGATGTGTTACAAACTGAATGACAAAGTTAATATATCCCCCATCCTATGGTGGAGGGTATAAAAAGTCGATTTGATGTCAACCACTAAATCATATCTGTCCTTTCAGATTTACTATACTTTTAAATAAAAGCACTATTTATGTTACAACAAAAAATATATTTTTTAAAGCATGTTTCTTCAAAATTGGAAGTTTGGTCCGCTGGAGGGAATTTTGGTCCGATTTTGGAAAAATTTTTGTCCAAAATAAAATTTCGTAGTGGCAACGCTGATCCAGAGATACTATATACATATGTAAGGAAATGTAATATCTCAAACACAATCTGTTCTAACATATTAACATATATGTCCCAAAAATTGTATACTGGCACTTGTATACTTGCACTTAAATATACAATTTTTACATCGAAAAATTTGGAAGCCGTATTTTTCGTCCGTGAATATTTAGCTGTGTAAGACATAAAATTCATTGTATCTGAACACTGCACATCGTAGCTGTATTCTGGAAGTTAAATATATATTCCAAGCATAATTTAGTTATCATAATCTTTGACTGTAAACTAATTAACCCACCACGTGAACTCCATAATTATCCATAATTCTAAATACGAGACAAATACGATGGTCAGTCACTTAACCTGGGTTCATTTACACTATACCACACAAATGTAAAAACTCTATTGACCATCTAGGGTATCTTGCAATTTACATCTTAAGTTAGAATCACTCAAGTCATCTAGAGATGTGAAAAAATGAGACCCCCATGGATGACCCTTTTTCTGATGTTTAATTGAATTTTTTATGCCCCCCCATTGAGAGTTTTTCTTCTTGAATGTTAATTGGTTGGATGGCGGAAAGTAAAACATCATGGCAATAACGTAAGTATTCGTTAGAGAAATTTATCATTTCAAACTCAAGTATTTAGTTTGCTTTTTAAAACAGCAATTGAAATTGGATGCTCTACAAGAAACGAGGGGAAGGAACACAGTGGTGTTTTTGTTTTGCGAAAAATTTCACTTTTCTTTCATTTTGGATAATAAACGGTTATTAACCATAAAATTATGGGGTTTGTGTAGAACTTTTTGTTTTGATTTTTTCTCTCTTCTTCTTTTTCAATTTCATTCAAAATCTTTTGTATAGTCTTTTTGGATGATAATGAGGCGGCTTCTGTCTGGAGGGGTTCATTGCTTAGTCCAATTCTCCTCAACAATTTTGTCATAATTAATGGATTTCTGTTCATTGTCTTTACGTATTTGGGGGATTTTAGAATTAATGAAATTTAAAGAAACAAATCATAAATCATTGAATTGGATATTGGCCACTTGAATATTGCTATCGCATGGTTGTTTCCATAATACAAACTCGTAACAATAATAAAAATTAATAATAAAAATTATTAAAAATGATTTGGCTAAAAACATGCTAAAGATTGTCATATTTGGCAAAATAAAAACAAAGTTGTTTTTATCTATGCCAGTAGTTTATCGACATTTAACGGCTTGTCACTGAATTGATATCTCAAAAGATTTCATTGTTTAATGCCTCTTTTCGATTTGATAAAGGAGGTGTAAAATATTTTTTTTTAGAAAACGAACAAAAATGCTGTCATGAATGGTGGAATTGGAATCATAATTTATTGTGGTTGCGAATCTTGAAGGCTCTATGTTCCGATATAAACAAAAATGTGTTTCGGGACTGTCCTCTACACTGAAAAAAATATTGTCATAAGGTCAAAGATTTTATGTCTTTAAAATGCGAATGCAAATTTTGCTTAGCATAGAAGATAATATAAAGTTTGCTCCCTTGTCCAAAAATCGATAAACTTTTCAATGATGTTGTATTGTCCTTATAATTAAGTGATTTGACTTAAAAATGGGTATCATAACATGAAAGCAAAAATGTTGGAGCTAAGGTCAACTTGACTTTAATAATTCAGAAAAATTCTTTAAATTTAATGAAATTGTCTTTAAATTTGTTGTCGTTTTGCAACTTGACTATAAAGCAAAAAATCCTTAAAAAATAGGACATGTTTTTCAACACTTTATTTTAAAGACGTTTTTTACTTGAAACATATCATAATTTCTATTGAAATTCGAGTCTGCATTTGAAAAATAAAGTTGTCATTAACACGTTTTTAAAGGACTGTGATAGCATATGAAGAAAAAAAGCTGAAAAAGCGAAGTATAAAAATTTGCTTCCTAGAAGCAAGTACACAAACCCCAAATTTAAGAGAGTATTGTGTCTTAAAAGTATCCTTACTTGTATTCTCCGCTTCTTTGGCTCGGAATCAATACCAAACTTTTTAAAGTAAAGACAAAATCTTTGGAACCGGGCATGCTATTTTTTCAGTGCACAATCGAATTAATTGGGTTGTAGTAATACTTGCCGCTGGCACGGTATCTTAAAACTCCTTAACATCGTCTTCCAAATTGTAAGTTAGTCCATACGGGGTATATAACTTGCTCATTTCACCACGCTTGAATTTTGCATACCAATCAATTATTGTTGATTTCCCTGGGGCAGAGTTCGGAAACTCATTATCAAGCCAAGTTTTTGCTTCCACCGTATTTTTCACTTCAGAAAACAGTATTTTATCAAAACACGAAATTTCTTTTTTTCCATTTTTTCACAATAACAAAAGTTGCTTCAGACAACATGCTCAATCTCACAAACTAATCGACATACAGACGTCAAATTTTGACACGAATCATTTGAAGGTTGGTACTATCAAAAATAATATGCATTTAATACTAGCGACGCCATCTATGTGTCAAACCGGGGACTTATCAGCCAACCTGTTATTAGACAAAAAAGGGCAGATTAAAAACCTATATAATTCAGTACTTGACCGGTATGATTTTTTGCGCGGTAAAAGAGAGGCAGAAATGTAATATTAGTTTGTATTTGGGCTATATACAATTATGAACCTTATGGTCCAATTTTTGTGTGATTAGTACCAAATTTTTGCAAGATCAAATGAAATTTGCTTATCCAGCACTCAAAAAAGTGAGCTCTATTTCACTAAAGCCAATTTAACTTTATTTTAGTTCATAGAAATATTATGTTTGGAGAAAGTTTTCTTTACTCTAATACTTTTTTGTGTACGTTAGTTAAATTAACTAAACCCGAGGAAACAAATATATTCAAATGAAGCATAAAGTTTAACTAAATTCGTGTCTTCCACAAAATAGTTCAGAATTTCTTTAAATTTGTAAATTTTACCAAAAATGCGTCCATCGTGAACTTCGTGTGTCACTAAAGAAATTCTTGCAATTTTGAACTCCAGGTTTTTTCTTCAAACAACAAAAATTTCTTTAACAAGTGAAAAAACTTAGTTATGTCTAATAAATTTTCTTGTATTTGTCGAAAAATATTTACTTATTTTTATGACATCGGCGTGATGCCAACGTTTGTAATACTGTTTAGTTAAAATTTTCTACAAATATTCAAAATTTTCTAAAATTAACCGAAAGTTTTCCTCCTAGTGGGTTCACTGTTTTTTCAGTGAGGGAGAATTAAATCTGGGGATCGGTTTATCTATGGACCGATATGGACCACGTTTGGAATGGTTGTTAGCGACCATATACTAACACAACGTACCAAATTTCAGGCGAATTGAATGAAATTTTGTTCCTCCAAGAAATTCGCTTCTCCAAGAGGCTCCCGAGGTCTTATCTGGGGATCGGTTTATATGGGGGCTATATATAATTATGGACCAATATGGACCAATTTTTGCATGGTTGTTAGAGACCATATACTAATGTAACGTACAAAATTTTAACCGAATCGGACCAAATTTGCTCCTCCAAGAGGCTTCGCAGGTCAAATCTGGAGATCGGTTTATAAGAAAGCTATAGATAATTGTGGACCTATTTGGACCAATTTTATCATGAATGTTAGAGACCATATACTCACACCATGTACCAAATATAAACCGGATCGGATGAAATTTGCTTCTCCAAGAGGATCCGCAAACAAAATTTAATGATCGGTTTATATTTCTAAACAGGATAAATTTAAATGGTGTTAAATGCTAGTAAAAAATGGTTAACGCCAAAATAAATTTATGTTTATATTGTAAAATTATTTATGTTTATACTCGACTTCACGTTCTTCTTTTGTTAGTTTTTGAATTTCTTCGAAAATTTCAAACTTTTATACCAAAAACAATTTTTTGTTACAAAATTGTTGTTTTTGCAATAAAAAATAATATTTTATCCAAAAGCTCAATCCATTTCGTTTATATCAAGCATTGTTCTGTTCTGACTGTAAATCTTTAATAACACAAATTGAATTTAGTAATATATAAATATAAATATATAAATTAAAAAAAAAGTTGCATGCAAAGCGGACATGCTGTTGAATAATGTTTTGTTTGCATCGGCTCGTGGGCTCTGCAAACTATGCTAAACAAATTTAACTTATAACGATAATTGTCTATTGGTGACTATAACAGCTACGTAGCCCATTGGTCTTCGGTTCGATTCTCCTTCCAGGCGAAAGGTAAAATTTAACAAATTTATAAAATTGAATAATTTCTTCAGCATTGTTTGTATTACAGAAAAAGGTCCTAAGAACTAAAAATATCGTGGAAGTGAGAATAATGTGAGCGAATATGCAATTAGGCACAAATTAAATTAATTAAGCAATTTTTTTTGAGGGTGTACAATTTCTTGAGATGAATTTATACAATTCGGGAAGGCATGTTTTAACAGATATCATATCATAGTAGGCTACGTAGCTGTTATAGTCACCAGTAGACAATTATCACTTGAACAACACTTGAACCTTCCGAAAAAAAAGGTTTATGATAGTGGGCTTTTGCCGAAATAAATCTCTGTACAAACATTTCTCTTTTCCTTTGCCACCTTTTTTCTAAATTTTAATTTCAATATAAATTTATCTTAAATTCCCATAAAAAGGACTATCACTTTCTTCTTCAACTTTTTTTTGTTTCAACCTTTTTGACCATTTAAAGAAGCAGTAAACAAACATTCATTCATCCATAATCTATTGACAGAAAGACAGATGGCCATTTTGTATCGTTTTGTCATATGGTTGCAGTAACATCTGATCTCGCTAAACAAAAAAGTCATCTAAGCTTTCCACAAACTCATTTTTTTCTTATGGAAACTTCCGAATATTTGTGCACATGTGCACATAGTATTTAGCTGATCAACAAACCACCACACCATCTAACGCCTTTTTCTTGAAGTATGCATGTTTTCCGCTTCCAAAAACAACATCCGAACATTTTCACAAATGTTCATTGAATTTTCTTTGGTACGCGGTAGTAGCAAAAATAAAGGCGGCAAAATTCACATAGAGACCGTACGAAAGACAAATGGGTTGACTCGACATCAGACAGACACCTAGTCTAGGGAATGGATATTGGCCGCTGCACACGCCAATGTTGCGAATAAAAGTTGTCTAGGTTTTTGTCGCTTTTCCTGTACTGACTGATGATGACTTTGGCTAAAAACAGGTTATTTTACCATTTTGCTCGAAACTTTTATGTGGTTCAACGAAATGTCTCTTTCTGCTTTATGCTGTTTAATTTTTTTGGCTAAGAAAATTTATGACAAAAACGGTGACAATGACCTTTTTTAATTAACGACGGCTGCTGCTATGTGGAAACCAAAAACAACAGCAAAAAATTACAACAACATTTAGTTTTGTAGACGGTTTTTTGTGCGCTGAAAACTGTTTGCTAGTCGATTGCAACACAACAACTACGTCAATGTGCGAATTTCCTCTTGATTTGGAATTTATGATGTACAAAGAGCGCTGCATAATGGGTTGAGATTGAACAAAATTAGAAATGTTTAAAGACTTATCAGGGGTAAAGATGGGACAGGAATATTAGCATGACTGCTTTACATACAGCGGGTCATTGGTTCAATCACAGATCAAGAAATCTATAGAGAATAAACGTTGATGTTGGGAACCATCGGGGTGCAATGGCTAGCATACCAAGGGTCTTGGGCAGAGATGGTCAGTATCAAACTTTTTGAGGTTTGCGACTTTCGTAAATGTAGAAAAAGTAACAAACGTTGCAAACTCAAAATACTTCAGTCCCTTCAGCTAGGTAGCGAATAATATCCAAGATGATGATATGTGCGAAGAAGTTTCAATTCTCAGGAATGTTCATAAAATTATTAACGAGATTAAAAAACTTGGGAATATAGTTATTTCAATTGGAAACTCAAAGCCAAATTAACTATCAACTACTCGATGGTGCAGTAAGCGTGACGGTCGGTACACACTCATAGTTAACCTTTCACAAATTTCTGCAGAAACTGGAAGAAAAGAAAACTACTTAAGTCTTGCATAAGTGAATTGCTGTTTAGAGAGAATTTTATAAAATCACTGTTTGGCCTATAGAGCCAATTTCCTTACCAATTACAATTTTTTTAAAATTGTAACAGTTATTCGTTGATGTAACTAAAGCTTGAATGGCTATTATGGACCACGAAAACCAAGAATAGTTTGAAGTTGCGAATGAGAGATGTAAATCTAGTAGAGTTTTGGATAGATACAATAGATACAAGATATGCAAATCTTTTATCGGGGACCCCAACAAAATTAAATTAAACAAGTATATACAGCACTAAGTTCGGCCGGGCCGAATCTTAAATACCCACCACCATGAACCAAATATTAGGGTTTCCTTTGAAATTTCAGGAGGGCTTGAGGACACTTCCCGAAGATAAATTTAAATATTTCACCTATGATGACTATATCAGATTCTGGATTTATAAGAACCATTTTTGTTTGAGTTTTAGAGGAATCATTAACATCTCTTGTAAGTGTGCAAGAAAATTATAAAATAACGTCTTGAGTTGAAATCTTAAATCTGTAGAAGTAAAAACTGGAAATTTTACATTGAGTTTCAAGCAATTTTCATGATCAGTGCGCCTTCTACACCCTCAAGAAGTGAAGTCGGTCTATATGGAGGCATTACCAAATGGACCGATAAAAACTTAATCCGATACACGTTTTTGTGAGCTTAAAATACCAGAATATTTACAATTTCAGGCAAATCAGATAAAAACTACGGTTTCTAGAAACCCAAGGAGTTAAATCGGGAGATAGTTCTTATGGGTGCTATACTAAAATATGGACCGATACTCACCGTTTTCGGCACACCTCTTTATGAACCGAAAATACCTCTAGATTTCCAATTTCAGGCAAATAGGATAAAAACTTCGGATTCTAGAAGATCAAGAAGTAAAATCGGGAAATCGGTCTATATGGGGGCTATACCAAAATATGGACCGATAATCACACCTCTTTATGGTCCTAAAATACCTCTAGATTTCCAATTTCAGACAAATTGGATAAAAATTACGGTTTCTATGAGCCTAAGAACCCAAATCGTTTTATATGGACACCATACCAAAACATGGACCGATACTCAAAATTTTTGGCACACGTATTTGTGGTCATACAATACCTCCAGATTTCCAATTTCAGGTAAATTGAATAAAAACTGCGGTTTCTATAAGCCCAAGAAGTACAATCGGGAGTTCGGTCTATATGGGGGCTATACCAAAATATGGACCGATACTCACAATTTTTTGCACACGTATTTGTGGTCCTACACTACCTCTAGATTTCCAATTTCAGGTAAATTGAATAAAAACTGCGGTTTCTATAAGTCCAAGAAGTAAAATCGGGAGATCGGTCTATATGGGGCTATACCAAAACATGGACCGATACTCACCATTTTTGGCACACCTCTTTATGGTCATAAAATACCTCTAGATTTCAAATTTCAGGCAAATTGGATAAAAACTACGATTTCTATAAGCCCAAGACCCCAAATCGGGAGGTCGGTTTATATGGTGACTATATCAAAACCTGGACCGATAAGCCCATCTTCGAACTTGACCTGCCTGAAGACAAAAGACGAGTTTGTGCAAAATTTCAGCACGATTGCTTCAATATTGAAGACTGTAGCGTGATTACAACAGACAGACAGACAGACGGACATCGTTATATCGTCTTAGAATTTCTCCCTGATCAAGAATATATATACTTTATATAGTCGGAAATCGATATTTCGATCTGTTACAAACGGAATGACAAACTTATTATACCCCCGTCACCATTCTATGGTGGTGGGTATAAAAACATATTCACGGCCGTAAGTTCGGCCAGGCCGAAGCTTATGTACCCTCCACCAGGGATTGTGTAGAAACTTCTAAACTTACCAAGAGGTTCCAAAACCAAATCTCGGGATCGGTTTATATGGGGGCTATATATAATTATGGACCGATGTGGACCAATTTTTGCATGGTTATTAAAGACCATATTCTTACACCATGTACCAAATTTCAGCCGGATCGGATGAAATTTGCTTCTCTTAGAGGCTCCGAAAGCCAAATCGGGAGATCGGTTTATATGGGGGCTAATATAATTATGGACCGATGTGGACCAATTTTTCCATGGTTGTTAGAGACCATATACTTACACCATGTACCAAATTTAAGCCAGATCGGATGAAATTTGCTTCTCTTAGAGGGTCTGCAAGCCAAATTTGGGGGTCCGTTTATATGGGGGCTATACGTAAAAGTGGACCTATATGACCCATTTGCAATAGCATCCGACCTACATCAATAACAACTACTTGTGCCAAGTTTCAAGTCGATAGCTTGTTTCGTTCGGAAGTTAGCGTGATTTCAACAGACGGACGGACATGCTCAGATTGACTCAGAATTTCACCACGACCCAGAATATATATAATTTATGGGGTCTTGGAGCAATATTTCGATGTGTTACAAACGGAATGACAAAGTTAATATACCCCCATCCTATGGTGGAGGGTATAAAAAGTCATAAACCTAATGTAGAAAGTTTACGACTTTTGCGACATACGTATTATTCCGTCCTAAACGTGTGACGTATGTCTTGGGTTCAATCCCAATTTCGACGAAATGCCAAAAAGCTTTTCAACGGTGGATTATCCCCTCTCAGTAATCCTAGTGATATTATTGCGGGTTTAAAGCTTTCCGCAGGCGGAACGCTTTTCGGACTCGGCTGTAAAAAGGAGGTCCCTTGTTATTGAGCTGATCATAGAATCGGTCAGCACTCAGTGATATGAGAGAAGTTCATCAATGTGGTATTCTAATGGACTGAAAATCGCAGTGAGCCTGAAATATCGTGGTTGCCACTATACCTAAAACCTAACATCATTGTTGTTTTTCTTATGCGAACTGTAGATTGCGCTTTTTCTCTGTCATAATAAAATATGTCTTTTCTATTCATTCCTTCTTACTCTTGAAAGACATGCCAACTAGAACCAATAGTACTCTTAAGATCGATATCTACAGCCACTTCTAAGTCTGGAGAATGAATAAGGATAGGTTTTTAATGGACCGAAATCTTTTGCACCCAGAATGTGAGTATTTCCACGAATTTGGTAACTTCATTAGACAAAACTTTGCGACCTCTTCGGATTTCCGTTTGTATTCGTTGCTTAATTTATTGATCTCTGATCCTAGGATCAGCAATTTTACCCCACTGTAAGTTGGTTGGTAACTTATTTTTTTCGATATACAACGAACAAGGTGTGCATACGGTAGATAAAGTGATAATATAATAGAGATTTTCATTTGTATGTGATTTTAATTTGTATATGTGTATCCGGGAATTACGTTCAAATGGTTTGTATTAATTTTTATATTTTTTAATAAAATATTTGGATTACAGACAAAATGTGTTGTTCCCATTGTAATATAAACTAGCTAACACATGTACCTTGATTTTGTGTTAGGCGATGAAATCAGATCTAAATAAAACTATCTAAATGTTTAGTTTGTCTTCTAGATCCAATAGATCTTCGTCTTCTAGGTCCAATAGATCTTCGCCTGTTGTCTTTTTGTCGCTAGATGTAATATAACATTAAGGGTATCTGTACATGTCCTAGTTGATGCAATACTCATTCGCCGACTTTTTTCTAAAATCTTCCTAGAAGTTGATTACTGAAGTACATCTCACCAGACACCAATATCACTCCACTACTATTATGATTATCTTGTTATTGGCCATTACAAGTAGTGAATTTTGTACACTAACTTATGTAGACTCAATTGACCTTTACTGAACTCTCTTGTACGAGTAAAAAAAATTCTCACTTATTTCAATTAGTTTACTTGTCCGTCCGTCGGCCTTATGTTTACTTGATTACAAAACACAAACAATAACATAGTCAGTCTAACTTAAAATGTGATATTGTTTAGAATTTTGCACTGAATCATTATTCGAGTAATTTATTCAAACGTAATTACTAAACTCGAAATAATTAGCCTGCATATAAATAACTCACTGTGAATATTCAATGAATTGAGATGAACAGAGTTACGAAGCGAGAATACACTTGATCACACAGCGATAGATCAGGGAATGTAGCTTATGAGTTGGCGCCGTTGATTTTTGCCATGCCGGCTAATATGTCGAAGCTGTCAAGGATTTCATCGACGTCTATTCATTACAAATGTCCATATACCCAAAATAGAAACCAGAATATTTTAAAAATTGCAATATAACATTTTTTTAATTGAAATAAATATTTATAGTGAAACAAAATAAATTTGACAAACATTCTTTTCTTCTGTTGGTTAAGCTACACTTGTAGTTTAGTCAATGCATGGTTTTAAGCTGAAATAAAAAAAAACAACAACAATGATTAAAGAACAAAACCAACAATAATAAAACAAAACGAATTAAAACAAAAACTTTTTTGTTTTTTTAGGAACTTCATATTGAGGGTAAAAAATGGAGCTAAACAAGTATATACAGCACTAAGTTCGGCCGGGCCGAATCTTAAATACCCACCACCATGAACCAAATATTAGGGTTTCCTTTGAAATGTCAGGAGGGCTTGAGGACTTGAGGACACTTCCCGAAGATAAATTTAAAGATTTCACCTGTGAGGACTATATCAGATTCTGGATTTATAAGAACCATTTTTGTTTGAGTTTTAGAGGAATCATAAACATCTCTTGTAAGTGTGCAAGAAAATTATAAAATAACGTCTTGATTTGAAATCTTAAATCTGTAGAAGTAAAATCTGGAAATTTTATATTGAGTTTCAAGCAATTTTCATGATCAGTGCGCCTTCTACACCCTCAAGAAGTGAAGTCGGTCTATATGGAGGCATTACCAAATGGACCGATAAAAACTTAATCCAATACACGTTTTTGTGAGCCTAAAATACGAGAATATTTCCAATTTCAGGCAAATAGGATAAAAACTTCGGATTCTAGAAGCCCAAGAAGTAAAATCGGGAAATCGGTCTATATGGGGGCTATACCAAAATATGGACCGATACTCAACATTTTCGGCACACCTCTTTATGGTCCTAAAATACCTCTAGATTTCCAATTTCAGACAAATTGGATAAAAACTACGGTTTCTATAAACCCAAGACCCCAAATCGGGAGGTCGTTTTATATGGGGACCATACCAAAACATGTACCGATACTCACAATTTTTGGCACACGTATTTGTGGTCCTACAATACCTCTAGATTTCCAATTTCAGGTAAATTGAATAAAAACTGCGGTTTCTATAAGCCCAAGAAGTAAAATCGGGAGATCGGTCTATATGGGGGCTATAACAAAACATGGACCGATACTCACCATTTTTGGCACACCTCTTTACGGTCATAAAATACCTCTAGATTGCAAATTTCAGGCAAATTGGATAAAAACTACGATTTCTATAAGCCCAAGACCCCAAATCGGGAGGTCGGTTTATATGGGGACTATATCAAAACCTGTACCGATATATCCCATCTTCGAACTTGACCTGCCTGCAGACAAAAGACGAGTTTGTGCAAAATTTCAGCACGATTGCTTCATTATTGAAGACTGTAGCGTGATTACAACAGACAGACAGACAGACGGACAGACGGACATCGTTATATCGTCTTAGAATTTCTCCCTGATCAAGAATATATGTACTTTATATAGTCGGAAATCGGTATTTCGATGTGTTACAAACGGAATCACAAACTTATTATACCCCCGTCACCATTCTATGGTGGTGGGTATACAAATGAAAATGTATACGAAGTTCAAGATTGACTAATATGACTGAAATTTCATTCACACTCACGCACATTCACGAAGCAAAATGTTTGTGCACGCACGATATGTTTGGTAGCCACTCACACTTACGCACGTGCACGAAATGTAAACCGGTACTCACGCACGCTCACGCACGCTCACGCACGCTCACGCACGAACTACTTTTAAAGACTCACGCACGATTCACGACAATTAACGTGACTCACGACAAATTCACGAGACTCACGACAAATTTACGAGACTCACGACATTTTCCAACCGGGAAAAAGGAAAGGTAACAAAATTAATAAATAGGATATAGTTCGACAGCTAAATAGAATTTAGTTATCATATCAGAAAGAATAAAATCTTGATTTTTTCGTGAGCGTGATTTTGGAGAAATTTTATTCACGCACATTCACGAACCGATTTTATTTCTCACACACATTCACGAAAGTTTCTTCAGATTTTGTTCACGAGTCACGTGATTCACGCGTGTCACGATAGTTTCGTGTCACGCGCACACCTCTTCCTCATCGACCACTCTTCCAAAATCGACTTTAACTAGATTTCAACTGTCATTTGCCTTATAACAAAGGAATTTGAAATCCACTTTTAGTAGATTTCGAGCCTAATGTGAATGGGCTATAAAATTTACTTGTTTTAGAAAAGTTTGTACTATTCTATGTGAATTTCAAATTTAGTAAAGTTGTTTACATTATCTGTACAAAACTTTTTTTTTTCATTTTTAATAATTTTCGTAAAATATGGTTAAAATTTTTCATTAAAGTAACTTAGTAACAGCTGCTGCCGACAAAATACGACGTTACACAAATCCGATGTTAAGCCATGGCTACATTCTAAAAAAAGTTTACTTGGATCCAAGTATTTTCTTATAAAGATTTTGGTATTGATTCTGATGCCAAAGGACGCAAATTCTTTGGGTATCTGATTTTTTTAATATTTGGTCGGGAAAAATAAAAAGGCAAAGGGAGACCTCATGTAAGTACATACAGTGAAACAATTAAGATTTTCCAATTTACTTGAAATTTACAGAGGACATGGGGAGAAGTTATGAAATTAATATGGGATACCTGATTTTGTGATATTTAGTTGGGAAGAAGGTCCTCCTCTGGCCCTGTCTTTTGAAAATTGGGCTTATATTTGCTTGAAATTTTCAGGGAAGGTTGAGGGTGACGTCTACACAAAGATATTTAAAACTGAAAAAAAACCAAAATTCTAAATTTCACTTGAAATTTACAAAGGTCGTAAGGGGAGGTTATAAAATCAATATGGTGTATATAGTTTTTGGATATTTGGACAGAGAGGGAACCTTGTCCTTGGCCCACACTGTGAAACTTGAAGTTCCTAAATTTTCTTAAAATTTTCAGGGAAATTTTAAGGGTGCTATACAATTCTGTATTTGTCGATATTTTATCGGGGAAAGTAACGTCCCTTAAAAAAATAGAGCAAAATATAGACTTTCCCGATTTATTTGAAATTTACAGGGAACCTGGGTGAAGGTGAATTATTTAATATGTTCCATAGTACATGATTTTCCGATACACCCAGAGAAGGAATATGATCACCTCAAACAAGTTTTAAGAGCATGTTATTTTTGGGTGGTGACCATGTAACATGGTTTTCATATTCCTTCTCTGCGTGTATGTGACTGGGGAAGCGGAATAGAGAAAAACCTAAACTTTGTCGATTTACTTGAAATTTATAAGGATCGTTGGATAGTTTGTGAAATGAATATAGGGTACGTGATTTTCCGATGTTTGATCGGTGAGGAGCGTAGGAGAGGAGAAGGTTTTCTTTTTGCCCGATTTTTTGAAAATTGAAAGACGAGGGTTGTCCATAAATGGGAACTCGGTACATAATTTTATGATTTTTGCTCAGGTTTCTGCCAGACTTTTTTTTATAAACTGCTCTATATAAACCGATCAAGAAACAATGAAAGAATACTTTTCTTTTCTATGCAGCGACATTAGACAAACGAAGATTTCTTTTGACGCAATAAAATTTTCTTTAAAAGTTAAAAACAGATTAGAAATAATCATTGCAACGTTTATCATAAATTTAGATTAATTTTTTTCTTAAACAAAAAACTTTATACCAAAGGAGAATTTCGTTTGCCCAAAATTTCATTCTAGATGAAAGTATTTTTTTTTTGAGTGTAGGTATTTAGTCTGCCGTTTTTATCTAACATTAATTGCATATGAACTAACATACAATTTAAAAGACAATGTTAAGAAGTTTTAATACGCCTTACCATCGACAACTGTCACCACAACCCAAGAAATTTGATTGTGGATGGCAGTCTTTAGTGTAATTTTCTGCACCATCTGTGGTGGAGGGTACTAGAGGTGTGCGCGTGACTGAAATTTCACTCAAACTCACGCACATTCACAAAGAAAAATGTTTATTCACGCACGCTCACGCACGATACGTTTAGTAGGCAATCCCAAATTTCGTGCAAAACAGCTGTAGTGATACACTTTAAAAATTAAATTGAATAAAAATATATATTAATATAATATCAATTTAAAAAGCAGGGAAAACAAAATAATTTATTGTTTAAATCTTTTAAATCAAATTAATTTAAAAAAATTGGTTTATAAAGTTGAAAAATAAACTAAATTTATTAAATATATACATTATTCGCCACAAAGAGTCTACAATTTTAAATCGTCTGCCGTAGCAGTGTACAAATTGTAGGTATTACATTATAAGACCCATAGGTTAGGTTAGGTGGCAGCCCGATGTATCAGGCTCACTTAGACTATTCAGTCCATTGTGATACCACATTGGTGAACTTCTCTCTTATCACTGAGTGCTGCCCGAATCCATGTTAAGCTCAATGACAACCTAACCTAGCAACAGTAGTCACACACACTCACGCACGAACTACTTTCAAAGACTCACGCTCACGCACGATTCACGACAATTCACGTGATTCACGACAAATTCACGAGACTCACGACATTTTCCAAACGGAAATCAGCAAAGGTAACAAAATGCAAAAATAGAATATAGTTCGGGAGCTAAATTAATTTCAGTTAATATACGGGTATGAATTCAATTCTTGATTTTTTCGTGAGCGTGATTTTGCAGAAATTTTATTCACGCACATTCACGAACCGATTTTATTTATCACGCACGACACATTTATTTCAGTCCCATTCACGCACATTCACGAGAGATGCTTTGGATTTTGTTCACGACTCACGTGATTTACGCGTGTCACGAGCACACCTCTGGAGGGTACATAAGATTCGGTCTCGCCGAATTTTCGACCGTATGTACTTCTTTATATTTGATCAAATAATTCGAAATCTTACTTAATTTAAATTTATTTAATTTAGTATCTTTAAGTAAATTGTCATTAATACTGTGTAAATTTATTTTATTTTCTAGAATTGCATTTGCATAACTATTCATATTAGGACACAAGTTTTTTCAGTGTATATACAACTAAATAACTTTATCAACATTATGACATTATTATACTCGACGTATGATAAACTTCAAGCTCTTTCAAAATTATGTAGCATTTAACATTTTCTCCAAATTGAAAGTTCAATTCTAATTTCCATATATGTTAAGTTTTCATTTTTATTAGACAGTGAACTTTATTATTTCCCGTACTAAATATGTGGTAACAAGCAATTATACTGGTAGCTGTTACTTGTCACCAAGCCATAAAGTAAAAGAATTCACTTTCACTGGTTGCTGGTAGACAAACTGAAACCTGTGACAAAATATTAGAGGTACCTTAAGTATTAAGGCAACATTTTGCAGCAATTAAACTTGAAAACGAAAATCTAAGATAAGCAGACATTCACAAAAACAAACCATGACACATAGTTCCAGCAAAATCAGCTATTTTAGTATTCAAAACTTGCCTTGACCTTTGGTGATAACCTGCCAACTGCAATTTCACTTTCAAACACGATTTTGTTGAGTGAGGGGACAAAATACATAGCAGCCATTAGGCGACAAAAGAAATTCTATTGTTTTCAAGTACTTCCGTTTTCATAATGGATAGGCATTTGGAGGAGACCAAAAACAGTGTAGACATCCCACCTGCAAGACATTATGCAAAATAACAAAAACAGCGACTACGCGACAACAATGGCATGTTCCCAAACCACATCACCATATGTGAATATGACTGCAGGAAAAGCATCATCATATTTCCCTATAGCCTTGGGTAGTCAGGAGTAGTAGAGGTTTATGGCCTCATACATGATTTTTTCCAAATTATCCATAAAGTGTTTGTTCGCTCAGTGAATGGTTTGATAGTTTCCTTAACAAGTAAAGAAAACTCACTCTGGTGTATTTGCTCAAGTTTGATGGTTTCCTCAAAAACAAAACTCCACCAAGGCCTTGAGGATGGTTTCTTGCCACATAAACATTATGTTTCATTAAATCATTATGTGATAATTTTGGCTCGAGACCATAAAGAAAAAATTATTCAATATTTTTTTCCAGCGAACCCCATAGACGTTTTCCATACCACATCTAGTATGTTAGCCATATCATTCACCATCACCATCACCTTCATCCTCATCAATTGTTTGATTGTTATTTTCGAGATTTTCCTCGTAGACTTCCTCAATAAGAAGAAAATTGCCAGGAAATGAATAATGGATCTCAAGTTCAAAGTTGTTTGTCCATCTGTGATCACGATTAGCCACCATCGAACCATTATGGCCAGTTGGATCCCAACTTGTTTGATTTTGGCAAAATGTGTTGTTGTCCAAATCTTTAACCACAACTTTCTTTGTGAATGGATTACAACATTAATTCAAGTTAATGGCTAGTTTAGCATGACTATCTGGTTATCTGTTTTGACATTAGTGTGTCCTCCAATCACCATCAATGGCGGGGAAAAGCCATTGATTAATGAAAATTGATGGTGTGTGAAAAATATATTACAAAATTTGTTAATGTGTTGATTAAATTAATTATGTTGAAAAGTGATGAGATCTCCCCCCCCCCAATCATCTGCGGACGATGGTTGACTTTTATATTTCGGAATTAACAAAACAAAAGTAACAACAAATATTAATTATCGAAAGACACTATTGTTTTTCAAAATATTCCCCATTTTGGCACTCTGAGTTATCTCCAAAACATGCATTCTGAACGCATCAACCGCTTCTTCAGGTGTCGAAAGTCAACCGCAGTTTACTTTCGAGCTCGTCGTATAGGCCTTGCAGGAAATACGACATAGAAACCCTGCAACGACGGAGCTATGAAGAGTGTCGCTACACCCTCAAAAAATCGCTTCTGTAACATATACCCAAAAACAGTTTGCTTCAAGCGTATATATTTTCAGGATTGGTCCAAACAAAATATTGTTTGTATTGTTCAAACATATTATGTTTCACCTTAGGGCATACACTGGTTGAAAAAAAAAAAATTAAATTTGCTTTGTGTGCATATATTTTTACGGCGCCAATTGGTTACTTCCATTATTTTACTTGCAGCATACTCTCTAGGTCTATCTTTCTAAACACATATATGTTTATAGGTTATTTCTAAATTACTATATGTTTGCATCTAAGCATATTATATTTACAAACATTTTATGTCCCAAACATAATATGTTCTAACATATTAACATATACGTCCCAAACATGTTATGCTAGTTTATGAACATTATATGCTTGCACTTAAAAATATCGTGTTAAAAAATTTGAGTTCCAAACATATAATTTTTACACCCAAACATATGAAAAACAGTCTTTTTCGTCCGTATAGTAATGATTCTAAACTTCCTGCTTATACACGGACGAAAAAGATTGTCTTTCATATATTTGGGTGTAAAAATTATATGTTCGGAACTCAAATTTTTAGAACATTATTTTTAAGTGCAAGCATATAATGTTCACAAACTAGAATAACGTGTTTGCGACATATATGTTAATATGTTAGAACATATTATGTTTGGGACAAAACATTATAAATATAATATGTGTGGATGCAAACATATATTGATTTAGAAATTGCCCATAGACATAGTAGTTGTTGTGGTTGGACTTGGATGAATCACATAAACAGTTTAAGGGGATGCGACAGCATCATTAATGGGGTCGACGATGATTTTCGGCTTGGTAAATATTAACAAGTATATACGGCCGTAAGTTCGGCCAGGCCGAAGCTTATGTACCCTCCATCATGGATTGCGTAGAAACTTCTTCTAAACACTGCCACCCACAATCGAATTACTTAAGTTGCGGTAACACTTGCCGATGGCAAGGTATCTTAAAACCTCCTAACACCATCTTCTAAATTGTATGTAAGTACATACGTGGTATATATTAAATCAAAAAAAAGATCGCTCCAATACGTATATAATTCAGTTTGACAAAGTAGACATAAAATTTTGACAAAATTTTCTACAGAAATAAAATTTTAACAAAATTTTCTATAGAAATAAAATTTTCACAAAATTTTCTATAGAAATAAACATTTTCACAAAATTTTCTATAGAAAGAAAATTTTGACAAAAATGTCTGCAGAAATAAAATTTTAACAAAATTTTCTATAGAAATAAACTTTTGACAAAATTTTCTATAGAAATAAAATCTTGGTAGATTATTTTTGGCTCGAGTGGCAACCATGATTATGAACCGAATAAAATTTGAACAAAATTTTCTATAGAAATAAAATTTTGACAATGATGAAAATTTTATTATGAACCGAATAAAATTTTAACAAAATTTTTTCTAGAAATAAAATTTTGACAAAATTTTCTATAGAAATAAAATTTTGGTAGATTATTTTTGGCTCTAGTGGCAACCATGATTATGAACCGATATGGACCAATTTTTGTGTGATTGGACCAATTTTGGTATGGTTGTTAGCGACCATATACTAACACCACGTTCCTAATTTGAACCGGATCGGATGAATTTTGCTCCTCCAAGAGGCTCCGGAGGTCAAATCTGGAGAACGTTTTATATGGGGGCTATATATAATTATGAACCGATATGGACCAATTTTTGCACGGTTGCTAGAGACCATATACCAATACCATGTACCAAATTCCAGCCGGATCGGATGAAAGTTGCTTCTCTTAGAGGCTCCGCAACCCAAATCTGGGGATCGGTTTATATGTGCGCTATATATAATTATGGACCGATGTGGACCAATTTTTGCACGATTGCTAGAGACCATATACCAACACAATGTACCAAATTTCAGCCGATTCGGATGAAATATGCTTCTCTTAGAGGCTCCACAACCCAAATCTGGGGATCGGTTTATATGGGGGCTATATATAATTATGGACCGATATGGACCAATTTTTGCATGGTTGTTAGAGACCATATACCAACACCATGTACCAAATTTCAGCCGGATCGGATGAAATATGCTTCTCTTAGAGGCTCCACAAACCAAATCTGGGGATCGGTTTATATGGGGGCTATATATAATTATGGACCGATGTGGACCAATTTTTGCATGGTTGTTAGAGACCATATACCAACATCATGTACAAAATTTCAGCCGGATCGGATGAAATTTGCTTCTCTTTGAGGCTCCGCAAGCTAAATCTGGGGATCGGTTTATATGGGGGCTATATATAATTATGGACCGATGTCGACCAATTTTTGCATGATTGTTAGAGACCATATACTAACACCATGTACCAAATTTCAGCCGGATCGGATTAAATATGCTTCTCTTAGAGGCTCCACAAGCCAAATCTGGGGATCGGTTTATATGGGGGCTATATATAATTATGGACCGATGTCGACCAATTTTTGCATGGTTGTTAGAGACCATATACCAACACCATGTACCAAATTTCAGCCGGATCGGATGAAATATGCTTCTGTTAGAGGCTCCACAAGCCAAATCTGAGGGTCCCTTTATATGGGGGCTATACGTAAAAGTGGACCGATATGGCCCATTTTCAATACCATCCGACCTACATCGATTACAACTACTTGTGCCAAGTTTCAAGTCGATAGCTTGTTTCGTTCGGAAGTTAGCGTGATTTCAACAGACGGACGGACGGACGGACATGCTTAGATCGACTCAGAATTTCACCACGACCCAGAATATATATACTTTATGGGGTCTTAGAGCAATATTTCGATGTGTTACAAACGGAATGACAAAGTTAATATACCCCCATCCTATGATGGAGGGTATAAAAAGGGATGATTGAAACGGCTTATAGTATAACTTATGCAAGTCTTGTCCTGGAATTACAAATTCGTTATCAGATTCAGATCTGGATATGGAAATAAGTTTGAAAATTAATTTTTTTTCTGTAGACATTAAATTAATAGAAACTCACCTTTTAATAATTAATTTGACACAATTTATTTACACAACTTTTTGACAAAATTTTCAATGCCAAGAATGACAAGTTTTGTTTAATTTTATAAAACAATTGCATTTACAAGCGAACTGTAAACAATGTTTGCAAAACACTTGCATTTGCAAACAAATAGCAAAAACTCTTATTTATGCAAGCTTGCTGCAATCTTAATTTACAAAACGCTTGCCAATATGCTTGCTGGGTATATATCGTATGTTTGGTGAGAGAGTATGCTGCAAGTCAAAAAATTGAAGTAACCAATTGGCGCCTTAAAAATATATACACACAAAGAAATTTTCATTAAAAGTTGTTTTCAACCACTGTATGCCTAAGGTAAAACATAATATGTTTGAACAATACAAACAATATTTTGTTTGGACCAATTATGAATATATATATTCTTAAAGCAGAATGTGTTTGAGAGTATATGTTACAGAAGCGATTTTTTTTTTGGGTGTAGTGATATAAATCAAAAGTGAGGCCACCATGACGACTATCAGACTCAAAATTAAGGACAAATGGTACAAAATGAGGAACAGGTCAAACCTTCCGAGGATAATGGATGTAACGATTCAGTCGCTAGCCTTCCTACAGCGTTTAGCTGATACTGCACGAACGAAAAATACTGTTTTTCATATGTTTGGGCGTAAAAATTATATGTTTGGAACTCAAATTGTTTAACACAATATTTTTAAGTGCTAGCATATAATGCTCATAAACTACCTAGCAAAAAAAGCATCACCAAAAAAGTAGTGAAAATGTTCTTTTTGGATTCGGAAGTGGTGCCAAATTAACGCAGAAGCGATGAATTTAACATGGGCTTATCATAGGGCGGATATCCACCATTTCAACCGCCCCTGCACTGAATTTGCATCACTCTTAAGGTGTGAGGTGCATTCAGTGTTTTGGATGTGAATTAAGAAATTTTGTGAAATTTTCACAAACAAATAATTTTTAAAACTTTTTATGATTTTTAATGCATTATAATGCTTGTCCGGAATGTTTGTCATCAAATATTTTCAAAAATTCGCAATTTTTCTAGAAAGGATTGAACATTTTTTTCGGCTAAATTTAAATAATTTGTACCATTTTATTAATTCTTAATCTGTTTTGTAACCTATTTGAAACAAAAAAGAAAAAAAAAATTTCCCATTAAAATTATGAAAAAAACGAGTTAAAAAAAAATAGACTCAAATGAACTTCCTGTGCAGTTAAAATAAAGAACATCTTTGGGAGAGCATTTTTGGAAGTTCTTTTAAAGTTGTGCCTCGAGAAGAACTTCCAAATTTTTTTGCTGGGTAGCATAACATGTTTGGGACATATATGTTAATATGTTAGAACATATTATGTTTGGGACATAAAATGTTTGTAAATATAATATGCTTACAAAAATATATAAATTTGGAAATAGCCTATAAACATACATGCGTTTAGCAAGAGAGACCTAGAGAGTATGCCGCAAGTAAAATAATGAAAGTAACCAAACAATATTTTGTTTGCACCAATCCTGAAAATATATATGTTTGAAGCAAAATGTGTTTGGGGTATATGTTACAGAAGCGACTTTTTTTTGAGGTTGCGGAGAGACGATCATGTCCATACAGGACCTTTAGAGAAGCCCCCTTTGGTAACAATTGTTACTCAGACGGAGCGAAAACGGGGGATAGAACGGGAAGGGGGGTTTATATAGAAGACTCGGGCTATGATATCATCTTCTGCTTGCCAGGCCATAATATTATTCTGCAAGCGGAAATCCAAGCACAACCATACATATTGCCCAGCACAAACACAAGGCCGCTAATTGTAAGTATTCTCACCGATATACGAGCTATAGCATCCAATACGGTGAAATCACAAACCGTTCTGGAATACAAAAGGATAATATATTCTTACTCCGAATATGGCACCATGCAAATCATATGGATTGCCTGTTCACTGTGGGTTAGATAGCCAGGGAAATTAACTCCAAGCTAGCAATAGTGATGCGGTTCGAAATACCACGAAGATAATTTTAAATGTGCTACCTAGAGAAGTACAAATCAAAAGTGAGGCAGTGGTTAGGTTAGGTTAGGTTAGGTGGCAGCCCGATGAATCAGGCTCACTTAGACTATTCAGTCCATTGTGATACCACATTGGTGAACTTCTCTCTTATCACTGGTACCAAATGGAGAACAGATCAAATCATCAGAAGATAATGGATCTATACCTGAAGGTCCGAGACAGTGTTGCCAGATGATTTTTGAATCTTCCCCCCAAATCGTAAGACAAAACCCCTAAATTGGTCTAGAGTTTTTTCAAAAACCCCCAAAAATTTAAGAATGTAAAAAGTACCAAATGTGATCCCAAATTTCGTGAAAAAATGCTGTAGTGATACATTTTAAAAATTAAATTGAATAAAAATATATAATAGTACAATATCAATTTAAAAAGCAGGTAAAACATAATAATTTTATGTAAAAATGTTTTAAATCAATTTAAAAAACCGGTTAGTAAAGTATAAAAAATAAATGAATTTCAGTAAATACTATCGTAACCCGGCCCGCTTCGCTGCGCCTTCCGAAGTATTTTTGTAGGAACATTTTGCATTAACTTAGTCAACCATATCCTTCGTACTGAAAACAAATTCGAAAAGATTTGAATTCTTTCAAACAAATCGGACTACTTGCTTTTTCGTTTATAGGTACAAATACGGCATATGTAAAACGGTTCGTCTTAAAAAATGTCGTGGAGAGGGTGTAGGTTAGGTTAGGTTAGGTTAAAGTGGCAGCCCGATTAAGATTCAGGCTCACTTAGACTATTCAGTCCATTGTGATACCACATTAACTAAAAGTACCTATTACATATGGGCACTTCTAGTTTTAACCGCTGAACCTTCTTGATTATTTTTCTTTGTTGAACCAACCAGATTGTTCCAAAAACAGTAGCAGACTGCTTAAGTTAACGTTTTCCAGATCCGCCAGTAATCTGAAGCTATATGCTCCTAAAAGTTGCTTGCGCTTTACACAAAATGCAGGACACTCACACAAGAGGTGTTTAATTGATTCTTTTTCCTCCGCATCATGACAGCTCATACAATAGTCATTATACTTCGCGCCAATAGTTTTTGCAAAATCGCCTATCAGGCAGCGACCCGTTATAGCAGATATCAGGAGTGATATCTGACGTCTCGAGAACATTAGCATATCTAGTGTGCGGTTTAAGTTGAAATGGGGCCATATTTGCTTGGTGTCGTTACAACCCTTGCAATTCTCCCATCGAACATTTGCCATCATAACAGCCTTCTCACGCAGCATGAGCTTGCAGGTAGCTAGGGGCATACCAACAAATTCTAGTTCCCCTGGAATATGTAAGGTAGTCCCTAGCCTTGCCAACTCATCCGCTTCGCAGTTCCCCGGTATGTTCCTATGGCCAGGCACCCATATTAGGTGAATATTGTACTGCTCAGCCATCTCATTGAGAGATTTGCGGCAGTCGATGGCCGTTTTCGAGTTGAGGAACACAGAGTCCAAGGATTTTATTGCAGGTTGACTGTCTGAGTATATATTAATGCCCACATTTTTTGGAACATTACTTCTCAGCCAATTCGCCACCTCTCTTATTGCTAATATTTCAGCCTGAAAAACACTACAGTGATTAGGTAATCTTTTCGCTATTCGAAGTTCCAGATCATTAGAATATACTCCGAACCCCACTTGTCCATCCAATTTGGAGCCATCAGTGTAGAAATCTATATATTCTTTATTCCCCGGGGTCTGTGTGCACCACGCCTCACTGTTGGGGATTAGAGTCTCAAACTTTTTGTCGAAAAGTGGACTCGCCAAAGTGTAATCCACTACGTTAGGCACATCTGGCATTGTTTTGAGGACAGAACTGTGACCGTAACCTTTTTCCGACCACAGCGATAGTTCGCGCAACCGCACAGCCGTTGTTGCAGCTGACTGTTTGGCCAAAATGTCTAAAGGCAATAGATGCAGCACGACATTAAGGGAATTTGTTCCTGTCTTGCTGAATGCGCCTGAAATACACAAACACGCCATACGCTGAACTTTATCTAAACAAGTCGGTTTCTGAAGTGCCGGCCACCAGACTACAACACCATATAGCATTATAGGTCTAACCACTGCCGTGTATAGCCAATGCACAATTTTTGGTTTCAGTCCCCACTTTTTTCCTATTGCCTTTTTGCACGAGTACAAAGCTACAGTTGCCTTTCTCGCCCTTTCTTCAATATTAAGCTTAAAGTTCAGCTTCCTGTCCAAAATAACGCCAAGGTATTTTGCACATTCACCAAAGGGAATTTCAATACCCCCTAAGGAAATAGGCCTAACCGTGGGAGTTTTGCGATCGTTGCAGTACATGACTAATTCTGTCTTTGCAGGATTTACCCCAAGACCATTGTCTTTCGCCCATTTCTCAGTCATCCGGAGGGCCCTCTGAATAATATCTCTGATTGTGGATGGGAATTTTCCCCTGACTGCCAGAGCCACATCATCTGCGTATGCCACCACTTTTATCCTTTCTTTTTCTAGAGTAACCAGAAGGCTATTTATAGCAACATTCCAAAGAAGAGGTGATAGGACTCCTCCTTGGGGAGTGCCTCTGTTCACATACCTTTGTATGTTTGCTTGTCCTAGTGTGGCTGAAATACGTCTCTTCATTAGCAGTTCGTCTAACAGCCTGAGTATACATGGATCAACATTCAGAGTTGTCAGTCCATTTAATATCGAGCTCGGATGGACATTATTGAACGCCCCTTCGATGTCTAGAAACGCCACGATTGTGTATTCTTTGACAGATAGTGAGCTTTCAATAAAGCTGACTAGTTCATGTAGTGCGGTCTCAGTAGACCTGCCCTTCGAGTATGCATGCTGTCGTTTCGAGAACAAACTTGAATCGATGCTAGTTCTAAGATAAATATCTATCATCCTCTCCAGAGTCTTAAGTAGGAATGAGGATAAGCTGATTGGTCGGAAATCCTTCGCCCTCGAGTGAGAGGCTTTTCCCGCTTTAGGTATGAAAACGACTTTTGTTTCCCTCCACTTTCCTGGGATATATGATAAGTTGATACATCCTTTATATATCACCGACAACCAGGGGATAATTTTGTCAGTTACAGCTTGTAACTCCGCCGGAGTAATTCCATCAGGTCCAGGGGATTTGAATGGTCCAAAGCTATTTAGCGCCCATCTTATTCTAGTTTCCGATACAATTTCCTCGACAGGAAACGACCGCTGAGCAACTGTGGCACCGCCAGTACATGGTTCAACCGTCTGATTTCCAGGAAAATGTGTGTCCAATAGTACCTCCAGCGTCTCCTTACTGGACGTTGTCCAATTGCCCTCCGATGTTTTAATGAAACCTGGAGCGGAGTTGGTGGATGCTAGAACCTTCCGTAGTCTGGAAGCCTCGGACGTATTCTCAATACTGCTGCAGTAAGCATTCCAAGAGTTATGCTGAGCCTTTCTCAGTTCTCGCTTGTATCCTCTCAGATTCTTCTTGTAAGCGTCCCAGTCCTCAGGGGCTCTGGTGGACTTTGCCTTGTTAAAGAGCTTCCTGCAGGATTTCCTCATATTACTTAATTCCGTAGACCACCATGGTGGTCGATGTTTCCCCCTTGGCTTTCCTCTAGGGCATGCAGCTTTCAGTGAGATGTTGAAGGCCTTAGTAATCCGCTCCACTGCGTGTTCGATATCTTGCACATTTCTCATATTTGTCTCTGTTATTTCCGGTATCATCATATTGAACGATTCCCTATACCTATTCCAGTCAGCTTTCCTAACATTTGGCGGAAATATGATCTTGGTGATATGAACATCAAATTTGAAACTGATGTAGCGATGATCTGAGAAGCTGTGTTCACTTAAAACCTGCCACTCAGATATCATTTCATTTAGTTCTTGCGAGGCCAAGGTGATGTCCAAAACCTCTTGCCTGTTTTTAGTGACAAAGGTTGGGACATCTCCCTTGTTGCAAACTACCAGATTAGTACGCAAAATAAACTCTATTAGCGACTCTCCCCTTGCATTAGTATCACTACTTCCCCATATACTATGATGTGCATTCGCATCGCATCCCATAATGAGTTTCGCCTTTGTTTTCAGTGACTCCTCCACTAAGGTCTTAACGGCATATGGAGGCATCTCCCTGTCATGTCCCATGTAGACCGAAGATACCCAATATTTGCATTTGGCTATTTCTAAACTTGCAACGACAGTGTCTGTATTGCACATTGAGGGAAGCAGAAACAAATTGAGCTCGTTTTTAGCAATTATACAGGCTCGATTTACATCATTACCAGTATACTGCAATAGTTTGAACCCCGGAGTACTTAATTCACATATTTTGTTTTTGTAAACATATGGTTCTTGAATAAGAACTATATCTATGTCCCCTTTCATCAGGAGAACTTTTAAGGCAGCACATGCAGCCTTACAATGATGAAGATTTATCTGGAGGATCCGTAGGACCATCGAGATTTTCAACAACCGTCACATCAGCCGCTTCGATCGAGTCATCAAGAATGTCCTCTTCAGAGATATCGGTGACTCTCGCAATAACCATAGGTTCGACTTTGGTGAGTTCTGAGGCAATAGAAGCCTCCTCACGCATACGGTATCTATCCATGTCTTCAACTTTGGTATCTCCCTCGACTTCGCAAGAGGATCCGCTTACTTCTGATTCAGACAGAGGCTTGTCCATTTCTGAATCCTTTAGCTGATCGTTTTTATACACCTTCATTTGGATATAATGAAAGCCATAACATACACGGCCCTGGGACTTTGCCAGATGTGGCAAAGACTGAGTGTTCAATATAAACACTGCATGCCGTCTTGGTCCATCCACTTCATCCAAACGGCCAACCTTCCAATCAGCTGTTGGAAGATCTGGATTGCATCGTTTCAGTCTATTTAAAATAGATTCAGGGTCAGAAGGGTTTGCAGGTATCCAGGCATGTGCTCTAGGTCTAGCCGGTATGTCTTTCTTCTCGACTAACTCTAGAGCAGCTCCTTCCCAAACTTCACCAATTAGTATCAGAGCAGCTTTAAAACATTCTATAGACCTCTGGTCCTCAAATGCGACTAGCTTAAATCGTCCTTGATACCAACCAGCCTCTTGGTGTCGAGGATCTGGGCCGGGAAACTTTTCCAGTACCTGTGAGTAGACGACAGATAGAGCATTCTCAATTTCCCCCCATTTTTGCTTTGGAACCATACCGTCCAATGCTCCTTTATTAATGATAGCCATCACAAGGCTATCTTTAGCAACTGAGGCAAACGATCTTTGATCCCTTTTGGAGGATGGCAGCTCATCCGGCGATCGTTCCCTTTTTCCAGTCTCAAGAATTCCTTGAGCCCATTTTAAGGAATCGCTTTGTTTAGCCGACAACGTGCTTGGGTCGACTGATCCTAACTTCTTTAGGATAAACAAAGCATTTCTGCGTTCCTTGAATCTCTTTCGTGAGGGATTACCTCCTTTTGATGTCGTTACCTTAGAAAAAGTTCGACTTGTCAGTGTGTCGCCACCTGTCGACCCGTCTACAGGTCGACTAATTGGGCCTAACTCTTGGTCATTGCCCAGATTTATAACTCCAGTCGATACCCGTCCACTGGGCCCTGAAGTTAGCAACCCAGTGGATGACTTGGAATTTCGCTGCATGGTGGCTTAATATCCCACCACACTTGAAATTCGTAGTAGGTACCTATTACTATGAGTTTATCCGCTATTGAAAAAACACGTCCGTTCCGTTCGACGGTTGAATAGGAAGGGTGGAGAGGGTGTACCCTTTCCTCCAAATGTTTTAAATAATGTTCTGTATTCAAGTAGTTGGACAATCTTCTATATTTCTTGTGAATTTTAAGTGTGGAAATGTATCCTTCTCCTCAACATATCTGAAAATTAAGCACTATATTATAATAACATAACATACAAAGAGTTACTGTTTCCAATTCAATAAATCGGAAAAAGCAAAAGTAGTAAAAAATTTTACCACATTAACATTTGCTAAAATGTTGGAAAATGATGCACCCTCTACATTGACTGCCAATTTCATGTAAATTGAAGTTCTTTACTAAAAAGAGGTCTGGCAGAAGCTTGTTCAACAATCATAAAATTATGTACCGAGTTCCCATTTACGGACAACCCTCTACTTTCAATTTAAGAAAAAAAAAAAAAACGGACAAAAGGAAACCCTCTCCCCACCTTCGCTCCACTCCGACCTGATATCGGACTATGGCGTACCCCTATATTAATTTCACAACTACTCAATGGTCCCTATAAATTCTATCTAAGTAAATCGACAAAGTTTATTCAAATTTTCCCCTTCCCCAACCAGATATCGAAAAATCATATACTAATTTAAAAATCATGTATAAATTTAATTACCTCCTCCCACGTTCCCTGTAAATTTCAAGTAGATCGGAGATGTTTAAATTTTGCTCTATTGTTTTAAAGGGACGTCACTTTCCCCGATACAATATCGACAAACACCGTAGTGAATAGCACCCCTAACCTTCCCTGAAAATTCTTGAAACTTTCCTTCAAGTGTGGGGCAAGGAAGGTTGCCCCCTCGTTCATAACCTTCCCCCACCGCCTTTGTAAATTTCAGGAAAACTGAAGAATTTCCCCTCGACCAAATGTCGAAAAGTGATGTAGCGTACCTTTTGAAAACGTCTCAGAAAATGTCAAGCAAATTATAAGCCTAAAGGGGCGGCCTCTCTTCCGTCCAAATATCACAAAATCAGGTATCAACTATTAATATCGTAATCTCTCCCCAGTCCTTTGTAAATTTCAAGTAACTCGGTAAAGTTTATTTGTTTCTCTGCATGTACTTATGAGAAGCGGATGTCTCCCTATGCCCTTTTATTTTTATTAAAAAATCAGGAACCTGATATAAATTTCATAACCTCACCCATTTTTCCGTAAAATTTCAGTTGGGGAAGTTTAGTTTTGTTTTCACTGTACTTTAAAAAAAAGTCGGGCAAAGGGGTGGTCCGCCTCCCCAACCAAATATCGAAAAATAATGTAGCGGATTTTTGTCTAGATGCCAACCCCAACATTCAATGAAAATTTCAAGCAAATCGCATAATTTTGTTCCAAGTTTCAAAAAGTAGGGCAAGGGGGAGGTCCCCCTCCACGTCCACATATGAAATCATCAGGTACCCCATATTAATTCCATAACCTGTAAATCTCAAATAATTTAGAGAATTTTAGTTTTTTCACTGTACATTAAAAAAGTCGAACAAAGGGGAGATCCCCCTTTATCTAGATGCCAACCCCAACCTTCAATGACAATTTCATGCAAATCGGTCAACTTTGGTTCAACTTTTTGAAAGTCCGACAAAGGGGAGGTCCCCCTCCGCGACCAGGAGTCCAAAAATGAGGTACCCTATTTTCACCACATGAACGCCCCCTACGATCTCTGAAAGTTTCAAGTAAATCGGTTCAGCCGTTTCGGAGCCAACTCGGAACAAACAAACAAACAAATAAACAAACATAGATTGAATTTTATATATATAGATATACACTATTCGCTACAGGGAGTTTAAAATTATAAATCGTCTGCCGTAGCAGTGTACAAATTGTAGGTGTTACATTATGAGACCCAAAGGTTAGGTTAGGTGGCAGCCCGATGTATCAGGCTCACTTAGATTATTCAGCCCATTGTGATACCACAGTGATTAACTTCTCTCTTATCACTGAGTGCTGCCCGAATCCATGTTAAGTTCAATGACAAGGGACCTCCTTTTTATAGACGAGTCCGAACGGCGTTCCACATTGCAGTGAAAACACTTAGAGAAGCTTTGAAACACACAGAAATGTCTCCAGCATTACTAAGGTGGGATAATCCACCGTTGAAAAACTTTTTGGTGTTCGGTCGAAGCAGGAATCGAACCCGCGACCTTGTGTATGCAAGGCGGGCATGCTAACCATTGCACCAAGGTGGCTCCCTAAGACCCATAATCCAATGAACATTTAACTCTTAAAATGCTTTCAGCTACTAAATTAAAATACGATTTCTTAATTTGTTTTTAACTGTGTCAAATATTAAAAATGTCCTTTCAAAAGAAGAAGTTGAAAAGGATAATGAAAATAATGGTAAAAAAGATAATTTATGCGACACAGGAGACGAAAACTTACCTAATTTAAACTGATTGAAAGGATTAAATGAAAAAAATGAATACGTTTCTTATTTCTGCTTTATAGCTTTGTAGTCATGACACAAAAAGTCAACAAATTTATAGACGATTTCATTATTCTTAAGAGTAAAGAATTTTTAAAGTCAAGTGACCTTAGTCCTATTACATATGGGCACACGAAAAAAAATAATTCTTTCCTCCCAAACGAAATTTTAGACAAACAAAGTTCGTTTCTCATTTGCTTTTCGTTGAAAGGAAGTGTATTTGGAAGAAAAGTATATTTTTTTTGTGATAAACGTTTATTCTTTTCCAGGATGTAAAAACAATTTCATAAAGACTAACTCAAAAATTTTTTTCTGGCTAATTGCATTTTCCCTCACATCTTTCCCACTTCCACGAAGTTTTTTAGTTCTTAGCACCTTTTTCTGTAACACAAACAATGTAGAAGAAATTATACGATTTTATAAATTTTTAATTTTTTTTTTTACCTTTCGCCTGGACGGAGAATCGAACAGCGGACCATGCAATTTGTAAGCCAACACACTATCCACTGAGCCATGTAGCCGTTATTGTCATCAATAGACAATTACCCATATAACTAAGTTATATTTATATAGCATAGCTTGCGGCGCCCACGAGCCGATTAAACAAAGTTTATTTAACAGAAAAATACATTTAGTTGGGCACCGTGGAGCAGTGGTTGCTACGTCTGACTTGCATGCCAAGGGTCGTGGGTTCGATCCCTGCTTCGACCAAAGTTTTTTTTTTTACATATATTCCAGATATGATCGGAAGATTCCGAAAAAATTTTCAACATTACATTCTACTATATTAAATTTTTACTATGAACTGTAAAATGTGTCTTATTAAAGACCTAAATTTAGAAAAGAACAGTGTTTGATATAAACGAAATGGACTGTGTTGTTGGTTCAAAAATAACTTTTTTTACTGAAAAAATAAAAATTTTGTAACAAACGAATTTTTTTGGTGATAAAAGAGTATACTTTTCGAAGCAATTCAAAAAACTCTAACAAAAGAAAAACGTTTTCGGTACACGTTTTCCAAACGTTTTATTTCTTTGCGTGCACTTCTAGTCTTAACCACTGAACCTTCTCTATTATTTACTTTTGTGGAACCAACCAGATTGCTCCAAAAACATTAACAAACTGCTTAAGTTAACGTTTTCCAGGTCCGCCAGTAATCTAAAGCTATATGCTCCTAAAATTCGCTTTCGCCTTACACAAAAAGCAGGACACTCACACAAGAGGTGTTTAATTGATTCCTTTTCCTCCACATCACGACAGCTTATACAATAGTCATTATACTTCGCACCTATAGTTTTTGCAAATTCGCCTATCAGGCAGCGACCCGTTATAGCAGATATCAGGAGTGCTATCTGACACTTTGAGAACACTAGCATATCTCGTGTGCGGTTTAAGTTTAAATGAGGCCATATTTGCTTGGTGTCGTTACAACCCTTGCAATTCTCCCATCGAATATTGGCCATCATAACAGCCTTCTCACGCAGTAAGAGCTTGCAGGTGGCCAGAGGCATACCAACAGATTCTAGTTCCCCTGGAATATGTAAGGTAGTTCCTTGCCTTGCTAACTCATCTGCTTCGCATTTCCCCGGTATGTTCCTATGGCCAGGCACCCATATTAGGTGAATATTGTACTGCTCAGCCATCTCGTTGAGAGATTTGCGGCAGTCTATGGCCGTTTTCGAGTTAAGGAACACAGAGTCCAAGGATTTTATTGCAGGTTGACTGTCTGAGTATATATTAATGCCAATATTTGTTGGAACATTACTTCTCAGCCAATTCACCACATCTCTTATTGCCAATATTTCAGCCTGAAAAACACTACAGTGATTAGGTAATCTTTTCGCTATTCGAATTTCCAGATTTTTAGAATATACTCCGAACCCCACTTGTCCATTCAATTTGGAGCCATCAGTACACAAATCTATATATCTTTTATTCCCCGGGGTCTGTGTACACCACGCCTCACTGTTGGGAATTAGAGTTTCAAACTTTTTGTCGAAAAGTGGTTCTGCCAGGGTGTAATCCACTACGTTAGGCTCATCTGGCATTACTTTGAGGACCGAACTATGACCGTACATTTTTTCCCGACCACAGCGATAACTCGCGCAACCGCACAGCCGTTGTTGCAGCTGACTGTTTGGCCAAAATGTCTAAAGGCAATAGATGTAGCATGACATTAAGGGAGTAACGGCTATTAACTTAAAACTACAAAGTTTATAACCTACTTAACAATTTGATTCTCCAAGTCATTTTCTTTAATCATCGATATAAGATTTTGATATGTGCCCTAAACAATTTGATATTTTATAGTACAGAGTTAACGAAAAACCTTCAATCATTTTAATAGTCAGTGATACAATAGTAGCAGAAATAATTACTACCAACATCAACTTACACTTCATGTTAATACCACGCGTTAACCATTATGTATTTCATAGTGTTATAACTTGCAATGCTATTGAATATGGTACAAAGGTTGATTGGAATAAACCAGATTGCTATAGAGAAAAAAGGTTTCACAATTCAATTACATTACATTGTAATAATATCTATTTATTGTAATTGTTTTTTTTTATTTCTTATAAATTTTTCTATTACAATCTATTGTCAACGAATACGAGTTGTTAATATATGCCCATATGGTCTTGTATTCATCATTTACATCGCTCATATTTCATCTTCCGTATATAGATGGAATAATTTTCATGGAGTAGTGATACATGTTTTTTTTTCAAAAATGTAACTTGCTTACTTGACGTGTAGTTATGAATAAAGACCATAAACATGAGTGAAAACTTTTGTGGGGGAAAAAATTAAACATATTATTGCTGCTTGTCATATGTCAGTAAAGCTATAGTGGTTATATAGAAGACTCAACATAAAAGCATTTGATTACCAACTGTAAAGGTATTAGCAACTGTATGATGATGATCATAATGAAAGTTTCGAACGAATTCTGAATTGGAGAAAGGAGCCTAGGTAATTATGATGGAGACGCAGACAAAAATGTAATTCGGCAAACTGTGCTGGGTATACAATTTTCAACATGTCTGAATTTTAAAGTGCATTTATATCTGCCAAAAATAAAAATTATAATAAATAAATATTTTCGAAAGAAAATAAGAAAAAATAACTATTCGCATCTATTTTACACTAAAGATCACAATTTGTACGAAAGATTATAAGAGTACAGGTTGATTACTTGGTCATTTAGATTAACCCCAGGATCGGTAGAGGACTACTCCATGGTGTGTAACATATGCTTCAGTCAGACACTTTAACACGGGTTTGTCATTGGCGGGTTAAATTTACACTTTAGAAGGATACGTCGTGGGACAATTTAGTAGGACCACCTCATAGAAAGGACCATTCTGCGTCAAACCTTGAACATATTTCATGTTGACAAACAAAAAAAGACAAAATTGTTTGAATATGTTGAACAATAGATACTCATAATTGTATTTCAGTAAATATGTAGATCAAATAAGATTTTAATATCAAGAGAGTATAGAAATCAACAAATTAGATTTTCTATTTGGCACGAAATAAATCAATGTGTATGGTAACTGCAAAATAGTAAGTCCTTATTTCCAAGGTATCACTGAGGAATGTGAGGGAAATGAATATCGTTCGAAATCGGCCAAGACGAATTTTATGTACCCTTCATCATGGATTGCGAACAAAGTTTCACTAAAGACCAGAATTACAAATTTGGCTTTTTTCTCGCTACACAGAAAAAAATATCACCAAAATATTTCCAATTAAAAAGTTAATTGAAGTTGAAAATTTTTTCAATTAATAAATTAATTGATACAATTAACTTTTTAATCATGATAGAAACATTAAGTTAATTAAGTCAATGATTGAAAATTTTAAAATTTTTAATTAAAAAATTAATTGATACAATTAACTTTTTAATCAAATTCGGAAGACTAATTCAGTTTAAAACAAGTATATACAGCAGTAGGTTCGGCCGGGCCGAATCTTAAACACCCACCACCATGTATCAAATATTAGGGTTTCCTTTGAAATTTCAGAGGGTTTGAGGACAGATCAAGCATTTCAGTTCAACCAGTACACTTCACGAAGATAAATTTAAAGATTTTACCTATGAAGACTATATCAGATTCTGGATTTATAAAAACCATTTTTGTTTGAGTTTTAGAGGAATCATAAACATCTCTTGTAAGTGTGCAGGAAAATTATAAAATAACGTCTTGATTTGAAATTTTAAATCTGTATATTTTCACCCGAGAAATAAAATCTGGAAATTTTACATTCAGTTTCAAGCAATTTTCATGATCAGTGAAGTGAAATCGGTCTATATGGAGGCATTACCAAATGGACCGATAAAAACTTAATCCGATACACGTCTTTGTGAGCCTTAAATACCAGAATATTTACAATTTCAAGCAAATCGGATAAAAACTACGGTTTCTAGAAACCTAAGGAGTTAAATCGGGGGCTATACCAAAACATAAACCGATACTCGCCATTTTTGGCACACCTCTTTATGGTCCTAAAATACCTCTAGATTTCCAATTTCAGGCAAATTGGATAAAAACTACGGTTTCTATAAGCCCAAGAAATAAAAACCGGGGCATCGGTCTATATGGGGGCTATACCAAAACATGAACCGATACTCACCATTTTTAACACACCTCTTTATGGTCCTAAAATACCTCTAGATTTCCAATTTCAGGCAAATTGGATAAAAACTACGGTTTCTATAAGCCCCAGAAGTAAAATCGGGAGATCGGTCTATATGGGGGCTATACCAAAACATGGACCGATACTCACCATTTTTGGCACACCTCTTTATGGTCATAAAATACCTCTAGATTTCCAATTTCAGGCAAATTGGATAAAAACTACGATTTCTATAAGCCCAAGACCCCAAATCGGGAGGTCGGTTTATATGGGGACTATATCAAAACCTTGACCGATAGAGCCCATCTTCGAACTTGACCTGCCTGCAGACAAAAGACGAGTTGGTGCAAAATTTCAGCATTCATTATTGAAGACTGTAGCGTGATTACAACAGACAGACAGCCAGACAGACAGGCAGACGGACATGGTCATATCGTCTTAGAATTTCTCCCTGATCAAGAATATATATACTTTATATAGTCGGAAATCGATATTTCGATATGTTACAAACGGAATGACAAACTTATTATACCCCCGTCACCATTCTATGGTGATGGGTATAAAAAGTGCAGATTTTTTTTTTAATGTTTAATTAAAAATGTATTTCAAACAATCATTTGTTAATCCAAATAAAAACTCTAAGCCAATTCAGAAAGTAATTAAAAATAGTTACCTTTTTTAATTAATAAATTAATTGAGTTTTGCAATCAACATCAATTAAATTTTTAATTAATTAAATTAAAAAATTATTTGAAATTTGGTGAAAAAATCAATTAATTTTTTAATCAAGAATTTTTTCTATGCCCAATTAAAACTGTGATTGATAATTTTCGTGATTGAAGACATTTCAATTAAAAAAATAATTGGATCAATTAATTTGGTGATTGAATCAGAAAAAAAATGTTTGTGTGTAGCTCTATTTTTTTAAAGTCATTTAGAGGGAGAAAAAATGCATTTAGTTTTACGGGAAAAACTTTATGAGGGCTGGAACCAATTTTTCGATATGATACAAACGGAATGGATGCTATAAAAAAGTTGCGATATAAGCCACCATAGATATTGTCATAAATTCGTCAAACTGGAAGAGATAAATATATCAAACTTTAACCAAATACCATATATACACTGAAACGATAGATTTCGATTTTTATAAAAATCGTTTGTCAAAAATCTTCTGAATTGCACACTGAAAAAAAAAACATGCCAGGTTCTAAAGATTTTGTCTTTACTTCAAAAATTGTGGTATTGATTCCGAGCCAAAGAAGCGGAGAATACATGTAAGGATAAGGAAGCAAATTTTAATTTTTGGGTTTTGTCTTTATATGCTATCAAAGTCCTTTAAAAACGATTTAACGGCAACTTTATTTTCCAAATTCAGACTCGACTTCCAATAGAAATTATGCTATGTTTCAAGTAAAAAACGTCTTTAAAATAAAGTGTTGAAAAACATGTCCTATATTTGAACGATTTTGTAGTCAAAATGCAAAAAGCCAACAAATTTAAAGACAATTTTATTAAATGTAAAGAATTTTTCTGAATTATTAAAGTCAAGTTGACCCTAGCCCAAATTTTTTTTCTTTCATGTTATGATATTAATTTTTAAGTCAAATCACTTAATTATAAGGACAATACGACTTCATTGAAAAGTTTATCGACTTTTGGACAAGGAAAAAAAAAAAACTTTATATTAGAGAAATGCGTCTTCTATGCTAAGCAAAATTTGCATTCGTATTTTAAAGACATTAAATCTTTGAACTCACGACAATATTTTTTTCAGTGTAGGAACTATTTTGTGGGAATTTCGATTTTAGTAAAATTTTGTACTTCAGTTTTCTCATTTTTATTTCTTTTCATTGAAATAACCAAAAATAATTAAAATAAAGAAAATTTTCTCATGTTTGGAAAAATTTAACCAAAATCGTAGACTTTTTTCTGAAGACAAGAAATTGATTAAGGTAGGATGTAAAAACTGATATAAAGAACAGTTTGTCAAAATAGAGACATTTGGTTTATACAATTATGAATCTTTCATCAAAAAATAAATTCTATTTCTTTTCGTCTTTCCTGGTTTAAGTAGGAAATACCTGAGCTTTGTTAAAGTACTCGTAACATGCAATCCCCATAATTTATTAACTAGCTGGATCCGCCTTACCATTATAAGAGTTGTGTTTTTGTTTTTCTTCACAGCGGATCAATATTTGCTTCATACTTCAATAAGATGTTGTCATCTATGTATATCACTTTACTAAATATACTCATTACATGTACACTATATTGAGGAACAATGTTTAAGAGATATGGTCCAGTTTGCTTTTCCGAATAATAGTTAGTTAATTGAAACTTCAGTGTAATTTTCAAGTGTAGCGTAACATGTTGACATACTACAAAGGGTAATGCAATGGGTGTGATAGAATTTGTTTTTAAACGATGTATTCAAATAAGCGAAAATATATGTGGATGTATGTATATATTTTAACCCAAGATCACTTTAAGGGACGATATAATACACAAATATCAACTATAAAAGGCTATTTATACCCTTCACCACTACTGTGGTACAGGGTATAATAAGTTTGTGCATTTGTATGTAACGCCAAGAAGGAGTAATCATAGACCAACCTTTTAGTATACGGATCGGCTTAGAATTAAATTCTGAGTCGATTTAGCGATGTCCGTCTGTCTGTCTGTTGATGTATTTTTGTGTGCAAAGTACAGCTCGCAGTTTTAGTCCGATTGTCCTAAAATTTGGTATAGGGTCCTGTTTCGGCTCGAAGACGATCCCTATTGAATCGGTTCAGATTTAGATATAGCTGCCATATATATTTTTCACCGATCTGGTCATAATTGGCGTGTATATCAACCGATCTTCCTCAAATTCCGTACATCCGAATATTTTATGAGTCTCGAAAAACTTGCAAAATATCAGCCAAATCGGTTCAGATTTGGATATATCTCCCATATATAGCTTTCGCCCGATTTACTCTCATATGACCACAGAGGCCAATTTTTAACTCCGATTTAGTTGAAATTTTGCACAGGAAGTAGAATTAGCATTGTAGCTATGCGTGCCAAATTTGGTTGACATCGGTTCAGATTTAGATATAGCTCCCATATATATTTTTTTCTGATTTCGACAAAAATGGTCAAAATACCAAGATTTTCCTTGTTAAATCGCCACTGCTTAGTCGAAAAGTTGTAAAAATGACTCTAATTTTGCTAAACTTCTAATACATATATATATCGAGCGATAAATCATTAATAAACTTTTGCGAAGTTTCCTTAAAATTGCTTCAGATTTAAATGTTTCCCATATTTTTTTACTAACATTGTGTTCCAACCTAGTGCATTAGCCAACTTAAATTTTGGGTCTATAGATTTGGTAAATGTCTATCAAATTCTGTCCAAATCGAGTGATATTTAAATGTATGTATTTGGGACAAACCTTTATATATAGCACCCAACACATTTGACGGGTGTATCCCACCCATCGAAATTTTAGATATCGAAAATTTAGATCTAAAAAGTGGTGCAGGATATAATATAGTCGGCCCCGCCCGACTTTAGACTTTCCTTACTTGTTTTACTAACTAAAAGTGAAAAGATTTTTCGTAAAGAAGTTCCAGTAGGAAAATAGGGAGAAGGATGTATGGTGTAATTTTGGGTAGTTCGGAAACGAACTAGTTCAATTGAACGGGTCACGGAAATGAACGTGCTGAACTAGTTTCATCAATCGTACTTTTCCGTTCTCTATGTAAGTTTAGGTTACTACTAAACACATTGTATCACTTTGTTATTGTCTCAGTTAGTTAATTTTTTTACGCTCACATCGCTATTATAAGTTATTCGGAATTCTTTTCGAATATGTTTTTGTGGGAAGATAAACTGATAAAAGTAACAAAATAACTTGAAGGTCACTGACCGAAAATGAACTAACTAACCGAACTAGTACACCGATCAGGAAAGAGCTGATCAGGAAAGATCTGAACTACAATAACCAACACCAGCATCGAATGCTCACTCATGCATTTCAACCATGGATACACAGAAAAAACTCGTGCGAAAATTGAACTAAATTGTATTCCACTTTTTGAGATTTCCACAAAACGATGTTAAAACTAGGACAAATTAATGCCTGTTGTACTTTTAACTGCAGTTCACTAAAAGTAAAGAGTAAATCATTGGCGCCAAATCATGAAAATCATTGGAATCGTATGAAAATTTACTTCTTTTTAGTTATTCTTCATCACCTCATAGAAATGCCGGTGACATTTGTGAGAGTTTCGAAGTTTCTTCAAATTGTTTTACACAAAACCATTCAGATTTTTCTATATCGGATCATAGTCCAACAATGTGGTGTCAAAATTATCTTGGGCAGTTTAAGTATATCTGTTGTAATTGCCAGCTGTCTTTAGAGAAATACCTCCGCAGATGAATCTCGGTTTTCATGGTTTCTCGAGTAAACAATATTTTCTTAAGTGCTTTAAACGATTTACGAAAGATACTATGGAGTACCAACAGGGCTCAATTTATGAACTAATGTATTTCACAGCTGTGAAGAACTTTAGCGTTTCTGCTTATTATCACAGCTGTTTAAAAATGTATCAAGTAACATATGATATGACTTTAAAGATATCTAGATAGTGATAAATGGCTGCATCTTTCCATCAGAGTAGATTTATCCAAGTCGATAAATCAGATAGGCATATGACCCATTGTATGGATAACTAGGAACATCTCTACTCTATGACATCCATCCGTGGAAAAGGATTTAATGTCTACTTTAGACCATGTTGATCCATTGCAGTTCCTTAAACTTTTTTCTCTCCCTCTTCGTGACTGATTCCATTGCATTCGGGTTTATCTCATAATATTTGTATGATGATCCTCCACCCAGAAGCCTTGATGAAAACGAGTGTAGATCTCAGACTGTATCGGTTATAGTCTGAAAGAAATAAGAACTCAGTGTCTTGTTTTTTTTTTAAAGAACAATGTTGGATACTGGCACAGAAAATGGTAGAAAATATCATCGCTCGTTGAACCAATCCTTACCATGGCCTCACTTCCTTTCTGTGCATCGCAATCTTTAATCTAATAATATTCAAGGCATTCTTACATATCCTGCTGATTCCTTGATACTATTACAGTTTCTCATCTTTAATCAGTAGCATTCTCATAGCAAATATTGATATACTCGTATTCCGGGAAATTTTCTCTGTTCGCTTATTTTCAATAATACCGGCTTGTCGTGAGATTATTCGAAGAATACTTGAGTATTATGTATCAATCCCTTCGATTACAGTCTATGCAGATCACTACAATATTTTGTTGGCCTTATTTCTGAGATAAACTTCTCCCACAATAGCTGCCATATTTATCATAGGCTAGGTTATGTTAGGTATACTGACAGCCTGTTATTTTAGGCTCTCTTCTAAATTATTGGTGCCCAATTCTATGTTCAGCTCAACGGTATGGACCTTCTTTTTATAGAGGAGTCCGGACGGCATCCCGCATTTCGGTAAAACCACTTAGAAAAAATTTTAAACTCTCAGATATGTCACCAGCATAGCTGAAAATCTCGTTGGTGTTCGGTCGAAACTGGAATATCTTTATCTCTTTCTCCAGCAGAGATATATAACTGCAACTCTTATGAGAATAATGCGTCTGAGGTTCCTATGAACCACCATTGATCATCAATACTTTTCAATCTCATTGGAAAAACGACATCTCATGAAGAATTTGATGCAGTGAGTATTTTTTGATCGTTGAGTTTGCATTAAAAAGATATGTCTCCCTTTATTTATGATGAATATAAATTTTATCATCCCAATAAATCTACCCTCTGCCTCTCAGAGACTATGCACAGTTTATGCATCATCTCTTGTTGTATAATAATCAGCATACTTGTAAGGTTCATAATGCCTGCACCTATTGTATCGACGATATGGTATCAGGAAGACATTTCCAGCGATGACCACTTTTAACGCAATCACATCATCATTTCATAATTGAAGGGATATTGCAACCGTCTAAAAACGCTTACTACTCGAGGCATTATGCATTGTAGCAAGAAAAATTGTGCCTCATTGCCTGAAGTTGTTATACTCCAATTGCAACCAATTGGTATGGCGAATAATGTATGGTGTGACGGACGACTTATTAATTTCCGTCGAATGTTAAATGGACAAGTGCGGTAGGCACTAGATTCGCAATGGACAAGTGCTGTCCGGCCCCAACCATTTATGGAAATACAAGATTTTTATATGCCAGTGTTTTTTTTAGGCTCAGTGAACAATGGAGAATAAAGTTTTTTGTCAATACTTATTAAATGTTCTTGCTTCAGTCACAATCAAGGTCAAGCAAGTTCAATTCAATTCACCTGTTGAAGTTTTGTTGAAAATCGTAGCAGCCTAAACATATTTTGCGAGCAACTCTTCATATGTCAAATTTGGCGGCATCTTAAAAGAAGCTTATGATATTTAAACTTGAAGTCAACAGATTTCAAAAGTCTCGGACGTTGGAATTATCACTAGTGACTTCTTAATTTTTTAATTCATATTTTCTTGTTGTAATGTTATTATTGAGGTTCAGGGAGACACTATAGAATTTCTGTTTATTGGTTCAAAACGTTTGTTTTACTTTTTTTGAAATTCTTTAAGAAATTGCACCCTCTCATAGAAGATTTAGTGATTCGACCTACAAATAGGTGTCTTTACATAAAAAAATTGTTTGACTAAGGTCTACTTTGCTTTAATTATTCAAAAAAATTCTTCAAAAATAATGAAATTGTCTTTGAATGTGTTCGCGTTTTTATCTTGACTACAAATCAAAAAAAAAGTTCAAAAATAGGAGATGTCTTTCCACACTTGATTTTAATTTTAAAAGATTGATTAAAATTTAAAAGAGAATAGTTTCTTAAATGTATTTTTACTTTAATATCCCCCCTTCTTTGGCTCGGAATCAATATCAAAATCATTAGTGTACACACAATATTTTTGGAACCAGGCATACATTTTCCCAGTATTGCTATGTATGGTGCAAATTCGGTTAACATTGGGTCTGTAGTAAATTGTAGTTACTAAAAGACTTGGTTATGGATATTTGAGGCTATAACCAAGTTCTGCCCGATTCCATGTTAAGCTCAATGACAAGGGACCTTCCTTTTATAGCCGAGTCCGAACGGCGTTCCAAATTGCAGTGAAACCACTTAGAGAAGTTTTGAAACCCTCAGAAATGTCACCATGATTTCTGAGGTGGGATAATCCACCGCTGAAAAACTTTTTGGTGTTCGCTCGAAGCAGGAATCGAACCCACGATCTTGTGTATGCAAGGCGGGCATGCTAACCATTGCACCACGGTGGTATACTTGGATTCTTTCCCATAAGGATTTTGGTATTGATTCCGAGCCAAAGATGCGGTTACTTTAAAATAAGGAAAGTTTTAGGGACATTTGTAGCTTTAAGTATGTTATCAATAATATTGGGACACAGATCTCCTTTATCGACATTTCATTCTTTTTTGCGATACATTAATAAAGCTATTGACGTAAAAAAATGACAGTTTAAAAATCCACAAAAATGCTTTCTAAATTCCAAAAACAAAACTTTAAACCAAAGATGCAAAAACCTCAAAATAAGTCTTAACCTTTATTTGAAGCGTTTTTATCTTAAATCTAAAGATTCAATATTTCAGTTAAATTAAGGGCGATTTCTTTAACTCAAAAATATTTTTCTTTAAGAAAATTTGTCTTAGTTTAAAGACATACGACTTTAACGGAGGGACTTAAATTTTCAACATTTGTGTCTTAAATTTAATAAAGAAACGTTGAAGGAAAGTTTGTAAATCTTCTTTTAATTAAAGTTCATTATTTTCAAGAATTTTGTCCTTAATATTGTGTTAATTGAACATCCTTAAATTTAGGATTTGTAATATTCAATACCACCTAAATATTTTTTCAGTGTACTGCGGATGGTTATAGATCGAAATGGATAATTTTAATCAGTCCATATGAGGGCTATATCAATTGTCGCTTTCAAGCACGCACACAAAAAAAAATTCTGATTCAACCACGAAATTAATTGATCCAATTAATTTTTTAATTGAAATGTCTTCAATCACAGAAATGATAGTATCAATTAAAAAATTAATTGACAGTCAATTAAAAAATTAATTGATCCAATTACATATTTAATTGATACTATTAATTTGTGTGATTGATTTTTATTTCAATTAAAAAATTTTTTGAATCAATTAAATTTTTAATTGAATATTGTTTAAAACTCAATTAAGATTTTAATTGGAAAAATTTTCGTGAAATTTTTTTCTGTGCGGGTGCCACTTGCGCCGAGAATAATATATCAAAATTTGAAGAAAATTTTACAAAAAATCTACCAAATTTTAAAAAATCTTATCACAATTTTATAAAAATTTAATCACTATGGAAAATTGTTTCATAATGTGTATTTTTGTTTTCTATAAGAAATATAGTCAAAATTTTATTTCTATACAAAGTTTTGTCAAAATTTTATTTCTATAGAACATTTTTCCACAATTTTATTTCTATAGAAAATTTTGCTAAAATTTTATTTCTATAGAAAATTTTGCTAAAATTTTATTTCTATAAAAAATTAAAGTACCTCTTAATTAAAGTGGAATATTTTGCAAAATCTATCAAAACATCAAAAATTCTATCAAACAGTAAAAAATCTACAATTTTTGGTCCAATTCTACCAACTGTGGCAACCGTGCTTCCTCAAGAAGTTAAATCAAGTCATCGTCTTAGAATTATGTTACTCCATGATCAAGCGGAATAACAAAGAAAAGAATATAAAACTTTGCAGGAGATGTTCAATAGAAACTCGCTCTTCTTTTTTTTTAATTTTCTGGTTAAATGCATCTCCCATATCTTCTTCATTTTCACATGATTTATTTTCTTCTCTACACTTTCTCTTCTATAATGCCAATAAAATAGACATATATGAATCTATAGGATGCAATTACTAGCAACACTTCCCTAGATTCATATATATATATTTCTCTTATTGGAATCAAACTTTAAAAACCAAGTTTTGAAAATTCGAAATTTCTATAACCCTACACTGAAAAAAATATTGTCGTGAGGTCAAAGATTTCATGTCTTTAAAATACGAATGCAAATTTTGCTTAGCATAGAAGACGCATTTCTCTAATATAAAGTTTTTTTCCTTTTCCAAAAGTCGATAAACTTTTCAATGAAGTCGTATTGTCCTTATGATTAAGTGATTTCACTTAAAAAAGGGTATCATAACATGAAAGAAAAAATGTTTGGGCTAAGGTCAACTTTACTAATTCAGAAAAATTCTTTAAAATGAATGAAATTGACTTTAAATTTGTTGTCTTTTTGCATCTTGAATACAAAGCAAAAAATTGTTCAAATATAGGACATGTTTTTCAACACTTTATTTTAAAGAAACATTTACATGAAACATAGCATAATTTCTACTGGAAGTCGAGTCTTAATTTGGAAAATAAAGTTGTTTGTTAACTCGTTTTAAAGGAGTTTGATAGCATATGAAGGAAAAAAGCTGAAAACGCGAAAAAATTAAATTTGCTTCCTAGAAGCAAGAACACAAAACCCAAATTTAAAAGAGAATTGTGTCTTAAAAGTATCCTTACTTGTATTCTCTGCTTCTTTGGCTCGGAATCAATACCAAATTTTTTAAAGTAAAGACAAAATCTTTGGAAATGGGCATGCTTTTTTTCAGTGAACACAAAAAATGCACTAAAATTTTTCCAATTAATATCTTAATTGGGTTTTAAAAAATATTCAATTACAAATTTAATTGAGTCAACAAATCTTTTAAATGAAACAAAAATTAATAATATCAATTAATTTTTTTAATTGGATCAAGTAATTTTTTAATTGACTTTCAATTAATTTTTTACTTGATAATATAATTTCTGTGATTGAAGACATTTCAATTCAAAAATAATTGGATCAATTAATCAATTAATTTCGTGATTGAAGACAAAAAATATTTTTTTGTGTGTATATTAAATGATACCACAATTTAGCATTAACTCATTTTTGGTGCTATTTTTAAATTTATTTATTGTCTATAGTTCGCTTTTTTTCAAGGTTTGTGACGTATTAAAATGACATTAATTAAAATCGTTCTTTTCTCAAATGAAAACGAAAAAACATTTCGATAAAACCGCAGGCAAAAGTGATCAAAATATTCTCAAATTCGAGAGGAACCAGAATATCTACAGCAATTAATCGAAATCAAGCTTTCGAATGGACAGCACTTTAGCCCACTCAATTGTTCATGCACTTGATGTGACCACATGTGTTTAGAAGAATGGAAGATATAGAAATCAATTTAAAATTAATTTACAAACAATTAAAGCCACTCATATCACTTTAGATAGTATCTCGTATAAAATTTGTAACGTATTTTTGACATTTAAAAAAATGTTGAGACTTTTATTTTTAGCAAATTTAATGTTTTGCTATAGTGGGCTTATATGTACGAATGAATAATTTTTATTACATTTCATATTAGCACCTTGACAGTGGAATTTCATAAATAAATGTCTGAATATAATCGTTTCTTTTGTGCAAAAATCGATTTACCAATACGAAAGTTTAGAAACAGAATTTTTATTGTTTCGCAATTTCCCCAAGATTATTCATTTGGTGGTAGACAAAGATGTTTATTGTCTTCAGTAGTCATTCCACGCGTAATTTAAAGATTTTATCACCTTGTAATTGTCTGTAATCAAAAATATACATTATATTTATCATTGTACACTCACAGAAGAAACATGAATGATGATCATGAAAATCATATTCGATGAGCGATATAAAATGATTGGACACAATTTTATGGAAAACCTAGTTTCGGTTTATATTCGCAATACACACGCAAAAAAATAATTTTTTCCTCCCAAACGAAATTTTAGACAAAAAAAAAGTTCGTTTCTCATTTGCTATTCGCTGTAAGGAAGTGTATTTGGAAGAAAAGTATATACTTTTTGTGATAAACGTTTATTCTTTTCCCGGATGTAAAAACAATTTCATAAAGACAGAAACAAACATTTAGTTTGGCACCGTGGAGCAGTGGTTGCTACGTCCGACGTGCATGCCAATGGTCGTGGGTTCGATCCCTGCTTCGACCAAAGTTTTTTTTTTGCTTTTGTTTTTTTTACATATATTCCAGATATGTTCGGAAGATTCCGAAAAAATGTTCAACATTACATTGTACTATATTAAATTTTGAACTGTAAAATGTGCCTTACTAAAGACCTAAAGTCAGAAAAGAACAGTGTTTGATATAAACGAAATGGACTGTGTTGTTTCAAAAATAACTTTTTTTATTGAAAAAATAAAAATTTTGTAACAAACGAATTTTTATCACCAAAAGTTTAAAATTTTCGAAGCAATTCAAAAACTCTAACAAAAGAAAAACGTTTTCGGTACACTTTTCCAAACGTTTTTTTTCTTTGCGTGCATGAATGTAAACTACAAATAGAGAGTTTGAATGGTTATCGTTAAAAAAACTTTAGGATTCGTTGGACAAATAATTTATAATTTCATTAAGAACACAATCTTGTTTGGGAGAAAATGCTAACTAACATCTATTTTTTGGGTCAATGGGCTTCCAAACATATTATATGTTCACATTAAACGAACATCATAATTTTTCGGCAATATCCAAAAATATATGTGCTTCTTCAAATATTTTTGAGAGAAGCGATATTTTGGCGAAGCGATTTTTTTGAGGCTGTAGATATTCGATTATTATCGAAATGCTGGAGCCACGTGATGCAATGCTTATTACTACACGCAAAAAAATAATTCTTTCCTCCCAAACGAAATTTTAGACAAACAAAGTTCGTTTCTCATTTGCTTTTCGTTGAAAGGAAGTGTATTTGGAAGAAAAGTATATACTTTTTGTGATAAACGTTTATACTCAAAAAAAAATTTTTTTCTAGCTAATTGAATTTTCCCTCATATCTTTCTCACTTCCAGGAAGTTTTTTAGTTATTAGCACCTTTTTCTGTAATACAAACAATGTAGAAGAAATTATACGATTTTATAAATTTTAAAATTTTTTTGTACCTTTCGCCTGGACGGAGAATCGAACCGCGGACCATGCAATTTGTAAGCCAACACACTATCCACTAAGCCATGTAGCCGTTATTGTCATCAATAGACAATTACCCATATAAGTTATATTTATATAGTATAGCTTGCGGCGCCCACGAGCCGATTAAACAAAGTTTATTTAACAGAAAAATACATTTAGTTGGGCACCGTGGAGCAGTGGTTGCTACGTCCGACTTGCATGCCAAGGGTCGTGGGTTCGATCCCTGCTTCGACCAAAGTTTTTTTTTTTTTACATACATTCCAGATATGGTCGGAAGATTCCGAAAAAATGTTCAACATTACATTCTACTATATTAAATTTTTACTATGAACTGTAAAATGTGTCTTATTAAAGACCTAAAGTCAGAAAAGAACAGTGTTTGATATAAACGAAATGGACTGTGTTGTTGGTTTAAAAATAACTTTTTTTATTGAAAAAATAAAAATTTTGTAACAAACGAATTTTTTTCGGTGATAAAAGTGTATACTTTTCGAAGAAATTCAAAAAACTCTAACAAAAGAAAAACGTTTTCGGTACACTTTTTCGAAACGTTTTTTTTTCTTTGCGTGTACGGCCTTGCACATACAGGGCCCTGGTTTCAATCCCAGTTTCGACCAAACACCTAAAAGTAATATATCTCTCAAAACTTCCCAAAGTGGTTTCATCGCAATGTGAAACGCCGTTCCGATTTGGATATATAAAAAAGGTCCCATGTAATCGTACTAAACAAGGGATCAGGTAAAGACCATTGGGCCATGTAGCACGAGCCCAACACAATAACAGTCAAACCGTTCATTTATACACCACATTGTTGAGCACATACAAGCTGAGGTAGAAAAACTTTACTAAAACGATGTACCAAATATATCTTTTGAAACGGAAATAACGCAATTTATACTAGTTTCCTGACCACAATGGACTGAATAGTCTAAGTGAGCCTGATACATCGGGCTGCTTCTAGATTTCAAATTTCTGGTAAAGTGGATTAAAACTACGGATTCTAGAAGCCCAAGAAGTAAAATCGGGAGATCAGTCTATATGGGGGCTGTATCTAGATTTCCAATTTTAGGCAAATCGGATAGAAAATACACTTTCTAGACGCCCAAGAAGCAAAATTGGGAAATCGGTCCATATGGGGGCTATACCAAAACATGGACCGATAGGCACCATTTTCGGTAACTTTTTGATGGTTCTAAAATATCTCTAAATTTCCAATTTCACTCAAATTGGATATAAACTACAGTTTTTATAAGCCCAAGACCCCAAATCAAAAGGTCGGTTTATATGGGGACTATATCAAAACTTGGACCGATATAGCCCATCTTCGAACTTGACCTGCCTGGAAACAAAAGACGAATCTGTGCCAAATTTCAGGACGATAGCGCCATTATTGAAGGCTGTAGCGCGTGATTACAACAGACAGACGGACATGCTTATATCGTCTTTGAACTATTCCCTGACCAAGAATATAAAGGGTGATTTGTTAAGAGCTTGATAACTTTAAAAAAAAAAAAACGCATAAAATTTGCAAAATCTCATCGGTTCTTTATTTGAAACGTTAGATTGGTCCATGACATTTACTTTTTGAAGATAATTTCATTTAAATGTTGACCGCGGCTGCGTCTTAGGTGGTCCATTCGGAAAGTCCAATTTTGGGCAACTTTTTCGAGCATTTCGGCCGGAATAGCCCGAATTTCTTCGGAAATGTTGTCTTCCAAAGCTGGAATAGTTGCTGGCTTATTTCTGTAGACTTTAGACTTGACGTAGCCCCACAAAAAATAGTCTAAAGGCGTCAAATCGCATGATCTTGGTGGCCAACTTACCGGTCCATTTCTTGAGATGAATTGTTCTCCGAAGTTTTCCCTCAAAATGGCCATAGAATCGCGAGCTGTGTGGCATGTAGCGCCATCTTGTTGAAACCACATGTCAACCAAGTTCAGTTCTTCCATTTTTGGCAACAAAAAGTTTGTTAGCATCGAACGATAGCGATCGCCATTCAGCGTAACGTTGCGTCCAACAGCATCTTTGAAAAAATACGGTCCAATGATTCCACCAGCGTACAAACCACACCAAACAGTGCATTTTTCGGGATGCATGGGCAGTTCTTGAACGGCTTCTGGTTGCTCTTCACTCCAAATGCGGCAATTTTGCTTATTTACGTAGCCATTCAACCAGAAATGAGCCTCATCGCTGAACAAAATTTGTCGATAAAAAAGCGGATTTTCTGCCAACTTTTCTAGGGCCCATTCACTGAAAATTCGACGTTGTGGCAGATCGTTCGGCTATTCATGATGAAATGTCAAAGCATACTGAGCATCTTTCTCTTTGACACCATGTCTGAAATCCCACGTGATCTGTCAAATACTAATGCATGAAAATCCTAACCTCAAAAGAATCACCCTTTATATACTTTATATAGTCGGAAATCGATATTTCGATGTGTTACAAACGGAATGACAAACTTATTATACCCCCTTCACCATTCTATGGTGGTGGGTATAAAAAGCTAAAATTACCTATTCAAAATATGAAAAAAAGAGATATAAGAATTTGAATGAAAGAACTTCCTATGTATTTAATATAAAGAACATATTTGGGAGAACATTTTTGGCAGTGCTTTTAGAATTGAACTTACAAATTTTTCTGCTGGAAAGTTTGCACACTAAAAACAATTTTTTGCTTTGACAAATTCGGAAAATATATATGCTTGAAGCAAACACAAAGGCGATTTTTTAGGGTGTATGGACATTTCAACAGGACTCACCCCCATTGCACTCAGTACGCGTCAGCCAAGAATGGCTTAAAAAGATGTTAATCGCTTCATTTCTACGGCACAATGCCACTACAATCTCCACATTTGAATCCCTTGGACTTTTGCGCCTTGGACATTTTGGGCAAAAATACAACGGGGACGATCATCTTAAGGGGGCTCTTCGCAGAAACATAACTCATGCCAAACGTATCCAATTCGAACAAATCTAAACATCATCTAAAAAAAAAAATCTAAAATAAAACAATGTCTGCAGGGACGAAAAAGACTGTTTTTCATATGTTTGGATGTAAAAATTATATGTTTGGAACTGAAATTTTTTAACACAAGATTTTTAAGTGCAAGCATATAATGTTCATAAACTATCATAACATGTTTGGGACATAAACTGTTTGTAAATATAATATACTTAGATGCAAACATATATTAACTTAGAAATAGCCTATAAACATATATGTGTTTAGAAAGAGAGACCTAGAGAGTATGCTGAAAGTAAAATAATGGAAGTAAACAATTGGCGTATTAAAAATATATCCACACAAAGAAAAGTTCATTACCATTTTTTTCTACCAGTGTATGCCCTAAGGTGCAACATAATATGTTTGAACAATACAAACAATATTTTGTTTGGACCAATCCTGAAAATATATATGCTTGAAGCAAAATGTGTTTGAGGTATATGTTACAGGAGCGAATTTTTTTTGAGGGTGGGCGATCAGTAAATAGAACAATTTTATGTTACTTTCGACATGTTTGTTTTTGAACAATAAAATAAAAAGATGAGAAAAACATAGCTCTTTAGATTGTTGCATTACATATTAACTACCCTGTATATTGATCATCGAAGAAAATGTCTTTCCAAATAAAAACAGCATGTTACAGTTCCAAATGCTATGTTTTTATCAATAATATGCTTACCTTCTATTTTTTTATGATTAAATTGGCCGTTAGTCATATTTAATTAAGTAAAGAGCTTTAATCATAACTATAAAACTAAACACATGGCCTGTAATGAGGCACACATACATCAGAGATTAGAAACACATAATATAATTTTGTTTGCTTCTAATCTCCGAGAAGAAACCAACAAAATGCTCTATTAAATCTTAAGAGGCTACAATAAATTTTGGTGAAGACAAAATCTTAATACCTTAATTACTTCAAAAATAAAGAACAATGTAAATATTCTCAAAGATATTCATTCACAAAATAAATAGCCCTTCTGGACAAAATAAATGATAAAATGAAAGTGTTACACTACAGTAGGAAGCTTTTTGTTAACAAATGAAGAATGTAACCAGACAAGTCCCCTTGTAGACAAAAAGTTTTCTTTTTATATATTTATGCGACCCCATCTAATGCGACATGTCTACTCATCATTAAATGCATGTAAAAGCGGTGTTGTCAATGACCTCGTTTCCGGAGGAGTGTCTGCTCTAGCCATTGTCTATGTACTCTGGTTTCTGTATTGAATACTGAATACAGAAGCGAATAGAATGATCAATAAATCTACGAAATGGGAAAACTCTTCAATAGCTTAAAATCAACTAGAAAAAGTTTCATTAAAAGCATGAATGTTTGCTTGCTTTATATCTAAACGTCAATACATGATCGCAAGTGATAACTTGGAAAATATGGTCATATACAAACACTTGTTGATGAAGAAATAGAACAGTGGGTTTTCGACAACATAAACAAGTATATATGGCCGTAAGTTCGGCCAGGCCGAATCTTATGTACCCTCCACCATGGATTGCCTACAAACTTCTGCGAAAGACTGTCATCCACAATCGAATTACTTGCGTTGTGGTAATACTTACCGATGGCAAGGTGACTTAACATTTCTTAACATCGTTTTTTAAATTGTGAGTTAGTCCATACAAGGTATATATTAGACAAAAAAGTTATGTATAGGTAAGTCTACAAATAATTACGAATCGATATGGACTTTTGTGCGGTACGTGGAGAGCCAGCATTGAAATATGGGGGCTACAATTAGGAACATGATATGGACCAATTTATGTGTGATTGGGATCGATTTATCTGAGGGCTATATATAACTATAGACCTAGTTAGCATGGTTGTTGACGGCCATATACTAGCACAATGTACCAAAGTTGCTCCTCCAAGAGGCTCCAAAACCAAATCTCGGGATCGGTTTATATGGGGGCTATATATAATTATGGACTGATATGGACCAATATCTGCATGGTTGTTAGAGACCATATACTAACACCACGTACTAAATTTCAATCAGACCGGATGAAGTTTGCTTATCCACCAAAGGTCAAATCTGGGGATGGGTTTATAGGGGGGCTATATATAATTATGGACCGATGTGGACCAATTTTTGCATGGTAGTTGGAGACCATATACCAACATCATGTACCAAATTTCAGCTGGATCGGATGAAATTTGCTTCTCTTTGAGTCTCCGCAAGCCAAATCTGGGGATCGGTTTATATGGGGGCTATATATAATTATGGACCGACGTGGACCAATTTTTGCATAGATGTTAGAGATCATATACTAACACCGTGTACCAAATTTCAGCCGGATCGGATGAAATTTTCTTCTCTTAGAGGCTCCGCAAGCCAAATCTCGGGATCGGTTTATATGGGGGCTATATATAATTATGGACTGATATGGACCAATATCTGCATGGTTGTTAGAGACCATATACTAACACCACGTACTAAATTTCAATCAGACCGGATGAAGTTTGCTTATCCACCAAAGGTCAAATCTGGGGATGGGTTTATAAGGGGGCTATATATAATTATGGACCGATGTGGACCAATTTTTGCATGGTTGTTGGAGACCATATACCAACATCATGTACCAAATTTCAGCTGGATCGGATGAAATTTGCTTCTCTTTGAGTCTCCGCAAGCCAAATCTGGGGATCGGTTTATATGGGGGCTGTATATAATTATGGACCGACGTGGACCAATTTTTGCATAGATGTTAGAGATCATATACTAACACCGTGTACCAAATTTCAGCCGGATCGGATGAAATTTTCTTCTCTTAGAGGCTCCGCAAGCCAAATCTTGGGGATCGGTTTATATGGGGGCTATATATAATTATGAACCGATGTGGACCAATTTTTGCATGGTTGTTAAAGACCATATACTAACACCATGTACCAAATTTCAACCGGATCGGATAAAATTTGTTTCTCTTAGAGGGTCCGAAAGCCAAATCGGGGGATCGGTTTATATGGGGGCTATATATAATTATGGACCGATGTGGACCAATTTTTGCATGGCTGTTAGAGACTACATACAAACACCATGTACCAAATTTCAGCCGGATCGGATGAATAACAACTACTTGTGCCAAGTTTCAAGTCGATAGCTTGTTTCGTTCGGAAGTTAGCGTGATTTCAACAGACGGACGGACGGACTGACATGCTCAGATCGAGTCAGAATTTCACCACGACCCATAATATATATACTTTATGGGGTCTTAGAGCAATATTTCGATGTGTTACAAACAGAATGACAAAGTTAATATACCCCCCATCCTATGGTGGAGGGTATAAAATTGTAAAAGTTTTGTGAATTTTTGATTATCGACGTAACACCGATGTCAAGAATGTATCCGTGATCTTCGATATGTTGACATATTAATCAAGAAATTTTCTATAAACATATATATGTTTAGAAACGACCGAGAATAGATCAAAAGGATAAAGATGTCGATGGAGATATATAACGAAAGATATCAACATAACATAGTGAGAGAATCAAATGAGAGCAAATGGTGCGCTACTTGGGAGACATATTTTGTTGTGTATAAATGTAAACATGAACGAGGCACCCCAAATATTTTAAATGTTTATGTCTAAACATTATTGAATTTACACAATCAAATGGAGAAACGAACAGAGAGCGATAAAGAAAATAGAAATATACAAAAAAAGTGTTTGTTTTGAGAGCTGCATTTGAATGTGTATATGTTTTTTATGCAGATCGACATAATTTTTTCCTCTTATGGTATCAAAACAAATCCAGTCGGTCTAGGAGTAATTCGACATATTCTGACCTAAAATAAATAAAAGAGCGAAGAGCATTAAACATTTATGAACAGACTTATTTAAAAAAATAAAGAAAGGTATTAACTTTTTGTTTCTTGGTGTTTTATTCGATCTTTTTCTTTTTAATAAAAGTCAATAGTTTTTCAAGCTTAAGATCTTCGTTTCCTTTATTTTTTATCTTTAATCCATTATTCCTGATATTTCGCAATTTTCATTGAATTGCTTCTTCAGAGGGGTTATTTGATATATGAGACAATGATCACAAAACAATTATTATTCTAATGGAGCATCACTGTTCTCGTCTATGCAATAGATAAAGTAGACGAGAGCAGTGATGCTCCATTAGAATAATAATTGTTTTGTGATCATTGTCTCATATATCAAATAACCCCTCTGAAGAAGCAATTCAATGAAAATTGCGAAATATCAGGAATAATGGATTAAAAATAAAAAATAAAGGAAACGAAGATCTTAAGCTTTAAAAACTATTGACTTTTATTAGAACGGTATTAAATATTTGGAGCTATAAAAAAGATAAGCTTAGGGTGAAACATAATATTTTTTGTTTGAACAAATTGTGAAAATATATATACTTGATGCAGAATATGTTTAAGAGTATATCACTATATCGCGCCTATAGTGATGTTATATATCCAATATGAGCTAAAAATGTTTGCTTGTTTCACTGTGCTGGCGAATTAATTTTTGATTTCTGTCAAATATTTCTGTCAAATAATTAAATTCGTTTATCGGTTCAGGTTTCGATATAGCCCCCAAATACAACAGGCCCTTATTTGGAGTCTTCAACATTTAGACAATTTTTATCCGATTTGCCTGAAAAATGGAAATCTCAAAATATTTATGTCCACAAATAGGTGTGTCGAATATGGTGTGTATCGATTCATGTTTTGGTATACCATACACGGACGAAAAAGACTGTCTTTCATATGTTTGGGTGTAAAAATTAAATGTTTGGAACTACAACTTTTTAACACAATATTTTTAAGTGCAAGCATAAAATGTTCATAAACTAGCGTAACATGTTTGGGACATAAAATGTTTGTAAATATAATATGCTTGCATGCAAACATATATTAATTTAGAAATAGCCTATAAACATATATATGTTTAGAAAGAGAGACCTAGAGAGTATGCTGTAAGTAAAATAATGAAAGTAACCAATTGGCGTCTTAAAAATATATCCACACAAAGAAAATTTCAGTATTTTTATACCCTCCACAATAGGATGGGGGGTATATTAACTTTGTCATTCCGTTTGTAACACATCGAAATATTGCTCTAAGACCCCATAAAGTATATATATTCTGGGTCGTGGTGAAATTCTGAGTCGACCTGAGCATGTCCGTCCGTCCGTCCGTCTGTTGAAATCACGCTAACTTCCGAACGAAACAAGCTATTGACTTGAAACTTGGCACAAGTAGTTGTTATTGATGTAGGTCGGATGGTATTGCAAATGCGCCATATCGGTCCACTTTTACGTATAGCCCCCATATAAACGGACTCCCAAATTTGGCTTGGGAGGCCTATAAGAGAAGCAAATTTCATCCGATCCAGCTGAAATTTGGTACATGGTGTTAATATATGGTATCTAACAACAATGCAAAAATTGGTCCACATCGGTCCATGATTATATATAGCCCCCATATAAACCGATCGCCCGATTTGGCTTGCGAGGCCTCTAAGAGAAGAAAATTTCATCCGATCCGGCTGAAATTTGATACATGGTGTTGGTATATGGTCTCTAACAACCATGCAAAAATTGGTCCACATCGGTCCATAATTATATATAGACCCCATATAAACCGATCACCAGATTTGACTTCCGGAGCCTCTTGGAAGACCAAAATTCATCTGATTCAGTTGAAATTTGGTACGTGGTGTTAATATATGGCCTCAAACTCCCATGCAAAAATTGGTCGATATCGGTCCATAATTATATATAGGCCCCATATAAACCGATCCACAGACTTGACCTCCAGAGCCCCTTGGAAGAGCAAAATTCTTCCCATTCGGTTGAAATTTGGTACGTGATGTTAGTATATGGTATCCAACAACCATGCAGGTATTGGTTCCTATCAGCCTATAATTATATATAGCTCCCATATAAACCGATCCCCAGATTTGACCTCCGGTGCTTTTTGGAGAAGCAAAATTCATCCGATCTACTTGAAATTTGGTACGTGGTGATCGTATATGATATTTAACAACCATGCCAAAAGTGGTCCATATCAGTCCATAATCATATATAGCCCCATATAAACCGATCCCGAGATTTGGTTTTGGAGCCTCTTGGAGGAGCAAATTTCATCCGAGTGAGTTGAAATTTGGTACATTGTGCTAGTATATGGTCGTTAACAACCATGCGTAACTAGGTCCATATCGGTCTATAGTTATATATATCCGTCAGATAAATCGATTTCCAATCACACAAAAATTGGTCCATATCAAGTTCATAATTGTAGCCCCCATATAAGCGACCCCCATATTTCAATTCTGGCTCTCTACGTACCGTGCAAAAAGTCCATATCGATTCGTAATTATTTGTAGACTTAACTATACATACCTTTTTTGTCAAATATATACCACGTATGGACTAACTCACAATTTAGAAAACGATGTTAAAAAGTTTTAAGATACCACAACTCAAGTAATTCGATTGTGGATGACAGTCTTTCGTAGAAGTTTCTACGCAATCCATGGTGGGGGGTACATAAGATTCGGCCTGGCCGAACTTACGGCCGTATATACTTGTTTTTTCTACCAGTGTATGTCTAAGGTGAAACATAATATGTTTGAACAATACAAACAACAGTTTGTTTGGACCAATCCTGAAAATGTATTTGGACCAATCCTGAAATGTATATGGTTACAGAAGCGATTTTTTGAGGGTGTAGACACCCCAATTTTTATCAAATGTACCTGAAATTATAAATCTAGTGGTATATTTTGAATTTGGCTAAGAGATATGTCAAATTTGGTTTATGTCGGTAAGGGTTTGATATATTATATATTTGATTCATGGTACAAGAAGGCAGAATTTAAACTTTATTCCATTCAAAATATCTTTATGACCAAGGAAAAGTATCCTACTATATAACATTCATAAGTTTTTTTTTGGAAAGTTAATACTTTTTAGAGTGCGGGCAAGTTGATTTTCAATTTGAACCACTGTGCATTTTAATTTCTACAAGAACAATTCTTTTTTACTTATTGTTGATGAAACTTGTTACCTACTTGTTCTAACAGGAAATTTGTGTCATCTATCTTAACAAGCAAGCTTTGCGAAAAAAAAGTTTTTAACAACATCTCATAAATTAATGGAAGAAAAAAGCTTAAGAATGAGATCAATTCTCATGCTTGTCGAGAGTGAAAAAAGAAATGGGCAAAATAGCTTCTGAAAATAGAGCAAATATCTGGTCATACATTGCATTTGCAAGACACGTTTCAACTTTCATTACCTTCATTCCAAAACATGTTGGAATACTATGCTGGCCCAAAAAAGACGGCTAAACATAATGGCATGACGTTAAGCCACAATTGGTTCTACAGCCGTGTTGTGGTAATACCATAACCATATTATACTCCCATGACTAGGAAGTTAAACGAATTTTGTAATGTTTCCAAAATGGTGATGAAATGCGAAAAAACCCTACGTTCAATTTTATGGACGATCACCTAAAAAATATACGCCTCAAATCAATCCCACGAAATGAGGTTGAATAATAACTTGTATTGATAGGTCTTCGTTTTGGTGTTTAATGTGGTTGGAATAACTACTCAAACAGTTTTGTTGAAAATTCCTCACGTTATCAACAGAGTGCATCGAACATTGGATACCAGTTACTGTATTGGTATTTTAACTTTAAATAAATTATTTATTTAAATTGAATGCATATCATTTAAGTGGTAACTTTAATTGGTTATGCATTTAACATGAAGAGGAACGAAAAATTAGAAAAATAGCTGAAACGATCATTGAATTATCGTGAAACTGTGCCTTAATTTATAATGAAAATACCGCTTCTTGCCACTTGGTTCAAAATTGGTAAGAAATTACTATTAAATGGGGAAAAGTACTTCTTTGGTTGAAGAAACAACATAGTTCACCGTAAAAAACGTAGCTAAACCAACGTTAAATTTAACTTACTTTTAGTGCAAAAAATATTTGCTTGTAGTTCAATTTTATTATTTTTTCGAAATTTTCCACAGCCCAATGAAATTTTCCTTTTTTTAAGTGTGTCTGAAACATTTTAGGAATTAATCGTGGGCATACTATTCAATGACCGTACACATAAGTTCAATATGAACTACACAAAAGAAAATTTTCGCACGATTCCCAAAAATAGTAAGAATGAACTACAGCATAGTTAAAATGGTCATGATTTGGCGCCAATGATTTTTTATACACACAAAGAATTTTTCTGATTCAATCACGAAATTAATTGATCCAATTAATTTTTTAATTGAAATGTCTTCAATCACAGAAATGATAGTATCAATTTAAAAATTAATTGACAGTCAATTAAAAATTAATTGATCCAATTAAAAAATTAATTGATACTATTAATTTGTGTGATTGATTTTTATTTCAATTAAAAAAATTGTTGAATCAATTAAACTTTTAATTGAATATTTTTTAAAACTCAATTAAGATTTTAATTGGAAAAACGTCCGTGAACATTTTTTCTGTGTACCCACCACCGTAGAATAGTGACGGGGGTATAATAAGTTTGTCATTCCGTTTGTAACATAACACATCGAAATATCGATTTCCAACTATATAAAGTATATATATATTCATGATCAGGGAGAAATTCTAAGACGATATAGCCATGTCCGTCTGTCCGTCTGTCTGTCAGTCTGTCTGTTGTAATCACGCTACAGTCTTCAATAATAAAGCAATCGTGCTGAAATTTCGCACAAACTCGTATTTTGTCTGCAGGCACGTCAAGGTCGAAGATGGGCTATATCGGTCCAAGTTTTGATATAGTCCCCATATAAACCGACCTCCCGATTTGGGGTCTTGGGCTTATAAAAACCTTAGTTTCTATCCAATTTGCCGGAAATTGGAAATCTAGAGTTATTTTATGACCACAAAGAGGTGTGCCAAAAATGGTGAGTATCGGTCCATGTTTTGGTATAGCCCCCATATAGACCGATCTCCCGATTATATTTCTAGGGCTTCTAGAATCGGTAGTTTCTATCCAATTCGCCTGAAATTGGAAATCTAGAGGTATTTTAGCACCATAAAGAGGTGTGCCAAAAATTGTGACTATCGGTTGATGTTTAGGTATAGCCCCCATATAGACCGATTTTACTTCTTGGGCTTCTAGAATCCGTAGTTATTATCCAATTTGGTTGAAATTTGAAATCTAGAGGTATTTTAGGACCATAAAGAGGTGTGCTAAAAATGGTGAGTATCGGTCCAGGTTTTGGTATATCCCCCATATAGACCGATCTCCCGATTTGGGGTCTTCGGTTTATAGAATCCGTAGTTTTTATCCAATTTGCCTGAAATTGGAAATCTAGAAGTATTTTAGTACAATAAAGAGGTGTGCTGAAAATGATGTGTATCGGACCATGTTTTTATATAGCCCCCATATAGACCGATCTCCAGATTTTATTCTTGGGCCTATAGAAACCGTAGTTTTTATCCAACTTGCCTCAAATTGGAAATCTAGAGGTATTTTAGGAACATAAAAAGGTATGCTGAAAATGGTGAGTATAGGTCCATGTTTTGATATAGCCATCATATAGACCGATCTCCCGATATTACTTTTTGGGCTTCTAGAAACCGTAATTGTTGTCCACTTTGCCTGAAATCGAAAATCTGGAGGTTTTTAGGAATACAAATAGGTGTGCAAGAAATGATTTTATTTTTAGGCTTGTAGAATCCGTAGTTTTTATCCAATTTGCCTGAAATGATAAATCTACAGGTATTTTAGGACCTTAAATATGAGAGCCGAAAATGGGGTGTATTGGTCCATGGTTTGGTTTATCTCCCAAATAGACCGATCTCCCGATTTTACTTCTTGGGCTTTTAGAAACCATAGTTTTTTTTTTCAAATTTGCATGAAATTTTAAATCTAGAAGTATTTTAGGAACATAAAGAGGTGTGCCGAGAATGGAGAATATCGGTCCATGTACACTGATAATGAAATTAGCTTGAAACTGAATTTTAGTTTCCAGATTTTACTTCTGGCAATCATTTAAATAATGGGGGTAAAAATCTACAGATGTTAGATTTTATTTCATTTTCATTTCATTTTCTTGCACACTTGCACACGATGTTTATGATTCCTCTAAAACTCAAACAAATATGGTTCTTATAAATCAAGAATCTGATCTAGTCTTCATAAGTAAAATCTTTGAATTTATCTTCGGGAAGTGTACTGGTTGAACTGATTTGCTTCCCCCTGAATCCCCCTGAAATTTTTACAGGAAACTATAATATTTGATTCATGGTCGTGGGTATTTAATATTCGGCCCGGCCGAACTTACTGCTTTATATACTTGTTTTCTTTACTTTTAGTTCATTTTTTCTTGTATGAGAGGGTGTAATTTCGTGAGTTGTAGTTAAAAAGTACCCCAGCGCATTAAATTTTCCTGGCTTTAACAACGCTTTGTGGAAATATCAAAATGTGGAGTATAATTTAATTCAATTTTCGTACGACGTAATTCATTCTTGCTATAAAACAGTTTATTTTTTTCTGGCATCCTTTTGTTCGAAATGTCGCTTTCGATTAATTTTAGCGCTTTACTTTTTCTGACAAATTAATATTACACATTTACACGTATGCTACAATTTTAACACAGTGCAAATTTAGCACAGACATCTCGAATTAAGTTTTCGAAATCTTACCGCAAATTTTCGAACTTATTTAATATTACATTATTTCTGTCATTTATGGCATTCAGTACATACAAGCAGAGAAGGAATATCATCACATCTAACGTTTTCAAGAGACAAATGTTATTTTTGAATGGTGATCATCTAACATGTTGTTTTCTCGCCAAACATAACATGAATTCCGAAAATAGATACATAATATCGGAGAAAATAACATGTTGCCGAAACATTTTACATGGTCACCATCCAATAATACACATTTTGTTCTTGAAACCTCCTTCCTTCTCTGGGAGTAGTTCATAAGAAAGAAACACGTTTGTTGCTTAAGTTTTTTGTTTTCTGAGAAGTGTGTCTAAGCATTTTTTCCGCTTTCTTGACCACTGTTTATGGTAAACAATTTTAGATGTTTCCTCCAAACAAATTTTTTTTACCAGAAAAAGCAAATAGCAAACAATTTTCGTTTGTCTAAAATTTCATTTGGGAGGAAATATTTTTTTTTAGCGTCAAAAGAAAACTTTGTTTATCAAAAATTTCCTTTATCAGAAAGGAAATTCGAAATTCAGAGTTTTAAATTAATATACCCAAATAACAAAGACTTTCCTGTGGAACGAAATTGACAAATGTAATTCCCCTTTCTATACCCTCCACCATAGGATGGGAGGTATACTAACTTTTTGATTCCGTTTGTAATGCATAGAAATATTGACCTCAGACCAAATAAATATTTTCAGGGTAGTGAAATTCTGAGTCGATCTAGCGATGTCCGTCCATATGTGGAAATCACGGTACACGCAGAGAAGAAACATGATTGTCACAATCATATTCGAAGAGCAAAATAATATGATAGGAGCTATGTTTGCGGCGACCATGTAACAATTTAACCTGCAACCATGTTGGCTCAGTGAACATGGTTCTAAGAACAATATAAAAATGTTTTTATATTGATAAAAAGAATTTTGTTTGAATGAAAAGACAATGGTCACAATTTAAAATGTTATGGTATTTATTACAAATGTTTTTCTCCTAGTTAAAAGAACATGGTCACAACCTAAAATGTTTTGATCTTTATGAAAAATCTTTTTTCATCGTCGAAAAAAGGACGCCACTTGAGAAAAGAAAACACAAAATTAAATCTATTTGTTTGTTTTTATACCCTCCACCATAGGATGGGGGTATATTAACTTTGTCATTCCGTTTGTAACACATCGAAATATTGCTCTAAGACCCCATAAAGTATATATATTCTGGGTCGTGGTGAAATTCTGAGTCGATCTGAGCATGTCCGTCCGTCAGTTCGTCCGTCCGTCCGTCCGTCCGTCTGTTGAAATCACGCTAGGTTAGGTTAGGTTAGGTTATGTGGCACCCCATGTATCAGGCTCACTTAGACTATTCAGTCCATTGTGATACCACAGTGGTGAACTTCTCTCTTATCACTGAGTGCTGCCCAATTCCATGTTAAGCTCAATGACAAGGGACCTCCTTTTTATAGCCGAGTCCGAACGGCGTTCCACATTCCAGTGAAACCACTTCGAGAAGCTTTGAAACCCTCAGAAATGTCACCAGCATTACTGAGGTGGGATAATCCACCGCTGAAAAACTTTTTGGTGTTCGGTCGTAGCAGGAATCGAACCCACCACCTTGTGTATGCAAGGCGGGCATGCTAACCATTGCACCACGGTGGCTCCCAAATGAAATCACGCTAACTTCCGAACGAAACAAGCTATGGACTTGAAACTTGGCACAAGTAGTTGTTATTGATGTAGGTCGGATGGTATTGAAAATGGGCCATATCGGTCCACTTTTACGTATAGCCCCCATATAAACGGACCCCCAAATTTGGCTTGCGATTGCTCTAAGAGAAGCAAATTTCATCCGATCCGGCTGAAATTTGGTACATGGTGTTAGTATATGGTCTCTAATAAACATGCAAAAATTGGTTCACATCGGTCCATAATTATATATAGCCCCTATATAAACCGATCCCCCGATTTGGCTTGCGGGGCCTCTAAGGGAAGCAAATTTCATCCGATTCGGTACATGGTGTTAGTATATGGTCTCTAATAACCATGCCAAAATTGGTCCATATCGGGTTATAATTAAATATAGCCCCCATATAAACCGATCCCCCGATTTGGCTTGCGGAGCCTCTAAGAGAACCAAATTTCATCCGATCCGGCTGAAATTTGGTACATGGTGTTGGTATATGTTCTCTAATGACCATACAAAAATTGGTCCACATCGGCCCATAATTATATATAGCCCCCATATAAACCTATCCCCAGATTTGACCTCCGGAGCGTCTTAGAGGAGCAAAAGTCATCCGATCCGATTGAAATTTGGTACGTGGTGTTAGTATATTGTCTTTAATAACCATGCCAAAAGTGGTCCATATCGGTCCATAATTATATATAGCCCCCATATAAGCCGATCCCCAGATTTGACCTCCGGAGCCTCTTAGAGGAGCAAAATTCATCCGATCCGGTTGAAATTTGGTACGTGGTGTTAGTATAAGGCCGCTTATAACCATGCCATGATTGGTCCATATCTTTCTATAGTTATATATAGCCGATCCCCAATCACACAAAAATTGGTCCATATCGGTTCATAATCATGGTTGCCACTCGAGCCAAAAATAATCTACCAAAATTTTATTTTTATAGAAAACATTGTCAAAATGTTATTTCTATAGAAAAATTTGTCAAAATTTTATTGCTATAGAAAATTTTGTCAAAATTTTATTTCTACAGAAATTTTTTTTCCAAATTTCACTTCTATAGCATATGTTGTCAAAATTTTATTTTGTCAAAATGTTATTTCTATAGAAACTTTAAACTTAATTATATATGTATTTAATCGGCCTTTTTTAGTTTAATATATACCACGTATGGACTATGTGGTATATATTACGGTGTTAGGAAGTTTTAAGATACCTTGCCATCGGCAAGTGTTACCTCAACCCAAGTAATTCGATTGTGGATAAAAGTCTTCAGTAGAAGTTTCTCCGCAATACATGGTGGAGGGTACATAAGCTTCGGCCTGGCCGAACTTACGGCCGTATATACTTGTTATTTATTTATAATATAATTCATTGTTTATTTGTATTTATAATGCCGTTAAAGCAAACATCATATATTTTTTCACACTCTTTTTTTTCAATTTCAACAATAAGTAATTATTCCATATTTACATAGTGCCCATCAAATGTACAAACGCAGATATCATGTAACTGCAAATAAAAAATAAATGATACCATATAGCAAAATGCAGAATGTAAATCGTGTGTACCTGCTCAATGTTTTTATAAAATTCTTTTCGCTGCAAAAAAGTTAAAAAATTAAATGGTCACGAAAAAAATGTAAATGGTCTTTATGGCCATTTAATGGTTCTAGACATGTCTATACTTAACCTATAAAAATACTTTTGTTCCTTTAAAAAAGTAAAAAAATTGAATGGTCAGGTACATGATTTTCCCGACCATTTAGTGGTCTCAAATTCTATCATTTAAATGATAGAACTTGTTTGCGGTATTTGATAACCATTCAAATGCTTATTGCCACCATACATTTTTCTCCGCTCGAAAACTATTTTTACAAAGACAAAATACATGGTTTTCGCGACAATTACATACTCTAGATAAGCATTAAATGGATGCGGCAACCATGTCCAAACATGGTTTTTCTGTGCGTGTAACTTCCTAACAAAACAATCTAACGACTTGAGACTTGGTATAAATAGTTGTTAGCGATGTAGGTCGGATGGTCCATATTGGACAATCATGCTAAACTTGGTCCATAATTATATATTGCCTCCAGATAACTGATCCCCAAATTTGACCTCCGAAGCATCTTGGAGAAGTAAACTTCATCCGATAGGGTTGAAATTTGGTACGTGATGTTAATATATGCCCTTTTACAACCGTGCAAAAATCTGCATATCGGTCCATAATTATAGATAGCTCCCATATAAACTGGTCCCCCAAGATTTAAATACGGAAGCCTCATAAAGAAACAAAGTTCATCTGATCCGGTTGAACTTTGGCCCTCTAATTATCTCTATATAAAACGATGAAGAACTAAAGAGGTTTATAGCGTTTATTTTACGAAATATTCTTCATTAAAACAAAATTACGAATAAATTTCAAAAAAGGACGAAGCTGTTTCACATTTCTTTAAAAGAACGTAAGATTTTGTTCTTTTTATGAATAGTTTATTTGGTTGTAACACTATGACAAATTTCGTACTTTTAACGAAATTTTTCTATCTTTGTACGAAGAGAATTCTTTCGGTGTAGGCATATTATTCGGTCCATATAGGCACCATGTGGACTAACATAACGATATATTTTATTGTATTTTTTCAGTGTAAAAATAAAAATATGTTTTTGTTTGAGCCAAAATTCATCATTCCATTATGTTATGCTATTTAAATATTCTAAAATATTCTATTTAAAATTTAAACATATGTAGAGTTTTGTGTATTATTCACAAATAATCAAGCATCCTATTGTCTGGCTTCCATAGTGTTTACGTTTACTCACTCCATAATGTTTATCGTCCAATTAGTAAGTAAATACTGTGACTATACCTTCAAATTATATTACCACTGACTAATAAACTTTTTATGTTTATTCCCCTTTTACCTCCACCCTGAAAACTGATATCATGTTGCCATTGCAATTTAAGGTTCTAAAGAATCCTTTCAAAAAACGAAAACAATTTTTGTATGGTGGAACAGACGCAATACTTTGGGAATCTTTGGTGAGTAAACAAATGAAAGAGGTGGGAAGCTCACTAGTACTTTTTAAGGGTAAATGCATTTTATATTTGTTTTTTTATAATATTTAATACGATCTACCAATTCTTGGTTCCATAACAGCCATAATACCTCCGAAACTTATTTAGTTCCTTATCGCACAGAAATAGCCATTATCTTCAGATATGCCTAGCGTTTGGAATCTGGCTAGCGTGTCCAAAACCGACGCCGGTTAGCTGGGTAACCGGATTTAGTTACACAACTACACACAAAGAAAAAAACGTTTGGAAAACGTGTACCGAAAACGTTTTTCTTTTGTTAGAGTTTTTTGAATTGCTTCGAAAATTTTAAACTTTTATCTCCAAAAAAATTCGTTTGTTACAAAATTTTTATTTTTTCAATAAAAAAATTTATTTTTGAAACAACAACACAGTCCATTTCGTTTATATCAAACACTGTTCTTTTCTGACTTTAGGTCTTCTTTTCTGACTTTAGGTCTTCGGACGTAGCAACCACTGCTCCACGGTGCCAAACTAAATGTTTGTTTCTGTTAAATAAACTTTGTTTATTCGGTTCGTGGGCGCCGCAAGCTATGCTATATAAATATAACTTATATGGACATTTATCTATTGATGACCATAACAGGTACATAGCTCAGTGGTTAGTGTGTTGGCTTACAAAGTGCATGGTCCGCGGTTCGATTCTCCGTCCAGGCGAAAGGTAAAAAATTTTTAAAATTTATAAAATCGTATAATTTCTTCTACATTGTTGGTATTACAGGAAAATGTGTTAAGAACTAAAAAACCTCGTGAATGTGAGAAAGATGTGAGGGAAAATGCAATTAGCAAGAAAACAATGTTTTTTTTTTTGAGTTTGTCTTTATGAAATGGTTTTTACATCCTGGAAAAGAATAAACGTTTATCACGAAAAGTATATACTTTTCTTCCAAATACACTTCCATACAGCGAAAAGCAAATGAGAAACGAACTTTGTTTGTCTAAAATTTCGTTTGGGAGGAAAGAATTATTTTTTTGCGTGTATAATTTTTTACTATACCATTCACTCTACGACGATTTCGCATTCTTCAATAAAACTGATGTTGTGTATCTTGCATCTAAAGAAAAAAATAGTTTCCTCCGCAACGAAATTTTAGTCAAACAAAATTCCGCTTTCTTATAAAGTCCTTTCATTGAGAGCAAATAATTTATTTGTTTCGAAAGAAAATTTTTAAATTCGTACACCCAAAGAACAAATTTCTCTCCGCAGAAAAGAAAATTTTTCATTCAGTATATACAATACACTGAAGACGTATATTATAGTCCGACATCTACCATCAATAAACGTTTATTTTGTATCGTTAGGTTTCATAAAAAATAAACGAAAATGTTATTTGCAAAGGAAGCACCTTAACGGCATTCAATTGCATTGAAATACCGCATAAGTTTATTCTTAGTTAGTTTTAAAAAGTTCATTTTATTTCAATGAATTGTTAATTCTTTGTTTTTTATAATAAAATTTGTGTTTAAAACTCATTTTCACAATTTTTTATTTTTTCGGTTTTAACCAATTAATCGGTTTTGAGCAAAATAAAAACCCGAAAATTGATTTAAAAAAATTTGGGATTTTCATATAAACCGAAATGCCAAGATGGCTTTTTGTCGGTCCCCATTTTATGATTTTATATCGAGATCTATCATAATTTATTTTAACACTGAAAAACGTTTCCAAATAGTTTGTCTACACTAATGATTTTGTTATTGATTCCGAGCCAAAGAAGCGGGGAATTGATGTAAGGTTACATTGAAAACCCAATTATCTTTTACTTTATTCTACGAAACAAATTTTAATTTATTCGTTTTTGAGAATCGAGCTCAAATAGAAATTATACTATGTTTTAAGTAAAAATCGTTTTTAAAATAAGGCGTTGAAAGAATTATTAAAATCAATTTGACCTTGCACCGAAAAAAAAATATCACCCAAATTTTTTTCAATTAAAATATTTGAATTTTAAAAAATATTTAATCAAAAATTTAATTCAACAAATGTTTTAATTGAAACAAAAATCAATCATAATAATTAATTGGATCAATTAATTTTTTATACCCTCCACCATAGGATGGGGGGTATATTAACTTTGTCATTCCGTTTGTAACACATCGAAATATTGCTCTGAGACCCCATAAAGTATATATATTCTGGGTCGTGGTGAAATGCTAAGTCGATCTGAGCATGTCCGTCCGTCCGTCCGTCCGTCTGTTGAAATCACGCTAACTTCCGAACGAAACAAGCTATCGACTTGAAACTTGGTACAAGTAGTTGTTATTGATGTAGGTCGGATGGTATTGCAAACGGGCCATATTGGTCAACTTTTACGTATAGCCCCCATATAAACGGACCCCCAAATTTGGCTTGCAGACCCTCTAAGAGAAGCAAGTTTCCTCCAATTCGGCTGAAATTCGGTACATGGTGTTAGTATATGGTCTCTAACAACCATGTAAAAATTGGTCCACATCGGTCCATAATTATATATAGCCCCCATATAAACCGATCACCAGATTTGACCTCCGGAGCCTCTTGGAAGACCAAAATTCATCTGATTCAGTTGAAATTTGGTACGTGGTGTATTATATGGCCTCAAACACCTATGCAAAAATTGGTCGAAATCGGTCCATAATTATATATAGGCCCCATATAAACCGATCCCCAGATTTGACCTTCGGAGCCCCTTGGAAGAGCAAAATTCATCCGATTCGGTTGAAATTTGGTACGTGATGTTAGTATATGGTATCCAACAACCATGTAGGAATTGGTTCATATCAGCCCATAATTATATATAGCCCCCATATAAACCGATCCTCAGAGTTGACCTCCGGTGCCTTTTGGAACAGCAAAATTCATCCGATCTGGTTGAAATTTGGTACATGGTGGTAGTATATGATATTTAACAACCATGGCAAAAGTGGTCCATATCAGTCCATAATAATATATAGCCCCCATATAAACCGATCCCGAGATTTGGTTTTGGAGCCTCTGGGAGAAACAAATTTCATCCGAGTCAGTTGAAATTTGGTACATTGTGCTGGTATATGGCCGTTAACAACCACACGCAAAAAAATAATTCTTTCCTCCCAAACGAAATTTTAGACAAACAAAGTTTGTTTCTCATTTGCTTTTCGCTGTAAGGAAGTGTATTTGGAAGAAAAGTATATACTTTTTGTGATAAACATTTATTCTTTTCCAGGATGTAACAACAATTTCATAGAGACTAACTAAAAAAAATTTTTTTTTGCAAATTGCATATTATTTCACATCTTTCTCACATCCACGAGTTTTTTTAGTTGTTAACACCTTTTCCTGTAATACCAACAATGTAGAAGAAATTATACGAATTTATAAATTTTTAAAATTTTTTTACCTTTCGCCTGGACGGAGAATCGAACCGCGGACCATGCACTTTGTAAGCCAACACACTAACCACTGAGCTATGTACCTGTTATGGTCATCAATAGATAAATATCCATATAAGTTATATTTATATAGCATAGCTTGCGGCGCCCACGAACCGAATAAACAAAGTTTATTTAACAGAAACGAACATTTAGTTTGGCACCGTGGATCAGTGGTTGTTACGTCTGACTCTCATGCCAAGGGTCGTGGGTTCGATCCCTGCTTCGACCAAGGTTTTTTTTTTTTTTTACATACATTCCACATATGTTCGGAAGATTCCGAAAAAATGTTCAACATTACATTGTACTATATAAAATTTTGAACTGCGTTTTATTAAAGACCAAAAGTCAGAAAAGAACAGTGTTTGATATAAACGAAATGGACTCTGTTGTTGTTTCAAAACTAACTTTTTTTATTGAAAAAATAAAAACTTTGTAACAAACGAATTTTTTTGGTGATAAAAGTTTAAAATTTTCGAAGCAATTCAAAAAACTCTAACAAAAGAATAACGTTTTCGGTACACGTTTTCCAAACGTTTTTTTTCTTTGCGTGCATGAACCTAGTTTGTCCATATCGGTCTATAGTTATATATAGCCCTCAGATAAATCGATCACCAATCACACAAAAATTGGCCCATATCAAGTTCATAATTGTATATAGCCCACATATAAGCGACCATCATATTTCAATTCTGGCTCTCTAGCAAAAAGTCCATATCGATTTGTAATTATTTGTAGACTTACCTATACATAACTTTTTTGTCTAATATATACCACGTATGGACTAACTCACAATTTAGAAAACGCCCTGCGGGAAATGGATCAACCACAGGACCGGTACAGGACTAGTCACTGGTGTGCATGGACCAGTCCTAGTTCTGGTCAAGACGTATGGAAGGGACCGGTGACTTTAACATGGGTTTGTCATTGACGGAGTAAATTTACACTTTAGGACACGCCTTGGACTCGTTCCTAAGGACATGTTCTGGGGTATTTTAGTAGTAGCACTCCATAGACAGGTCCTCATGAACCAGTCTCGGACAAACTCTTAGAAATCTGTTTCAGTTTGGTTATACGAATCGCACGAGAAATTAAAAACTTTTGAAACAATGTTGAACCATAGGTTATTCCGGTAATTCTTCTTCGCTAAATGTGTAGATGCAATAAGATTTTTATATCGAGCGAATATGGAAATCATGAAATTATCACTATTTAAAAACTGCCACAAACTGGATCACCGGTACCAGTCCTGTGATAGGTCCGTCAGTGGCAATTTGCACCAATTTCCCGTAGGGCGATGTTAAGAAGTTTTAAGATACCACAATCCAAGTAATTCGATTGTGGATAATTCGATTGCGTAGACACTTCTTTCGTGGAAGTGTCTACGCAATCCATGGTGGAGGGTACATAAGATTCCGCCCGGCCGAACTTACGGCCGTATATACTTGTTATTTGCTACGATTAATTTTTTTATTGATTGAAGATATTTCAATAAAAAATTAATTGGATCAATTAATTTCGTGATTGAAGACAAACAATATTTTTTTTGCTGTATGGAATTCTCTTTGATGTAAAAATACCTAGTTTTAAGTCGAAAGCAAAAAAATAATTCCTTCCTCCCAAATGAAATTTTAGATAAACAAAGTTCGTTTCTCATTTGGTTTTCGCTGTAAGGAAGTTTGTTTAGAAGAGAAGTATATGTTATTTGTGATAAACATTGATTCTTTTACAGGATGTAAAAACAATTTCATAATGCCTAACCAAAAAAAATCTTGTCTGGGTAATTGCATCTTCCCTCACATCTTTCTTCACTTCCACGAGGTTTTTAGTTCTTAGCACCTTTTTCTGTAATACAAACAATATTGAAGAAATTATTCGATTTTATAAATTTTTTAAATTTTATTTTTCGCCTGGACGAAGAATCGAACCGCGGACCGTACAGTTTGTAAGCTAACACACTATCTACTGAGTCACGTAGCAATTATTTACATCAACAGACAACTATCGCTATTGCTATCAACGCAAACAGTCAAACAGCTATATTTATATAACATAGTTTTGGGCGCCCACGAGCCGATGTAAATATAAATTTATTTAACAGAAACGTTCATTTAGTTGACCACCGTGGAACAATGGTTAGCATGCTCGCCGTGCATACAAAGGGTCGTGGTTTAATACCTGCTTTCACCGAACACCAATACGTTTTTTATGCATACATATTTAGATATATTCCAAAAAAGTTCGTAAGACATTACATAATACTATATTAAAATTTTACTACGAAACATTAAAATATGTCTTATTAAAGACTTAAAGTCAGAAAAGAACAGTGCTTGATACTGTAAAAATACAAATTTTGTAACAAAAACAATTTTTTTTTTTGGTAATAAAAAGGAAATTTTCGAAGAAATTCAAAAAACTCTAATAAAAAAAAATCGTTTTCAGTACACGCTTTCCAACCTTTTTTCTCATAAACCGATTTCCCAGGTTTACTAACTAATTCTCAATTCGATTAACAAATTGACATGTTTTGGTTTGTAAAATTTTTTTGTTATGTCTTAAAATTATTGAATATATTTAAAGCAGGTTTGAGGCCTTCAAAGCCATAGTGAAGGCTATATGAGCTTCGTTCCGTCCGAAATCTGAGCCATTTTTAGTTGTTTTCTTCAATTGTAACATGATTGTTTTCAACACATTTTTTTTAAGAAGATACACATTTTCGTCATATCTATTTAAATGTTAAGAATACAGTTACCTCAACTACAACAAATATCTAGCACATATTTCATTCTTTAAAACTCTCAAGCTATCTCTCCATAATGTAATATAGCATATTATAAAGTAGAATCATTTTTTGTATGCATTTCGTAATTTGAGTTTCGAAAACTTCATAATTGCTGTTCAAACCCAGTTTTGAAAACTTCTTTTTTATGCGTTGGCAAATGTTGACATAAACGACATGTTTGGTTAGAACAAATGTAGACATCATTATTTAGTTTTTTTTTTTGTTTTTGTTAATGCATGAAAATTTGACAAAATGTGTTCATTCGATGATCTAGTTTAAGCCACGAAACACTGGTGGTTGGTTTAGCTCTCAAAAAATCCATCACCTCCAACTTCAGTGTATTTTACATTGAGTGTGGCTATTTGCGCGCTTTTCTCATAGTGTCATGATATTAAACCATAAACTGGTTTTAGAATGTGAGTGCACATGCTCACATGTAGCACCACTATTCTTCGATGCTATCCATTCTGATACCGGCTTTAAGTAATGGAATAATTTGAGTTTTATTACTTCTTAGCCATGACTGAGCCACTACTATGCCACGCCATATATTAAGTGAGAAATTTGTGTGTTTGTATTCGGCTTTTAATATTATACTAAATTAATACTAGTTTTTTTTTCTATAAAACTTCCAGTGCAGCTGAAATATTAAAACTACTATGTAAACACCTGAACTGAAAGACATTTTAAGAATACGTAAATTATAAACATTGGCTATTTAGTATTGTTAATTGCAATTTCATACTTAGTTTTTTCAAAATGTGCTATTAAAAACAAATTAAAATGGAATTCAGCTCTTTGAAGTGGGTCCATTTGAATTATTTAATAGAATAGAAGCGAGCGTCTCTTCTTGAATGCTGGTGACATTTCTGATTGTTTCAAAGCTTCTCTAAGTGGTTTCGTCGCCTTTCGGACTCGACTAATAAAAGTAGGTCCCTTTTGTCATTGATCTTAACATAGAATCGGGCAACTCTCAGTGGCAAGAGAGGAGTTTACCACAGTGGTATCACAATAGATTGAATAGTCTATGTGAGCCTGCCACTATACCTAAAGATGAAATAAAAGATAAATTGTATTCCATTTTTTTGATATTTCCATAATGCGTTGTTATAATAACGACAATATACAGGATTTTGGGATTTTTAACTACTATTTAGAAATTCATCCTTCTCATAAATGTCAACATGAACTAAGAGTAAGAAACAAATCATTGACGCCAAATCAGGATCATATTAACCACGCTATAAAAAGTAAAATTTCTTTCTCGTATTCAACCACGAGTTTAATTGGTCCAATTAACTATTTAATTGAAGTCCTTCAATCGAAAATAATACTATCAATAACAGAATTAATAAGAAATAAAAAACATAGTTGATTGATTTCTTCCTTCACTTTTAAATTAATTTTTTTATTGGCTCAATTAAAAATTTTTTGTCGAAAAAATTCAATTAGTTTTTTAATTAATGTATCTATTAAATTTTTAATTGGATCAATTAATTTTTTAGTTGACTATAATAAAAATTAATAATTAAAAATGTTTGCTGCAAGTAGAGGATTCTGATGAGGAATGTTGTAATTCCGAAACGTGCGTCCATCCAACCATCTTGCAGTCTATAGGGCTTTGCCCAAATAAAGTTGACAAACATTCTTTTCATCTGTTGGTTAAGCTACTCTTGTAGTTTAGTCAACGCAATGGTTTTTAATCTGAGATAAAAACAATAAATATGAATAATTAAAAATTTTAAAAATTTATCTTAATTAACTTTATTTTTAGATTTGATAGTTGTATCTTTCAATTGATTATGTTTTCAACTTCACTAAACTTTCTAATTAGAAATATTTTGTTCATATGTTTACTGTGTAGTTTATTCGTACCATCTCTGAGAATTGAAATTTATACCCCCATTTTAGTTCATATAATCCTTGAGATATTCTTAGGTTTGGTTAGGTATAGTGGCAGCCCGATTTTTCAGTCTCACTTAGACTATTCAGTCCATCATGATACCACACAGGCGAACTTCTCTCTTATCACTGAGTGCTGCCCGATTCCATGTTAAGCTCAATGACATGGGACCCCCTTTTTATAGCCGAGTCCGAACGGCGTTCCACATTGCAGTGAAACCACTTAGAGAAGCTTTGAAACCCTCAGAAATGTCACCAGCATTACAGAGGTGGAATAATCCACCGGTGAAAAATTGTTGGTGTTCGGTCAAAACTGGGGAAACATTGTTTGTCTAACGTAGGTCGCAAATCTCTTTTGCAGGAGGCACATACATTTTTGGCCTCTTTGCCCCTAATATGCAAGCTGAGTATAAACATTAAAATTTTCCGATCGAATCACACAGTTCTTTAGAAATCCACATGTACGAAAAATATAATGCCGATGTAGATTAATTATACATTCTTACGAGGGCGATTCGAAAACTTCTAACCTATCAATGAATGAGAATAGTTAGTTTTTCAAAAATATTTGTATTTTTCGATGTAATCTCTTGCAATTCTATCCTTCTAGCAATTCTATCCCTTGATTAAAATAGTTTTCCTCAAGGTCTTCAAAATAGTGGTTTACAACTGTAATTGTATCTTCGTTTGAGGTAAAACGCTTGCCAGCAAGGAATTTTTTTAGGTTTGGGAACAAGTAAAAATCACTGGGAGCTAAATCAGGAGAATAAGGTGGGTGGTCAAGCAACTCTTACTTTAATTCGTTGATTTTAGCCATTGTTAAAACACTCTTGTGCGCTGGTGCGTTGTCTCGATGAAAAATTATTTTTTTGTGTTGTAAGCCAAGATGTTTTTCTCGAATTTGTAATTGATCCAAAAGGTTGCAATAGTACTCTGAATTTATTGTTTTACCCTTTTGCAGATAGTCAATCAATAAAATACCTTTGAAGTCCCAAAAAACCGTTGCCATAACCTTACCAGCCGATTGAATTGTTTTTGCCTTCTTTGGGGCACTTCCTCCAGCTTCAGTCCATTGTTTGGATTGTTCCTTTGTCTCTGGAGTATAGTGGTGGATCCATGTCTTATCAACAGTTATCAAACGACGCTTAAAATCCATTTTATTTCGCTTAAAACGTTCCAAACAAGGTTGAGAAATGTTCATTCTTATGCGTTTTTGATCGACTGTTAACAAATACGACACCCATCTTGCAGAAAGCTTTTTCATCTGTAGTTCTCATGCAAAATTAAATGGACTCGATCATTTGAGATGTCCATCATATTAGCAATTTCACGCACTTTTATTCGTCGATCATTTAATACCATATCATGCACTTTGGCTATAATTTCTATTGTTGTTGCTGTTTTTGGACGTCCACTACTTGGTTCATCTTCAATGCTTGTACGACCACGTTTAAATTCAGCAACCCAATTATTTACTGTTGCATATGAAGGAGCAATTTCACCTAACACATTCACCATATCATTATGAATTCCTTGTCCCGATAAACCTTTTCTATGTAAATATTTAATGACAGCACGCATTTCTAATTTTTCCATTGTAAAAAAATTGCGGATGCGTCTTTTTTGAACACCTGTTTCTATATGAATGAGTTGCCAGATCGAAACAAAATTTAACATGTGTTCATAACAGAGATGGAAGTTTCCGAAATACTTTACTTTTTTCTGTTTATACCGCGCTTTTTGTGCTAGGCTAAGAAGTTTCCGAACTGCCCTCGTATTCCTTTCTCAAATGTTCTCTTTGTCGTCAGCTTTTCTCCGAATACACATTTTAATATTAAAAAACATATGCACTAACTTATAATACCCTGTTCCACAGTGTGGAGCAGGGTATAAATAGTATTTACACTTAAGCATATCGTATTTTTGAGGGAGCCTCATTAACATGTCAATCCACTAATTGCTCTCATTCTCTCGCTGTGTTATATTGATATCTTCCGTCAATTCTCTCGGTTGCCGTCTCTTGTTAATATTCGCCGTAAATAGAGAGAGGTCAGATTACTCATTACCCTTTCGAATATTTCCATATTTAACTCAAATTTGACCTACAAAGGAAAATGAATACTTCATAAAATTATCTCATTAATTCAAAGTTCAAAAAAAATCTTTTGCTAATGTGGGAAAATATAAAAAAAGACTTTAACATCTTGGCCAACAATGAAAGGTAGGTAAAATGTATCAAAATGGCCACAACTTCTTCTATTACCTAAGGCTACAATGATAATTTTCTCACAAATACAAGACGATTTCATGACAATCATCACAAAGATTACCTATAAAGTAGCCAACTTATTATTATCATTATAGTCTGAGATAATACCTCAATCATCTCTTAGGCCATTGAGAAAGAAATCTTTAGCCAGTTAAGTGTTTCATTAAGTAGGTGGTGGTGGCAATTTGCGTTGGAGATAAAATAATAGCGGATGCATTTAACTTTTAACGCCAACAAGTAATCACCACCAAAAACACAACATTAAACTAAGTCATGCTAATCCCAATTTTTCTTAATCAATTCATCTTTTTGTCCGTCTTTCTGCAAGAAATTATGATTTACCAACCAACCAACATCTCAGTAATATCTCTCTTTAGTAAAAACAGCTCAAATCATTATCATCATCATGTAACATCTTTCTTAGCCAACCTACCAAATGATGGTCTACAAAAAAACAAAATCGAACCAAATTTGCTTTGAATTTTGAAATCGTAGTAATAGCTTGACTATTCATCTGCATAGAGATGTAGGCTGATGCTGAATGTGCACATCATTAGATGTTGTATTTTTGTTTGCTTTCTTGCCGATTGGGATTCGAAACCACTTAAAGTGGCCACATTTCCAAGTAACCAGCTATCAGCAACTTACTGTGTTTTGTATAGGCAATAGACAATATTTTAAAAATATACCAATTGGGTTTGCCTATGCATGGAATAGAAGAAATGCAATTTCCAACACAGTGCATTGATTTCGATGTCAGACTTCTGGAATATCTAACCCATAAAATTTGTAATTTTAATTCATACACTGTGAAAAATATTAATCTAATTTGAAAGATTTTGTAACCAAAATTTTAGGACATGTAATTTACACAATATTGGGGACAAATTTCATTCAAATAAAGAAGCATTAATTAAAAAGATGTTCATAATAAAGGGTGATTTGTTAAGAGCTTGATAACTTTTTTTTAAAAAAAAACGCATAAAATTTGCAAAATCTCATCTGTTCTTTATTTGAAACGTTAGATTGGTCCATGACATTTACTTTTTGAAGATAATTTCATTTAAATGTTGACCACGGCTGCGTCTTAGGTGGTCCATTCGGAAAGTCCAATTTTGGGCAACTTTTTCGAGCATTTCGGCCGGAATAGCCCGAATTTCTTCGGAAATGTTGTCTTCCAAAGCTGGAATAGTTGCTGGCTTATTTCTGTAGACTTTAGACTTGACGTAGCCCCACAAAAAATAGTCTAAAGGCGTCAAATGGCATGATCTTGGTGGCCAACTTACCGGTCCATTTCTTGAGATGAATTGTTCTCCGAAGTTTTCCCTCAAAATGGCCATAGAATCGCGAGCTGTGTGGCATGTAGCGCCATCTTGTTGAAACCACATGTCAACCAAGTTCAGTTCTTCCATTTTTGGCAACAAAAAGTTTGTTAGCATCGAACGATAGCGATCGCCATTCACCGTAACGTTGCGTCCAACAGCATCTTTGAAGAAATACGGTCCAATGATTCCACCAGCGTACAAACCACACCAAACAGTGCATTTTTCGGGATGCATGGGCAGTTCTTGAACGGCTTCTGGTTGCTCTTCACTCCAAATGCGGCAATTTTGCTTATTTACGTAGCCATTCAACCAGAAATGAGCCTCATCGCTGAACAAAATTTGTCGATAAAAAAGCGGATTTTCTGCCAACTTTTCTAGGGCCCATTCACTGAAAATTCGACGTTGTGGCTCGTTAGTAAGTCTATTCATGATGAAATGTCAAAGCATACTGAGCATCTTTCTCTTTGACACCATGTCTGAAATCCCACGTGATCTGTCAAATACTAATGCATGAAAATCCTAACCTCAAAAGAATCACCCTTTATAAAATTTAGACTAAGTTTACAATTTTGTTTCAAATTTCTTTGAAAATTGCGTCCCTTCCATACTTTAAGGCCAATTTTCCCTAAAGTAACTTATTTTTGATTAATGGAAACAATCTTTAAATGAACTAAGATACACCCAGAAAAAAGTGCCTTCGAAACTAAAGGAAAAATTTTTCATCAATATAGTTTATCCATTTTATTTCCATTAAGGTAAAATTTTGTGAGAAATAATAAAATTTACTCGTTTCAGTAAAAATATCCTATACTGTAAGCAGTTAGGAATAGTTCATTAACTAGAATAAGGCATGGAATTTTACTCATACTATTTTCTTCGCTGGGTATAAGAATTTACTACTGAACAAGAAAATTTTATTCACCGATAACAAAGTATTCGTAAAAATAAACAAAACCCGAACTAAAACCAAGTTTCCTCAAAATTAGTAAAATTTCTTATAAAATGATAATTGCGACTTCCTTTATAATAGAAAGTTTTTCATACATACGAACAACAATTGGCATAGAAAAATATTTTAGTTCATTCGTACTAAGAAGTATGCAATCCAATCAAAACTTAAGGAAACACACTTGTTAGAATATAGGAAATTTTCCTATATTTCTATTGTCTACCTGTAATCGATACCTGTCATCGCAATCGATGTGTTTGCGCGTGGGTGTAATCGATATGTTTGCGCGTGGGTTGTTTTTTTAGTTGGAATCGCGTTGTTGTGGTATACGGAAAGATTGTTAAAAAATAATATTGTAAAATAATATAATAAATAACAAATAAAATATATAAAATATTTATTATTTTAAATTAGTGAGAAAAATTTTCGTTTTTTGAAAATAAATCTATCAATGTTCGTGATGGTATATAAAGAAAGAAAACACCAGCAGAATAACAACCCTTTCATTTGTCTTCATTTTGGAATCTTCAATTATCAGGTAATATTCAGTGACGCTAACCTTTTGTAACAAAAATGGTTTATGATTTTTTATATTTGTAGGTATTGAAATTGTAAAAGGAGGACAAAATCGTTAGGCAGCAACTTATTAAAAGTGAAAAGTACAAGAAGAAGAAAAAGTGCGTTTTACAGTTGATAATATCACATGGAAATTGGAAACAGCGAAATAATAAACTAATATTTCAAGGAGATTCGATGCTGTTGATTCTTAATAAATATATTCAATGTATTAATAAAACATGTCTTTTATTGAAGATAAAATTGCTCATATAAATAAATAAAATTGTATTTAAAAACGAAGGTAAGCAGTTCTAATTATGAAGTAAAAGTTTTACCACAAATGTGTAAGATTTGTCGAAATGAATGAAAAAATTTCAATAAAACCATTCCACATATGAATTCAAATTAGTTAAATTTTTTCATTCTGTAGTATAGTGGTATATAAATATAGGAAAATGTTAACTAATATATGGAATGCATTATTCCTAATTTCTACGAAAATCACATCGTTCAAACAAATAAAAATGTCTTTGGCGCTATACGAAGTTCAACTTTCTTCACAATGAGTTCATTTTAACTTAAAGAAGGGGTCACTTTTTTCTGGGTGTATTGATTTAAATGAATTGATATTGGGAGCCACCGTGGTGCAATGGTTAGCATGCCCGCCTTGCATACACAAGGTCGTGGATTCGATTCCTACTTCGACCGAACACCAAAAGTTTTTCAGCGGTGGATTATCCTACCTCAGTAATGCTGATGACATTTCTGAGGGTTACAAAGCTTCTCTAAGTGGTTTCACTGCAATGTGGAACGCCGTTCGGACTCGACTATAAAAAGGAGGTCCCTTGTCATTGAGCTTAACATGGAATCGGGCAGCACTCAGTGATAAGAGAGAAGTTCACCAATGTGGTATCACAATGGACTGAATAGTCTATGTGAGCCTGATACATCGGGCTGCCACTTAACCTAACCTAAGATATTGAATCTTTGTATTAAAGATAAAAAAGTTGCAAACATATTTTAATACTTATTTTGAAGATTTTGTATCTTTGGTTTAAAGTTTTGTTTAGGTTTTGTATTAAAAAAAATAGAACAATTTGTTGAGTTACAATTTACAAATCTACTGAGTTGAGTATAATAAATTAACAATAAGTAGTTTTAGTTTTAAGTGTATCACTACAACATCTCTTCTTCTTTAAAATCTTTATAGTCCTTCGCCCAATAAGGAGGCTTACGATTTTTCAGGGGGCTAATCACGGCATTCGATATCGAGAACTTTGGATCGAAATCTAAATTTTTCGGATCACGGGAGTCGATATCGAGTTTTTTGGATCGACAATTTTTTCGATTGGTAAATTGCAATCGTATAACATTTTTCACTTGTTTTTTTTACATTGTTTTCGCCATATAGGAATAGTAAATATATTAGTTTTAGTTCGAATTGTTGCTAATTTGTAGTAAATTTACATACAATGAACATATTTTGAATATTTAGGACTAATGCAACTCCAATAAAAGTTAATCAAAAATTGGTCATAGTCGAGTCCGGGAGCGAGCATCCTAGCTTGGCAAAGAACCATATATAAAGTGCACATGCTAGATCGATATTCGATATCCAAGAGATTGTGATCAACCAAATACCGTACCATTCCGTGACAACATAACGCTTCTGGACCACCTTGTAAGAATAGTGAATTATGAAGGTTTCCACTCGCAACAAATTGTAAGACGGCAGACAATTGTAAAGTGATAGAATTGACATGCCACCAAAAATTATTTCCCATTTGAACGCCAGCCGAAATCGTCCATTGATCCTGCAAAAGGTGACTTTCTAACAGTGCACACCATTTCAAACCCATGTACTTACACCAATAACAATGTGCACTTTTATTCCTTATTTGTCGCTGAATTATTTTATATTCATCTCATCCTCCAATTAGGAAGGAATTCGGAGGAATGTATGGGTCCATAAGATATAATGCAATACAATTTACTTTTTACTTTGAAACCTCCAAAAATATGTTTTTTCTACATTCTATTTTGTGACGCTAACTTAATTTTGTCATTTCATTTTGTTCTGCTTCGTTTTTTGCTGTTGGCAACGCTTAAGAAATTGCATCAAATTCGATTACGAATTCGATATCGAATGCCGTGATTAGCCCCCAGGTTCGGATTTGTTGGAATGCATTTCTTCATTTTAAGTAATGGGGACATTTTCGTCATCGGGACTGAAGGTGGAATGGAATGAAGATTCATTCCAACATGAACTTTTGAGATATTCCAGGTATGTTATTAGGTGGAATTATTTCAGCTTCTTCCGTTGAAGTTGTCCCAGCTATCGCCGTGTTTGGTGTACACGCAAAGAAAAAACATGTTTGGACATGGTTGCCGCATTCATTTAATGCTTATTTAGAGCATGTAGTTGCCACGAAAACCATGTGTTTTGTCTTTGTAAAACTAGTTTTCGAGCGGAGAAAAATGTATGGTGGCAATAAGCATTTGAATGGTTCTCAAATACCGCAAACATGTTCTATCATTTAAATGATATAATTTGAGACCATTAAATGGTCGGGAAAATCATGTACCTGACCGTTCAATTTTTTACTTTTTTGCAGGGAAAAAAGTTTTTTTTTATAGTTTACGTATAGACATGAAAAAGTTTTTTTCATAAAGATCAAAACATTTTAGGTTGTGACCATGTTCTTTTAACTGGAAGAAAAACATTTTTGACGAATAGCATAACATTTTAGATCGTGACCATTGTCTTTTGATTCAAACAAAATTATTTTTACCAATATAATAACATTTTAGAAGAGGACAATTTTATTCTCTTTACAACTATGTTCACTGAGCCAACATGGATGCAGATGAAAATGTTACATGGTCGCCGCAAAAATAGCTTCTATCATATTATTTTGCTCTTCGAATATGATCGTGACAATCATGTTTCTTCTCTGCGTGTAGAGTTAACACCAGCACCTTTCCTAGATTCACCCAACATATGTTAGTATTATTTTGGAGACACAATTGAACCATTTCGAATTTCGGATCTTGATTATTTTCATTCGATTTGTACTGTTTCTTCAATTGATTAGCATGCGTTGCCAGAATTGTTTCACCAAAAACCGCTAGATTTGCCCAAAAAAATAGCTAAAAAATGCTAAAAAATATCTAAATTTTTTTGTATCAAAAGTCACATTTTTGATTGAAATTTAACAAACTTAAAGGCTTTATTTCACTTACAATGCATATTATTTTCATTTTAATTTCACTTCTGTGAGACTGTAACAATATCTAAGGCATTTAGCTCTGTTTGCGTATTCGATACATTTTGATTACTATCACAAATTTTTTACTGGAAGTCCTTCGTTTTGTGGGAGCTACATTCCCAACACCTCTATTTTATTTACTTGTTATTTTAAAATATTAAATGATCTAAGCATGCTTTGGATTTGGTAAAAAAATGATTTTTCATTTTTTTAAATAAAATTTTAGTTTGGTTTTGAAATTGTGAAAAATTCGAAATACATTACTTTTATTTAAATTGTAGAAAATACCTATAGTTTACATTTCCCAGTAAAAACATTTTCCTTTTCTTCATGAGCTATCAAAGTGCTTTAAAAACGTGCTAACGCCAACTTAAATTTCCAAATTCAGACTCGACTTCAAGTAGAAATTATTGTATATATACGTTTTTAAAATAAAGTGTTGAAAAACATCTTCTCTTTTTGAACGCTATTTTGGTTTGTGGTTAAGATGCAAAAACTCCTCACATTTAAAGACTATTTCATTAATTCTTCCTTCTTTCATGAAAACATACCCATTTTTAAGTTGAATCACTTAATTATAAGGACAAAACGACTTTATCGTCTTTTGGACAAGGAAAACAGTTTATATAAAAGAAATTCACAAATGCTATTATAACCAAAATTCGCGTTCGTATTTTTTCAGTGCACAAAGCTATTCACATCTACTATTTTAATTTAGTAATATCGTAATAACTTTAGAATATTATAATAACATAAAAAGGATAAATGAGTCAAATGATAATATTCCCAATAATTTACTGACAGTTTATCTAACAAATTTGTATGGTAATAGTAGATTTAAAGTTTACGATAACTTTTATGTATATAATGAAAAAACTTTACAAGGTGTATTTGCTACAAGAATGCCCGCATAATGGCTGAACTCATTATTAATGTTTCAACTGAGCTTTGAAATATGTGGAAACCCTTATACTTGCAGCAAGGCTTAGATAAAAACGCCGATTTATCCATATTTCAATAGAAACATGTCGAAAATAAAAAAAGCCAAAAATATCTAAAAGGGTCATGAAAAAAAGCCAGAAAAAAAGCTAAAAGCTAAATGCATTTTTTTCCCGCTAAACGTCTTCAAAAAAAGCCAAATCTAGCGAGAAAAAAGCTAAATTGGCAACGCTGGAACGAATTAATTTGTGTTTTCCTTGGTTTTATATAAGTACATTATCATTGAGTGTACCAATTCGTTCCACAATATTTTCTTGTATCCAAAAGTATATATGGTTTCTGTATACTTGTTAAAATGTTTTGATTTTGCCTCATGTTTCTTGTTGTACATATTTTCCAGTTTCATGTTACGTTTTGTTACAATTTCTTTTGGTTTAGACTTCAGTCCAGTCCCAGTGTTGTTCTCATCTTTCTATTTAGGAACAATTCTGATGGAGACTTTGAGTTGGATTGTGGTGTAGATCGCTACGTTTGGAGAAAAGTTTCCAAATTTTCCTTATTTGTCTATTCTTCTTTAAGTTTCGACAATGCTCTTTTCAAGCTTGCTACAAATCGTTCTGCCTGACCACTAGATTGAGGATGATAAGGCGCTGTTTTGATATGCTGTTGGTTAGGTTAGGTTAAAGTGGCAGCCTGATTAAATTTCAGGCTCACTTAGACTATTCAGTCCATTGTGATACCACATTTAAATAAAAGTACCTATTACATATGGGCACTTCAAGTTTTAACCGCTGAATATTCTCGATTATTTTCTCCTGTCGAACCAACCAGATTGTTCCAAAAAATGCTGTATTCCACGGTCCCTTATAAATTTTTAAAATTGAGCACTTACAAATTGTGTACCATTGTCAGAGACTATGGTTTCAGGATCACTATACCGGGGAAATGTCTCAGACAAACAACCTATTATAGTTGAAGATGTAATATTTGACATTTCAGGCCATTTGGAATAAAAGTCTACGATTACAAAGTAGTAGAGTCCTTTGCAGGGCCCAGCAATATCAATGTGGATGCGCTCCATTGGCTTATTCGACAAAGGCCATGATTGAAGTGAATGTTTTACAGGAGCCGCACTTGAAATCGCACATTGATGACAGTTTCTGACATAGTTAACAACGTCTTCATCGATCCTTGGCTTCTTGCTAATGCCTTCACCCTCTCTTTTCCCGGATATCCTCGATGAAGTTGCTTTAGAATGATTTTTCTTAACCCTTTCACTACCGAATTAAAAGTAGCCATTGCAAAATTATTTTGTAATTATAACTAGTGTAATCTACTGATATAGAGTACGAAACAACAAATTTTGGAAGTACATATATGTAAACATGGATATAGCAAGATGTCCTCCTAGGTGGACATTGGTAGTCAAAGGAGTCAATTCACCTAAATATACTTAAGCAAATTTTAATATGTGATCTTCAATACTGTTTAAGCATGTTGTTTTTTGCATGTATTTTAGTATGATATATATTTTGGAAAATAATAATATATAGATATTGTTTGGAAATTAATCCTGTAGTGATACACTTTAAAATTAAATTTAACACAAATATATATCCTGAAAGAAGAGTTCTTTCCTGAGAAACGAAATTTTAGAAAAACTACGTTTTCTTTTGATGCTAAAATTTGTTTTCGTTTGAAGTAAATAAAAAATAAAATTTGCCATTTAAGAAAATACTTTAAAACAAAAGAGATTTTCGTTTGTTTAAAATTTCACCCCTGAGGAAATTATTTTTTCTATGGATGTAATAATACAATATGTATATCAATTTAAAAAGCGGGCTTACTCTTAGAAAGCGTTCAGCTGCTAAGTTAAAATACGATTGTTTTTAATTTTGTCAAATATTAAAAATGTCCTTTCAACAGAAAAGTTTAAAAAAGATAACGAAAATAATGTTATTGGATACTTGTTTGTATTTAGGATCTTCTTGTTGACTTTCCGCATCTTTTTTCGCATAACTCATGCTAGAATTGTTCCGAATTTGCTTGAGAATTGCTCCACTTTATAAGGTCTGAAATAATTTTTTACCCCCAAAAATCCCCCCAAATAAATTTTACCCCTAAAAATCCCTCTAAACGTGAAAAAAACGCCTAAATTTGGGGGGAAAACCCCTAACCTGGCAACACTGAAATTAAGTAACATTGTCACATACAATATTTTTGGAAGTATTTTTGAAAATACTTATAGGAGCTTATAGGCTGACTTCATAACCTGACTTCTAAAATGTATCCATGTTTCCCAAATTTTCAATTTAATAAACATTTTATGTTTTGTGCTATGTTATTCAGCATTTACTTGAGCCCCATCTCTTCAAGCGTAATTATAATGCACGATCTGATATGTAACCATCGATAGAATTGCTTGTTTCCTGAATAATCGAAAGCTTAGTTTTGATAACTTTTTTATCCGAGTTCTGGTTTACGAGTTCAAAAACGCAATTGGGTATTAAATCCTTCATTAAAACTCCTTATGGTTTGAATTTTGTATATAGGATATACATAGGATGAATATCGGCTTAGTTTACGAACCGGTTGGCTAGAAAATTTAGACTTTTCAGTGCTTGAATTATTTTTACTAAAATTGTGTCGAGTTCCTTCAAATCTCCAAGTAATGAAAATATTTTTCCAGCTGCTATGAGATTTGCAGAGCCTCATGCAATCTCTCTTTTATAATAATTTTGAATTTTGTCACTGCATATTACATTTTTAGTCTAATACCAATTAAACGGTTTTATAAATTTTGCAACCTTTGGCTACCGATGTCCACTATAGAGGACATGACCACATCGACTTACCCTGTATATACCGTACACCCAATTTTCAATTTTTTATGTCCTTTTAGTTAAATAACACTTCCTCTCATACAGAAAAAATCAACAATTATATACTATAGGTCACCTTAATTGCTCAAGGGCAATATCAGAAATGACAAAAAATGGGGATTTAACTTTTTCCAAAGAAAAACTTGCATAAAATTGACGAAACACATGCTCGACTATATAAAACTGGTAAGTTAATATTAGAAGGACCCCCTTAACATACTCCAACATAAATTTTAAATAAAGCCTACAACGATAATGTATAATCGACGCTCAAAGTCATGTCCTCCCAGGTGGACATCGGTAGTGAAAGGGTTAATTTTATTGGTACCACAATGCTGTCGTTTAACATGAGACATCCTTGGACAATATATAGCTGATATTTTCTTGTAAAATAAGCTTTTAATTCCGGAACATCATTGCTATTCCAACCTTTTGTAATAGCGGTTATGACAGTTTGAATTGTTTTACATTTCTCTGTTGCTTTTTGAACCATATTAAATGTAACGGGCAAGTCATGTAAAAATGAGGAGCAATCATCTTCTAATTTGGCACACGCTATATGAATGTCCTCCTCTGGCTTTATAATTGTGTCAATGATTCGAGACAAAACACCTACACATCTAAAATCCTTCGTGTTGATGTACTTCATCTTGAAATCATACATCATTAGAATTAAAACCCAACGTTGATGTGTGTTAGCAGTATTAGCTGGTATTCCTATTTTGCTATAGAAATTTGCTAACAATGGTTTATTATCGGTGTATAAAATAAACTATCTTGCAAATATGTACCGATGGATCTTTTTGACTACAAAAGTTTGTGCTAAACCTTCCTATTCGATTTGAGAGTAATTTTTCTCAGCAGAAGTAAGAGTACGGAAGGCATGCATGATTACTTTTTCCGCAGCAATATTCAGCTACTTCCGCCATTTCCCCACTCTGTTATACTGTGTCTAATATAATGGCGACTTCGATTGGGAAAAAAAGGTGCAACATTCTCGAAATTGATTGCAACATATCAAGGACACTGCCATAAATTTTGGATCCTTTATACCTCACAATATTATAAATTAACAATAACTTTAGAATTACACTAACATTTGGGCGAAATGTCAATTAGGGAAAAAGTAGTGTAACACCAAGGCAACATATTTTTGCGAATCGAAAACGCCCTAAGACTCATTAGAGCAAAGTACGCTTGTTTCAGAACATGATAACATCCGTCCAAAAGTAATATTTTGTTCAAGAAGCAAGTTTGAGGTGATCATATTCCTTCTCTGCACGGATGAAAAAGATTGTTTTTCATATGTTTGGCTATAAACATTATATGTTTGGAACACAAATTTTTAAACACAATATTTTTGAGTGCAAGCATATAATGTTCATAAACTAGCATAACATGTTTGGGACATATATGTTAATATGTAAGAACATATTATGTTTGGGACATAAAATGTTTGTAAATATAATATGCTTGGATGCAAACATATATTAATTTAGAAATAGCCTATAAACATATATGTGTTTAGTAGCTTGGAGCGCTATTTAACAGGGAGCGATATTGAATTAAGTTGGTGGTTGTTGCTTGTTATTACAAAATTAACATTTTATTTTTCCTTGGGCAATTGATCAGCTACTTCTTTGATCCTTACAAACTGTGTGGTCCGCTGTTCGAATCCCCGTCCGGCAAAAGGTAAAATTAAAATAAAAAAAATCATAAAATTGAATAATTTCTCCTACAATGTTTGTATTACAGAAAAAGGTGCTAAGAACTAAAAAATCTCGTGGAAGTGAGAAAGATGTGGGGGAATATACAATTAGGCAGAAACAAAATTTTGAGCATTCAGGACGAAAACCTATGTTGTTAGCACCTATATTACCTGTTTATTTTCATAATTCATTATGATTGTAAATATATAAATAAATAAATAAAATTTTGAGCACAATATTGTTTGGGAGAATTTTTTTAAGCATATAATATTTTTGGGTGCAAAATGCTTCCAAACATATTATATGTTCACATAATAACATATTGTTTTTTGGAAGACAACATTATTGAATTTGGATGCAAAAATACAAAATGTGTGGAACTTAGACTACCCAAACATATATTGTTTAGACCAATATGCTTTCAAACATATTATATATCGGAAGAGATCAAACATATAAATGTTTGGGCAATACCCAAAAATGTATATGCTTGAAGCAAAATATGTTTGGGAGTATATGTTACAGAAGCGATTTTTTGTGAGGGTGTGGGTATAGAGGGCTGATCAGTTCATTCTAATTTTATTTGTTTGCTAAATTTGATTTCAAATTTCCCCACTGTGCACATAGCTCAAATATAGCAAATAAATTACACAAATTATTCCTAAGATTTACATGTCATGACTTTTCATATCTTTCTATGATGCAAATCCATTTGATTTTTTCTACAATAATTTCAACTCTTGGCGTAATCAAATTTTCAACCTATGAATGTCTTGAGTAGTGCTTTTCTTCTCCTAAAACGCCCAAAGATTGAATTTTTAGTCTTGTAATGACTGCTGGAGTTTGTGGTGTTGTGTGTTTTGCAAAGTGGAATAAAAAAATATTGCGTAAGTTTTTATAGAGGAGTGTAAAATCCAAGCGATTGTTGTAATACAAACTGAAGAGACAACAAGGTAAACCGATTTGTATGTTGTAAAAACAATGAGACTGACACTATCAGCGCCAACAACTTTTTAAATAATACACATGGAGAAAGAATAGTCTAAAGTGTGGCAAATTGTTCTTTAAATAGATGCAAAATTACATACAGTATGTCAAGAAAGTCTTTTGACATTGCCAAATATTTCAAATTCCAGAAATAATTGAAGTAAAAATCGAGTTGTTAATTCGTTTTGAGAAAAATAAAATATGTATACTTTGCAAAATACATAATAAAATATTTTTTTAAAATTAAATTATATTTAATTTTGGAACAAAACATAATTTTTATCCTATTGTCAAAACACTTTCTTGACATACTGTATTATTAAATAGGACTAAATTTAATATAATGTAATTAAATTGATTTTATATATTTTATTATAAATACTCAAAAATTTTACTCAGTGTCTTCAATCGTGTCGTTAATTAAATTGTTGTCCTGTGGGTTAGTTTTCTTTAGTATATATAGTGATCTATTGAATGTGGTCAACTATCTTCACTCCTATTGCTAGTGTGGTATGTGTCGATGCTGTTGCCGCGTTTTAATTCCACATTTTATGGTTGCAACAAACTGTAATATATCAGCAAATCCAAAAGTCCAACTTACCATTAAAACGTAAACGTTTCAACACTTGGGCTATGACAAACGGAGATACCAAAATAAACTGTGTGAATGCAGTGGCATTTAGAAGGTGGTAAGAAAATATTAAATCGTTTGAAAATCGATTTTTTATTGTTTAATTTTAAAATGAATGGGTCGTGTTAACCTGAGGAGATGCATAAATGATATAAATTCTTTATTGTGCCAACATGGGTATGATAGTTTAAAATTTAATTATGATGGTTTAAAATTTGCTATGCTCTAAAAATCTTGGAAGATTTATCGCTCATTTATTTAGTTTAAGATTTTAGTTGGGAGAGGGTGGGTAAAAATGCCTTTTCGCATCCGACAAGAACGTCTCCCGTCGTATGCCGGACTCGATCGATATCGTTAATAGCAGCTAAATCCCCGACCCTTTTCGCTCCTGGAGTTTAGCTCCACATCGGTACAGTTTCCACATTATTTCGAAGAGGACCTCCATGTAGATGCTTCACCTTTTGGTCTACCGTGTCTGCGCCCAGACCATAGCTTTTCTATCAGTCCACCTCTTTCCGTGGACAATCCGTCTCACTCCATGTGGCCCTTGTGTTGTCAAGGTCGATATATTTCTTCCTCAATATGATTTCGCAATACCTCGTGATTATGTTCCAATGCCGTTCATATGCCGTCGACTTTTCTATCAGAATTCGCTCATCTATTTCACCTACTTGTTCCTCTAACTCCAACCTTTCGGTGACCCATCGTATGTACCTGAAAAACGTGTGATGCGCATAATCGATGACATTCACCTCTTCGCAGGGATGGAAAATGCAGTACTATAGTACTTTTTCAATACTTTTTCACCTTGGTTAGTACCGTAGTACCCCCGCGAATGATTTATTACCTTTTGTGTAGACATTTTTGAGCCGATATCAAATGTATGGTACAATGGTTTTGACATAATATTTTAATATTTTACAAACTTATTTGCTAAAAGTCTTTGTAAAATTTGGCAAAGCAGACAAGTTCATGCGGGAAGAAAATCGCAATTTTTATAAAAGCCATTACACACACAAAAAAAATTTTCTGATTCAATCACGAAATTAATTGATCCAATTAATTTTTAATTGAAATGTCTTCAATCACAGAAATGATACCATCAATTAAAAAATTAATTGACAGTCAATTAAAAAATTAATTGATCCAATTAAATATTTAATTGATACTATTAATTTGTGTGATTGATTTTTATTTCAATTAAAAAATTTGTTGAATCAATTAAATTTTGAATTGAATATTTTTTAAAACTCAATTAAGATTTTAATTGGAAAAATTTGAGAAAAATAATCTACCAACATTTGGAGAAAATCTTACCAAAAACTATCAATTTCTTCAGAAAGTTTTGCCAAAGTTTTATTTCTACAGAAAATATTGTCAAAATGTTTTCTTTTGGAAAATTTTGTCAAAAACATATTTTTTTTTTATTTTTTGTCAACATTTTATTTCTATAGAAAATTTGGAAAAAAATTGTCAAAATTTTATTTTCATAGAAAATTTTGTCAAGATTTTATTTCTATAGAAAATTTTGTAAATTTTTTTTTTCATACAAAATTTTATGAAAATTTTATTTCTATAGAAAATGTTGTCAAAATTTTATTTCTAAAGGAGCCCTTGACAATAATTTTCCAATAGAATTTTATTTGAAATTTAGTGAAAAATACCTTTTCGCTCAAAAAAAAAAAAAAAACTTTTTTGTACTTTCTTAAAATTTGTATTTTCCATCCCTGCCCCTTCGTAGAGGCAATACGGACTATGATATTTGCCCATCCTATGCAAATACATTCGGAAGTATATGTGTCCATATAGCTTCTGTGTAATAGTTCACGTCACCGTCAGGGTTGGCCTGTCGGAAACTGAGACTTTTTCCACATACGTTTACGACGGTATTAAACGTATGTCGCAAAAGTCGTAAACCTAACGTAAAAACCTAATTTTGAACAAGTATATATGGCCGTAAGTTCGGCCAGGCCGAATCTTATGTACCCTCCAACATGGATTACGTAGAAACTTCTACGAAAGACTGTCATCCACAATCGAATTACTTGGGTTGTGGTAATACCTACCGATGGCAAGGTATCTTAAAACTTCGTAACATCATTTTCTATATTGCACGTTACTCTATACGTGGTATATATTAGACAAAAAGGTATATATAGAAAAGTCTACAGATAAATACGAACCGATATGGTCTTTTGTGCGGTAATTAGAGAGCCAGATTTGAAATATGGGGGACGCTTTATATGGGGGACCAATTTTGCATGGTTATTAGCGACCATATACTCACATGGGCTATATATAATTATGAACCGATATGGACCAATTTTTGCGTGGTTATTAGCGACCATGTACTCGAAGAGGCTGAGCAAGCGAAATCTGGGGGTCGGTTTATATAGGGGATATACGTAAAAGTTGTCCAATTTGCAATACCACCCGACCTACCGATAGCTTGTTTCGTTCGGAAGTTAGAGTGATTTAAACAGACGGATGGACCGGCAGAATTTCACCATGACCCAGAATACATATACTTTATGGGGTCTTAGAGCAATATTTCGATGTGTTACAAACGGAATGACAAAGTTAATATACCCTCCATTCTATGGTGGAGGGTATAATAAAGAAATTGTGAATATGTTTTAATTGAATTTAGTTAGACTCTCCGATAAAAGGGATGCAAAAAATACTTTATATTTATTCAATCTCTCATTCGCAATTCAAACGATTCTTGGTATGCGTGATCCACATTGTCCTCCCATGCCCTAGTTGCATCAGCGAATGACTAGCTACAATTTTGAAAATTTTTAATCAATATGGAAATTGGCTCTAATAAGCCCTATGCACCTATGCAAGACTTAAGTAGTTTTCCTTCCTTCTAGTTTCTGCAGAAATTTTGGCAAGAAAGGATGAGCGAATACCGATCGTCACGTTTACTGCACCATCAAGAAGTTCATAATAATTTTGGCTTAGAGTCTCCAATTGATACAACTCTATACTCAAGTTTTTTAAGCTCGTTAATAACTTTATGAACCTTCCTGAGAATTTAAATTTCTTCACACATATCATCATCTTGGATATTATTCGCTGCATAGCTGAAGTGACTAAAGTATTTTGAGTTTGTGAAGTTTACTACTTTCGTCCACTTCTCTATTTCAGAGATAAGTCTTGCTGTCCACCTGCGTATATATCGAATTCCATCGATCTTGCTTCAAAGTCTCTCGTTTTATCTCCTATAACGTGTTTCTGTTCTCTATATTTAGATCAAAAATCCTCTTCCCTTCTTCAGCTTGAATGTCTACTGGGGTCATGACGGCTATGATCAGTACCGCCGCTGCAGATACAGTGCGATATGTGGAGCAGAGAACGGCTGCGATCTACCGCAACCGACCAGTGTATTTAGTAAACACCAACATTTGCAATCTTAAAACACCAATTGGTAAAAAAATTCAACCACCAATATCCAATGCAACCGGCGACTGTCGGTGTTTGTTAGTATGGGTGTTGGTCTCTCGAAAACACCGTAGTAAAGCAATCACACAAATAGGTTACCCATATCTCAGCAGTTTGGTATTCTCTTATTTTGTACTCTCTCAATTGTCTTGAGCTAATGCCAACTGCTAATAATTGTTGTTTTTGAGTGCAATCACACTTAAGTGCCAACCTCGCTTTTTGTTTACCGAGCGTTGTTACGATGTCGATTGGTTTAAGATTGCAAGACACTGCATACGAACATTGTTATATACTATTGGTGTTTTTATTGTCGCATTTGTATCAATATGGCTGTTTCCTTTTTGCACTAGATATGCTAAGCCGTGAAGGACTAAAAGAAAACAGAGTACTCGTTTATCCAGGACATCTCAAAAAATATGCGACACTGTCATCAGCTGTTTAAAAACAATCACAGAAAAGAAGTGAAATCTTGCATTTTTATTGTATGAAATGCTCTAATTAGTAATAAATATTTACGGCTGCGATTATTTATGACACTGTACCACTTTGAATTTCATGTTTTTCGATAAATTATTCACAATAAATTGCTATTGTGAAACAAAGAAGCATCACTTTATCAAAATACAATCTGGCAACATCGGCGCGACTTGCACTGATGATATGTTCTGGATAGAACACCAGTGCAACGATGTTCTAGATAGCTCATACAAATGTTGCATCCAGTGCAAAAAGAAAACAGCCCTAATGTAAAAGATCACATGGTAATTGGTGTCTTACTCACTGCCACCGACATTTTGTGTGTAAGATTGCAATACGAAAAAAAGCCACCGGTTGCAGTTCTCTGATGTGGAGGTTACACATAAATCGAATTAGACTAAGCGTTATGTTGAAAGAGATTAAATAATGAATTGTATCCGATTAAGTTTAATCTCTAATCTCCTTAGTAGTAGATTAAAGGAAAACCAGTATTTTTTGTGATTACACGGACGAAAAAGACTGTTTTTCATATGTTTGGGTGCAAAAATTATATGTTTGGAACTCAAATTTTTTAACACAATATTTTTAAGTGCAAGCATATAATGTTCATAAACTAGCATAACATGTTTGGGACATATATGTTAATATGTTAGAACATATTATGTTTGGGACATAAAATATTTGTAAATATAATATGCTTAGATGCAAACATATATTAATTTGGAAATAGCCTATAAACATATATGTGTTTAGAAAGAGAGACCTAGAGAGAATCCTGCAAGTAAAATAATGGAAGTAACCAATTGGCGCCTTAAAAAAATATCCACGCAAAGAAAATTTCATTAATATTTTTTACTACCATTGTATGCCCTAAGGTGGAACATAATATGTTTGAACAATACAAACAATATTTTGTTTGGACAAATCCTGAAAATATATATGCTTGAAGCAAAATGTGTTTGGGGTATATGTTACAGAAGCGATTTTTTGAGAGTGTAGTGACAACGCTAGATATAGAATTGTTCTTGTATACCGAAGTAGCCTGTGCGCTATTATCAAGTTCAGCTCTTTTATTTTCATGGCTGACAGTCAAAAATATGGAAGTATAGATGTCAATGCTTGAAATCATCTGTGCAGCCTAAATTCTTCCCACTTGTGTGACTCTGGAGTTATAGCTTTCTCTATAATTGTCTCATATAATACTGAGATCCCCAATCCTCTAAAGGAAAATCTAAAGAACCTTACTTCTTCATCGGACTTTAGTCCAGTTGTGAGTCTGAGTTCACAAAATCACTTACAACATTATTCACCCTGTGTTCCCAACCAGGGCCTTGTGTAACCTGTGTAAGTTTCCTCAGCACCTCTGTAGTGTTTCACGCTTATATCACCGCTGCTATATCGTCAGCGTATCTGACCAAAAGTGTCCACTGGCATCTCAATTCTTAATATGTCGTCGTAGCTAATATTCCACAGATCGAGGCCCAGAATTGATACCTGTGCAGCACCTGATGTGATTTCAAACCTTCGTCGTCAGTGTTTTACATCAATATTCTGTCTTTCAGATAACATCTTATTATTCGCATGAGGTACCCCGGGATTTCAGAATTATGAGCCAATGCTTGTAAGACGTCCGCTCATCTGAGACTATTAAAAGCATTTTTCACGTATATGACTGCCCCGCTGGGTAGCTAGAGCCACGTCCATTACATCTATAAGTGGATTTTTCTTGAGCGGAAACCGTATTGTCTGTGAAAGAGTCCTCCTCTTATCTGGATAGCTTGTTCTAGTCTTGGATTGATAAGCCTTTCCAGCAGTTTACCAGCTGTGTTAAGCATACATAGAGGCCTGTATGAGGATGGTTCGCGTGGGTTTCCTTTTCCTTTACTTTTAAGTGCTAATTTCTGCTCTTTCCAGGTTTCGGGGAAAATTCCATCTGCTATGCACGAATTGTACATGGGAAGAAAAACTTCGGGCCTATGTTCTGCTATCTCCGTTAGTATTTCTGCCGGTATACCACCAGGTCCAGGAGCCTTGTTATTCTTTAGCTTGAAAGTAGCTAGCATAAGCTCTTCCTCCGAGGGTGGAGTGAAGGTTGTAGCATTGACTTCTGTATGGTCCTTCCAGTTCAGAATCATGTTTGCGTATCAAATCGATACCAACATTACGTCTGGTATGGTCCCTTCGCATCCGCGCCGTCTTAAACTTGGGGTGTTTCCTACATTCGCTATGGTTAGTCCTGTGTCGCAACCATCTCAATTATTTGCCTCCCTCTTGTGTCAGTGTAACCCATGCCCCAATCACAGGCGCGAGCATTTAGGTCTCCTGCGATCACAATGTGTTAATTTAATTTTAAATCTAAATAAGTTAAAACCCCATACATTTGTACATTACATATAATAAAATTCATGATTAAAATGTAAACTAACAAATGCAAAGGCCTAATAAAATTGTGTGGCGATTGCCTTTAGTAATGGATGGACAGGAGAGTGAATTTGATAAAACTATGTCGGCGGTTTGATTGGCATCTTAGCCACATCAACAATTCCATGGGGTACTATCGCTGTTCGCTAATAGAAAGCTTGTTTTTCAATTTAATTGAATTTATTTTCATTAAAAATAAAAACATTTGTGTTATTAACACGAAAACACACAAATTGTAAGTCACTCACTTTTCTTGACATATCTTTGGGCTATGCAATTTTTACCAGAGTTTATTATTATTTCCATCGAAACAAAAAATCCCATAACATTTGGCTTGAAATTGAGGAAATCTTTTGCAAACGACCAATGATGTCAATATTGGATGATTATATCAAATGATTGTAACATAAATAAAAGTAAATTTGGTCAGTTTTGAAGAGGGCACTTCATTTTAATTGGGCTACTTGTTTTCTATTTCTCATTTTCGTTATTTGTCAATATGAAATTTGTTTAATAAAGTAGCCAATTTCCACTGATGGATGGAAATGATTTCAAGTATTAACAGATTTTTGGGGTGACAGATAGGATCCGTTGAAAAACTTTTTGGTGCTCGGATGAAAATGAGATTGAATCGATGACCCTTTGTTGCAAGCCAGTTTACTATTGCATGGTCATAGATTTGGCTTCTTTCAAGGTCTAAATTTCCACTGCAATTTTGAGATACACTTAAAATATAAAAGCAATCCACAACTCGTAACAGCTTACTGGAAAGTTAACCAGCTGGTTGAGACGGATGGTATACAGAGCTTATACTGATCTAGCAATGTCCTAGGGTGATATCTGAAGGAAGATATAAAAGAGTCGGAAATTGTTACATAGTTCAACACAATAAAAATGGGAGAATGTTATTTGCGAAGAAGAGGATGATACAAAAGTATTTTACACCCAAAACTCTTTATTTTTTAATAAATAAATAAAACTCTTCCCCAATGTATGTTATGGTAATAGAAACACTCACTGGATTGGTAATGGAGGAAAGCTTGTTTTATATAACGGACTACCCGTGTCAGCAAACACTCGAACAACTGATGAATTTAATAATTTACGCGACCGAGTAAAAATTGAGAGATCTAATTTGATACAATTAGATATGAGTAGATCCGCAAAATGGTAAGATCTAATCACATCTAATTTCTATGGAATTAGATCTGATCAGATCTCAATATTGGCCTAGATCTAATGTATTAGATATGATTATAACTATCCCTGTATATACACGGATGAAAAAGACTGTTTTTCATATGTTTGGCTATAAACATTATATGTTTGGAACACAAATTTTTAAACACAATATTTTTGAGTGCAAGGATATAATGTTCATAAACTAGCATAACATGTTTGGGACATATATGTTAATATGTTAGAACATATTATGTTTGGGACATAAAATGTTTGTAAATATAATATGCTTGGATGCAAACATATATTAATTTAGAAATAGCCTATAAACATATATGTGTTTAGTAGCTTGGAGCGCTATTTAACAGGGAGCGATGTTGAATTAAGTTGGTGGTTGTTGCTTGTTATTACAAAATTAACATTTTATTTTCCCTTGGGCAATTGATCAGCTACTTCTTTGATCCTTACAAACTGTGTGGTCCGCTGTTCGAATCCCCGTCCGGCAAAAGGTAAAATTAAAATAAAAAAATCATAAAATTGAATAATTTCTTCTACAATGTTTGTATTACAGAAAAATGTGCTAAGAACTAAAAAATCTCGTGGAAGTGAGAAAGATGTGAGGGAATATACAATTAGGCAGAAACAAAATTTTGAGCATTCAGGTCGAAAACCTATGTTGTTAGCACCTATATTACCTGTTTATTTTCATAATTCATTATGATTGTAAATAAATAAATAAATAGATAAAATTTTGAGCATGTTTGGGAGAATTTTTTTTAAGCATATAATATTTTTGGGTGCAAAATGCTTCCAAACATATTATATGTTCACATAATAACATATTGTTTTTTGGAAGACAACATTATTGAATTTGGATGCAAAAATACAAAATGTTTGGAACTTAGACTACCCAAACATATATTGTGTAGACCAATATGCTTTCAAACATATTATATATTGGAAGAGATCAAACATATAAATGTTTGGGCAATACCCAAAAATGTATATGCTTGAAGCAAAATATGTTTGGGAGTATATGTTACAGAAGCGATTTTTTGTGAGCGTGTAGTTGGATCTAAAGTTAGATCTCGCCATATGTGAAATTATATATAATTATATCTAATTCTGTCTCATTATATCAAGGTGAATCTGCTTAGATCTAAAGTGGCCAATTTTGAGATATAATCATATCTAATTAGATCCGCCAATTTTTACACGGGCGTGTAAATTATTTTTCCACCTTCGTCATGCCATTCCACAGTGACACAAAAATGACAATGATCTTCTGTTCTTCAAACCTTTGGCCGTATATACTTAAATATACCCAGCAAAAAAAAATTTTGGAAGTACTTCTAAAGGCACAACTTTAAAAGCACTTCCAAAAATGTCCTTCCTCCCAATGTTTTATAACATAACTTTTCATACTTTTAAAGGGCAATTTTAACATTTTTTGTTTCAAATATGTTAAAAACAGGGTAAGGATTAATAAAATGGTATAAATTATTTAAATTTTGTCGAAAAAAATTCTAAATTCATTCTAGAAAAATTGAGAAAATTTGAAAATATTTGAGATCAAGGGTTTCAGACAAGCGTTAGATTGCATTAAAAATCATAAAAAATTATACAAATTAATTATTTGTCAAAATATCACAAAATTTTTTAATTCACATCCAAAACACTGAATTCGGATAACATCTAAAGAAGTGGTGCATATTCAGTGCAGCGGTTGTTGAAATGGTGGACTTTTGTCCTACACGCAGAGAAGGAATATGATCACCTCAAACATGTTTCAAGAGCAAAATGTTATTTTTGTATGGTGACCATGTAACATGTTTGTCACTAAAATGTTATATTGCCGTCAAATATAACCTGCTTGCCGAAATCAAATACATGATTTCCGAGAAAATAACGAAAATTGCGAAAACCATATTACATGGTCACCACCCAAAAATAACATTTTGCTCTTAAAACTTGTTTCAGGTGATCATATTCCTTCTCTGGGTGTATGACAAGCCCATGTTAAATTCATCGCTTCTGCGCCAATTTTGCACCATTTCCGGATCCAAAAAGAACATTTTCACTACTTTTTTGGCGACGCTTTTTTGCTGGGATATTAACGTCTATCATTCTTAAGATCATGCACCCTTTCTTTCTCTCACCAGTGTTATTGCCATCAAGCAGCTCTTATATTTTTTGCTTTTGTTTTTTTTTGTTTTTAATTTATTATTTTTTTATATTTTTTGCTACCATTTTTAAAATTATTTTCAATTGTTTATTAAACAGAAATCATTTGTATGTGTGTAAAATATTATTAACTTTCTACATCAACGGCTGCAATTGTTGTTACAAAGACCGACCCGCAATGTTGATGGCTATGATGACAAGTGTCTCGCCGTCTGTTTGAATGTCTAACATTTATGTTTTTTTTTTTTTTGGTGATTTTAAAAATGTTTTTCTTCACTTGGATTGTGGCGGTGGCCTACGCCATTATGGCCATTCCATATTGCTGGTATGGTTATGTGATTCCATTTATACGATGGTGGTCTTCAGAGCAGTTATTGTTTGCAATTGGTATAAAATCCAAGTTGATTTTTTGTCATCGGGACTTTTGGATTTTTTTCTTGAAGTACTGAAGAGTTGTTAACAAGTTTCATTTGCAGGCAATAAAGTTGTTTTTACATACTAATTCATCAGTGTCAACTAATTTTTTGTTTATTTGTTTGGAATTGTAATTGTACCTTGGTTATGAATTCCATTCCATTGCCAATTTAGTTTATTTATTTTTTTTTTAAGTAGTCAGCGTCATAGAAAATCTAAAACTAAGAGTATTAGAAAAGCTCTGACAAATTTATTTTAATAGCGGAACACGAACACATAGTTAACACGATGTGATTAAAAATTATCCTCATTAATGTATTGCCTGTCATGATGATTTACATTTTCCCAATGATAATTTGATTTTGTTTGAAGTTTTAAATAACTTTGAGATTTTATATAAGAAAATTTCCTTTACATCATGGGCATGATTACCATGGCTACCATAGACAATAAATGTTTCTTTCGCTAATTATGAACGAACGGGGCCATACTTCAAAGTTTTATAATCTATGAAAACAGTGTCATACCAATGCTACGTTTAGAGCCTCGCTTGGTGTAATGAGGGAAATGTGTCCTGCTGTATGCAAAGAGGAAGATGTTAAAATATTTTACATTACAACCTTCATTTTATATATTATAAATGTAAAAAAAGTAAGGCAGTCTAAAGTCGGGCAAGACCGACCAAAATTTATCTCAAATTCTTTATATTTGTTGAATATAAACAAAGGTTAATATTCAAATTGGATAAAATTTGACACATTTAAATAGAATTTTAAATCTACACGCAGAGAAGGAATACGATCAAAACAACCATATTCCAAGAGCAAAATTTTACTTTTTCACGTAAAACATGTAGCATGTTTGCCGAAACCATGTTCTTTTACCGGAAATTATGTATCTGATTACGGAAAGCATGTTATGATTGACGAGAAAAGAATATTTTTGCGACAAAAATGCTACATGGTCACTGTGGAAAAGTAACATGGTGCTCTTGATCATATTCCTTCTCTGGGTGTATTATTTGTATAAAATATTAAGTTAATTGATGTAAAATCCCGTTGAAAATAAGAATTTTTTTATCAAATTTCCTCAAAACCGGCATACATATACATGGGAGCAATTTGGCACACATCGTTAAAATTTAATTGTACTCTCAGTGAAAAATTTCACTTAAAACGGAATGAAACTTTGGACTTAGGGCACCATATGAATCTAAATCGAGAGTTGGATATATATGGGATCTATATCTAAATCTGAACTGATTTCAGCTATTTGGCACACTTGACGGTATTATCAAATTTGAAGCAAATCATCGGGATACTATATATGGGATCTATATCTAAATTTGAACCGATTTGGGTGATATTTCTCAAGTTTTACGGGACACACAAACCACTAAGATGTACGAAATTCGAAGCACGGTGATAAATATAGGGTAGCTATATCTAAATATGAACCGATTTTTATCCAAAATCTGTAGGAATTGTCTTTGTCTCATCGCTATATCAATTCAGAATCTTATTCTAAGATGATCGGTATACTAAACTATTCGACTGGTCCTTCCTGGTGTTCCATAAAAATGCAAGGGAATAAAAACGAAAACAAGTGAGTAAAGTAGAAAGTCGGGTGGGCCGACTATATCATACCCTAAACCACCCCCAGTGGATACGCATTTGTGGGTTTAATTGGTATAGGCTTGGGAGATGAACCGCATTTCCTTATTTATGAAAATTAAGGAGCACATGTTTATTGCAAATTTATCACAATCTCGATATATCTGGCTCATTAGACTATTCAGTCCATTGTGATTCTCTCTTATCTCTGAGAACCACAGTGGTTCTCTCTTATCTCTGAGTGCTGCCCGATTCTATGTTAAGCTCAATGACAAGGAACCTTCTTTTTAAAGCCGAGTCCGAACGGCGTTTCACATTATGCAAGGCGGGCATGCCAAACATTTCACGACTATGACTTCCACCTACAGAGTTAGTAGATGCCCATGATATTAGCAACTTCACGCACTTTTATTCGTCGATCATTTAATACCATATCATGCACTTTGGCTACAATTTCTATTGTTGTTGCTGTTTTTGGACGTCCACTACGTGGTTCATCTTCAATGCTTGTACGACAACGTTTAAATTCAGCAACCCAATTTTTTACTGTCGCATATGAAGGAGCACTTTCACCTAACACATTCACCATATCATTATGAATTTCTTGTCCCGATGAACGTTTTTTATGTAAATATTTAATGACAGCACGCATTTCTAATTTTTCCATTGTAAAAAAATTGCGGATGCGCCTTTTTTGAACACCTGTTTCTATATGAAGGAGTTGCCAGATCAAAACAAAATTTAACATGTGTTCGTAACAGAGATGGAAGTTTTCAAAACACTTAATTTTTTTCTGTTTATACTGCGCTTTTTGTGCTAGGCTAAGAAGTTTCCGAACTACCCTCGTATACGGCAAGAATAACAGCTATCACAGTTGACTGCACACAATGAACCAACAATTGAAAATATGCAATTGTCAGCTGAAAATATTGGACAAGGACTAATTTACGTTGACTACCTTGAAAACGGAATAACTAAAAATTACATAGCGTTGTTGGATCACCTGAAGGATAAAATCGCCTAAAAAGGGACTGACTAAATCAAAATATGCTATAAACGAGTACACACGCAACGAAACAAACGTTTGAAAAACTTGCTAGAGTTTTTTTAATTGCTTCGAAAATTTCTATTTTGTATCACCAACAAGATTTTTTCTTAACAAAACTTTTATTTTTGCAATAAAAAAACATTTCAAAATCCCAGTCCATTTCATTTGTATCACTGTTCATTTCTGACATTTACGGCCATTTTCATGTAGATCCGTTAGGCTTTAACTGTCAGTTAACAAAATGTAAATTCCAAATATATTCTCTCCGGTTAACTTTAAACCGAAAAATTGTCGGCAGTTAAGTTCCTAACTGGCATATGGAATATATAGGCAAGATGACAGCTATGTTCATAATACGGTTAAAAAGTTCGTTAGTTAACGGAGCACTAACGGAGCTTCATGAAAATGGGCGTTAGTCTTTAAGAAGCATTTTGATGTTTCATAGTAAAAATTTAATATTGTAGTATGTAATGCCGAACATCTTTTCGAAAATGTGAATATTTTTAGAACATATGTAAAATTACAATATTTCCTTTTCCAAAAGTTGTGGCCAACTAAAGAGTGGGTTTCTGTAAAGTAAATTTTCTTTACATCGGTTGGTAGGCGCCCAAAACTGTGCTCTATAAATATAACTCATTGATGGTACGCGTTGCTTGTGCGTTGATGACAATAACAGCTACGTATCCCATTGCCTTATGGTCCGCGGTTCGATTTTTCGTCCTGGCGAAAGATAAGATTTAGAAGATTTATAAAATCGAATTGTTTCTTCTAGATTGTTTGTATTACAGAAAAAGGCGTTAAGAACTAAATAAACCTCGTGAAAGTGAGAAAGATGTGAGGGAAGATGCAATTAATCCAGAGCAATAAATTTATTTTTAATTAGTCTTCATAATTTTTTTACATCCTTTAAAACAATTAACGTTTATCGCAAAGCGTATATACTTTTCTTCCAAATAAAATTCATTACGGCGAAAAGCAAATGGAAAACGATATTAATTTGTCTAAAATTTCGTTTGGGAGGAAAGAATTTTTGCGTGCAGTTATATATACAGATTTTGTATGCAGGCTGACAGACTGACAATCGGACGGACAATGTCAAATTGAATTACTAAGTGATAATGTAACGTTTTTCGTATGGGTCACAATGTAATGCTGTGGGTCTTAAAAGCTACAAATTATTCGATATTAAATACAAATCCTCAACAATTTGTATTCGCTGATCTAATTATACAAGAAATTTGTCATCTCCATTGATAAAGAAGCAGAAAACAACATCACAAGGCAATTAAAAATAAAAAGCCATCGTTAATTGTTGTAAATTAAATTACATTTTCCATATCTTATTTCACTAATTGCCTATATAAAGAAGAACTCGTAATGCTATTTCTCCATAGCATCATCTCATTGCATGCATCAATGCCCTCCACCAGGGTTTAGGTGTTCGTTTGTGCAACACCCAGTAAACACCTTGGTTCAAAAACGACCATTAAATTAAGCTAAACGATCGTTTAAAGATTCTCTGAAGAATATCCGCTGAATTGCGGGTTGATGAACATTTCGGTGACAAGTGAATTCAAAAGTGACAATTAAAACCCCCTAAGAGGGTGGGAGGCAAACAGCAACGGAGATGAATTGTCATAACAGAGCCGAAACCCCGAAATGGAAACATTTGGAGCATGACAATGAAAAAAGGCACGCAACCATGCAACTCGTATAGTATCTGATGGAATAACAAAAGTTAAATAAAAATGTGTATTGAAATAGGTACGGCATACTACTATGTGATGCCATGGGCTCTTGTTGGATTCAAACAAAAAATCATACATTGGAATCCAACCAACCAACAATGCCAGTTACCAAAATGAGATTTAACTATGGGGGCGCAATATAATTGAAGATACGCAAAAAATATTAACCAAAAAAACAACTCGATATTTGACAAATAAGCCATGTTAATTAGAGCTTTTTCTGAATTTAGATAGCTATTTTACCATTTCAACTATATAGGAGAGCATAGCGAACGAATTCTGTATTGAATCACATTCATGAGTTGAAAATTGCAAATCGGAATTTGTTGGCATATCGGAGCATCAATTCCATCTCATGGCAATAATTTGTTTTTTTTTTTTTTTTTAATATCTATAGATATTATCAAAAGAGCCGACAACGATTAAATTATTGTAGGTGTAGAATCCGAATGTCAATGTGGTAAATTGGCTTCTACACACAAAGAAGAAATACTTTCGTCCGGAACGAAATTTTTGGTAAATGAAAGTCCCCTTTGTCATAAAGTATTTTCTTTAAAAGCATATAAACAATTGGCTTTAATATTTTTTATTTACCTTTAAAAATAGTTTTTTAGCGCCAAAAAAGAAATCTTCGTCTGTATAAAATTTCCTTGCAAAAGAAAACTCCTTCCTTCATCCACCATAATGAAAAAAATTTTGTTATACCCTCAACCATAGGATGGGGGTATATTAACTTTGTCATTCCGTTTGTAACACATCGAAATATTGCTCTAAGACCCCATAAAGTATATATATTCTGGGTCGTGGTGAAATTCTGAGTCGATCTGAGCATGTCCGTCCGTCCGTCTGTTGAAATCACGCTAACTTCCGAACGAATCAAGCTATCGACTTGAAACTTGGCACAAGTAGTTGTTATTTCCGATCCGGCTGAAATTTGGTACATGGTGTTAGTATATGTTCTCTAATAACCATGCAAAAATTGGTCCATATCGGTTCATAATTACATACAGCCCCCATATAAACCGATCCCCGATTTGGCTTGCGGAGCCTCTAAGAGAACGAAATTTCCTCCGATCTGGCTGAACTTTGGTACATAGTTTTAGTATATGGTATCTAACAATCCTGCAAAAATTGGTCCACATCGGTCCATAATTATATATAGCCCCCATATAAACCGATCCCCCGATTTGGCTTGCGGAGCCTCTTAGAGGAGCAAAAGTCATCCCATCCGATTGAAATTTGGTACGTGGTGTTAGTATATTGTCTCTAACAAACATGCCAAAATTGGTCCATATCGGTCCATAATTATATATAGCCCCCATATAAGCCGATCCCCAGATTTGACCTCCGGAGCCTCTTAGAGGAGCAAAATTCATCCGATCCGGTTGAAATTGGGTACGTGGTGTTAGTATATGGTCTCTAACAACCATGCAAGAATTGGTCCATATCGGTCCATAATTATATATAGCCCCCATATAAATCGATCCCCAGATTTGTCCTCCGGAGCCTCTTGGAGGAGCAACATTCATCCGATCCGGTTGAAATTTGGAACGTGGTGTTAGAATGTGGTCTCCAACAAACACGCAAGAATTGGTCCATATCGGTCCATAATTATATATAGCCCCATATAAACCGTTCCCCAGATTTGATCTCCGGAACCTCTTAGAGGAGCAAAATTCATCCGATCCGGTTGAAATTTGCAACGTGGTGTTAGTATATGGCCTCTAACAACCATACCAAAATTGGTTCATATCGGTCTATAGTTATATATAGCCGATCCCCAATCACACAAAAATTGGTCCTTATCGGTTCATAATCATGGTTGCCACTCGAGTCAAAAATAATCTACCAAAATTTTATTTTTATAGAAAACATTGTCAAAATTTTATTTCTATAGAACAGTTTGTCAAAATTTTATTTCTATACAAAATTTTGTCAAAATTTTATTTCTATAGAAAATTTTGTCAGAATTTTATTTCTATAGAAAATTTTATCCAAATTTTATTGCTATAGAAATTTTTTTCAAATTTTTGTCAAAATTTTATTTCTATAGAAACTTTAAACTTAATTATATACGTATTTAATCGGCCTTTTTTAGTTTAATATATACCATGTATGGACTATCTGGTATATATAACGGTGTTGGGAAGTTTTAAGATACCTTGCCATCGGCAAGTATTACCGCAACCCAAGTAATTCGATTGTGGATGACAGTCTTCAGTAGAAGTTTCTACGCAATCCATGGTGGAGGGTACATAAGCTTCGGCCTGGCCGAACTTACGGCCGATATACTTGTTTAATTTAATTTCTACTACAACTGATCTATAACTCATCTAACTTACCTCTAATATTTAACATTAGAGCGCATTATTATTGAGAATAAATTCATTAATACACTTTATTATCTTTAATATTTTAATTAATTGATTTGGTACGGCTCCTCGTGAAAGGTGAATAGTTCAGGACGATATCTTTCAAGTCCGAGTTTTCATGCGCATATAGTTTATCTGCATGCACACAAAGAAGGAATAGGATCTCGCCAAACATCCACTTTTCCACTTCCAATGAAGATCTTTGGGACCAGTCTTAGAAAATATGCTATTTGGCGGTTTAAAGTGAAAATATGATTTTGGACAATTAAATGTCGCAAACAAGAACAGAAAAAAAAATAATAAAATAAATAAAAATAATGAAAAAACTAAAAATGTCACACCGCGGCGATTTGGACCTGTCTTTTTCACTTTCATGGAAGTCCTTTGAGAGGGGTTTCCGAATTACTAGAATTTTTAATTTTTTATTGAGTTCAAATAAAAAAAATGTTTTCTACAAAAATATACGCCGAAAATAATAAAAAAAACAATGTAAAACATAAAAACCAATCTTTTGAAAAAATATTTGATAAAAAAAATTACCGTTGGCGAGATTTGAACTTGTGTTCTTTATTTTATCATTCATACTAATAAAGAACATCTCGAGAAGTAATTAGAATGTTATGCCTTAACGTCATAATACGATCAGGAGTTCTGTTATGGTGCCAACAGACTCAAGCGCAATCCCTGGTGGGAGCGAAAAAGTTTTTCTTATTGTAAAAAATAGATAATAAGAATATAAAGGTGCAATAAAAAGTACACGCAAAAAAAAACGTTTGGAAAACGTGTACCGAAAACGTTTTTCTTTTGTTAGAGTTTTTTGAATTGCTTCGAAAATTTTAAACTTTTATCACCAAAAAAATTCGTTTATTACAAAATTTTTATTTTTTCAATAAAAAAAAAAGTTATTTTTGAAACGACATCACAGTCCATTTCGTTTATATCAAACACTGTTCTTTTCTGACTTTAGGTCTTTAACAAGACACATTTTACAGTTCAAAATTTAATATACTACAATGTAATGTGGAACATTTTTTCGGAATCTTCCGAACATATCAGGAATATATGAAAAAAAAAAACAAAAACAAACTTTGGTCGAAGCAGGGATCGAACCCCCGACCCTTGGCATGCAAGTCGGACGTAGCAACCACTGCTCCACGGTGCCAAACTAAATGTTTGTTTCTGTTAAATAAACTTTGTTTATTCGGTTCGTGGGAGCCGCAAGCTATGCTATATAAATATAACTTATATGTATATTTATCTATTGATGACCATAACAGGTACATAGCTCAGTGGTTAGTGTGTTGGCTTACAAAGTGCATGGTCCGCGGTTCGATTCTCCGTCCAGGCGAAAGGTAAAAAAATTTTAAAAATTTATAAAATCGTATAATTTCTTCTACATTGGTGGTATTACAGGAAAAGGTGTTAAGAACTAAAAAACCTCGTGGATGTGAGGGAACATGCAATTAGCTAGAAAACAATGTTTTTTTTTTTAGTTTGTCTTTATGAAATTGTTTTTACATCCTGGAAAAGAATAAACGTTTATCACAAAACGTATATACTTTTCTTCCAAATACACTTCCTTACAGCGAAAAACAAATGAGAAACGAACTTTGTTTGTCTAAAATTTCGTTTGGGAGGAAAGAATTATTGTTTTGCGTGTATCAATAAAAATTAAAAGTGAAATTGGTAAAAAAAGTTTTTTAATTGTTTAGTTAGTTGTTTAAATTTCTTCATTGCAATGAGCTTCCAAAGCACAATTTCTAAAGGAATATAAAGGATTCGTTTTTTGGCTCGATGCACGGTTGTAGACGATACACCCAGCTTATTTGCGGCATCTCGGAGAGAGAGGTTAGGGTTTCGCTTGAAACTACCGGCAACTCTCTTTGTCGTCTCAGCGGCTTCCGGTTTTCGATTTCTCCCCGATCCAGACTTTCTGGCTGTCGACAAATGTTCCCCAAACACTTTAATTACATTTGTAACGGTTGATTTGGCAACTTTTAGCGATTTTGCCAGCATTGCGTGCGAGTAGCTCGGATTTTCGCGATGCGCGAGCAAAATTTTGATACGCTGCTCTTCTTGCTTGGACGGCATTTTGACAACTGAAGAGTGAATTCCAAAATCAAAATAGGAGCAACATTCTACACACACACCTTCAAAATGAGGGGTTTTAAATGCAAAATTGAAAGAAATACGTCAAGTTTATATTGACCAAATTTGACCGTATCACCCTTTATATTCATTTCACAAATCACCCAACTTCACTATTCCCCTTCCCCAACCAGTCATTGACAAATCATGTACTCTGTATAAATTTAATCATCTTCTCCCAATTTCAAGTAAATCGGAGAAGGTTAGATTTTACTCTATTGTTGTATAGAGACCAGGGTTGCCATTTTGGTCCGGTCGGACCAAATGGTTGGACCAAATGGAATTTGGTTGATTTTGGCCCATTTTCGTCAAATCGATAATTTTTTCAAAATTTTATATAGAAATAAAATTTTGACAAAATTGTCTATAGAAATAAAATGTTGAAAAAGAAAAACATTCTATGGAAATAAAATGTTGACAAAATATTCTATAGAAATAAAATTTTAACAATATTTTCTATAGGAATAAAATTTTGCCAAAATTTTGTACAAAAATAAACTTTAAAAGAATTTTGTATAGATGCAAAACTATGTGAAAATTTTATAAAAATTGTATATAGAAATAAAATTTTGCGATATCTTTCTATAGAAATAAAATTTTGACAAAATTTTCTATACACCCAGAAAAAAGTGGCCCCTTCTTTAAGTTAAAATGAACTCATTTTGAAGAAAGTTGAACTTCGTATAGCGCCAAAGACATTTTTATTTGTTTGAACGATGTGATTTTCGTAGAAATTAGGTAGAATACATTCCATATATTAGTTAAAATTTTCCTATATTTATGTACCACTATACTACAGAATGAAAAAATTTAACTGAATTGAATTCATATATGAAATGATTTTACTGAACTTTTTTCATTCATTTAGACAAATCTTACATATTTGTGGTAAACCTTTTACTTCAAATTTAGAACTGTTTACCTTCGTTTTTAAATACAATTTTATGTATTTATAGAAGCAATTTTTCTTCAATAAAAGACATGTTTTATAAATATATTAAATATATTTATTTAGAATCAACAGCATCGACTGGCCTTGAAATATTAAAACACATTTTTTTCTTCTTCTAGTACCTTTCACTTTGAAAAAGTTGCTGCCTAGCATTTTTGCCCACCTTTTACAATTTCAATACCTACAAATATAAACAAAAAATCCTAAATCAATTTTTTCAAAAAAGGTTAGCGTCACTGAATATTACCTGATAATTGAAGATTCCAAAATGAAGTCGAATGAAGGGGTTTTTATAATGCTGGTGTTTTCTTTTTTTATAAACCAATTTTCAAAAAACGAATATTTTTCTCACAAATTTAAAATAAGAAATATTTTATATATTTTATTTGTTTTTTATTATATTAATTTACTATATTATTTTTAACAATCTCTCAACTAAAAAACAACCCACGCGCAAACACATCGATTACATCGATTTTTTTCTATGCCAAGTGTTATTCGTATGTATGATAAGCTTTCTATAATAAAGGAAGTCAGTGTTATCGTTTTATAAGAAATTTTACTAAATTTTAAGAAACTTGATTTTAGTTCGGTTTTTGTTTATTTTTACGAATGCTTTGTTATCAGTGAATAAAATTTTCTTGTTCAGTAGTAAATTCTTATACCCAGCGAAGAAAACAGTATTAGTAAAATTCCATGCCTTATTCTAGTTAATGAACTATTCCTAACTGCTTTCAGTTTAGGATTTTTTTTACTGAAACAAGTAAATTTTATTATTTCACACAAAAATTTAACTTAATGGAAATAAAATGGCTAAACTAAATTGATAAACATTTTTTCCTTCAGTTTCGAAGACACTTTTTTCTGGGTGTAGCAATTAAACTATAACAAAATTTTCGTTAGAAATAAAATTTTGACAAAATTTTCTTTAGATATAAATGTTGACAAAATTTTCTATAAAAATAAAATTTTGACAAATTTTTCTGTAGAAATAAAATTTTGACAAAATTTTCTATAGAAATAAAAATTTTATAGAAAAAATTGTCTATAAATGAAATTAATTTAATTTGGAAAAATGGTCCGCTGGTACGAATTTTGGTCCAATCTTGGAAAAATGTTGGTCCAAAATAAAAATTCATTGTTCAAGTTTCGTAGTGTGGAGCAAGGAGAGGATTCCCGTCCAAATTCCCAAAAATCAAGTACACCTTATTGATTTCATAACCTTCCCCTACGACCTTTGTAAATTTCAAGTAAACTTGAGAATTCTAGTTTTAGAGGAAGTCTCCCTCCCCGTTCCAATATCGAAAAATGATATAGACGGCAAATTATAAGCCCAATTTTTTAAGATTTTTTTTTCTCAACACAAACATATATATTTCTGCGTATTGGGAAATTTTGAACTCGTCTACGAGACACCTTTACCCCACTGTTTCCGGAGCTTTTGTTATACCTTTAATTGAACCATAAATACGTATGCCTTATTTATTCACCAAAGCAAAGAAAATCATTTTATAATTATCCAAAGTATTGGTGGTTAAGTCCTCAAATGTAATTTATGGCCAAATTTATGGTAACCCCAAAGCCAAGAAATGCCAAGCTAGTAATTCCATATATTTTTATCTATGGCCGTAGTAACCAAACCAATCATCAGCTAATTGGTGGTTGTAATTGAAAATAAGTGATCAAATGCAATGACCGGAAATGAAACTGCACAAAACAAAAAACCCCCCTCTTTGAGCACGACGCATGGAAAGAAAAACCTCTGAAAATAAAAAAAAACATACGATACGAATACCACAAAAATTACAAAAAATGTTGGGAAAAACAAGAAAAGGCCTACATGCTAATCATTTTCACAAGTCATCATGGCAAAGGTTGGAGTCGGAAAAACAAAGAGCGCCAGAGAAATTTAATAATAAAACCATAAATGTTCATAACATTTCCTTCACTTAACTAAACACTTTTTAATCTTGTTTTTTATGCTCATAAATTTTGTACTGATTTTGAATTTTTTCTCTCTTTTTAATTTTTACGTTCCTAATTTCTTATATTTTGACAAAACAACAAAAAGTTGGCCAGTTCACGTTCCAAATCTGTGCTGAAAAGTTTACGTTGTCGTTCATCTGGTAGATCGAAATCCAAATCGAAATCCTCTGTAGATTTGAATAAAGGATTGATGGGCAGCGATAATGTTTCCATAGCATCTCAGTCTACTACAACTTATGCTAATGGTTGCGATGGGCAGGATCAGGTAAGCCAAGCACTGCAAACAAGTACAACTCCACAACTCCATAGATGAATAACATTCTTGTCCTGGCCCTATCTCACCGATCGTTGCACCTCACTTCAATTAAATCGTAACATCTGTAATCGACCAGATTTCTAAGATTAATACCCATTATCACCTAAACAACTGTAGTGGATCCATTGATCAATAATCCATCACCACTATTGCATCTAATCTAGTTGAATACCTTTTCATTAAAAAAAAAAAATAAATAAATACAATTTTTGATTACTGTTCTTACCTTAACTGGCATGTTATGTTATTTGTTCAATTGCATTATTCAATACTTACTTTTAATTAATACAATATTTTTAACAATTTAACATTTAATAAGAAGATTTTTATTAAGCTTCCAAAGCTATTATGAAATTGAGTCCAAAGCATTCAAACGACAGCACAATTTGGGATTTTCCGAACCTTATCAGTTCTGTTTATTAGATAACTCTACTGAGCCAATTCATGGAGGGGAATAAGATTGGAAATGTGCTGAAGAAAGCCATTGTCCAGGAATGAGCAAATTGTGCAGCTCGAAACTTCTTTTTTGACCGACTCAGAGCAATTGTAGAAAGCAAAAGTGAATGAATTCTGAAGTTTAGATTACCCAGCAAAAAAATTTGGAAGTTCTTCCAAAGGCACAACTTTAAAAGCACTTCCAGAAGATGAAGACAGAAAGTTCTTTTAATTAAATTTTTTATAACTTGCTTTTTATACCCTCCACCATAAGATGGGGGGTATATTAACTTTGTCATTCCGTTTGTAACACATCGAAATATTGCTCTAAGACCCCATAAAGTATATATATTCTGGGTCGTGGTGAAATTCTGAGTCGATCTGAGTATGTCCGTCCGTCCGTCTGTTGAAATCACGCTAACTTCCGAACGAAACAAGCTATCGACTTGAAACTTGGCACAAGTAGTTGTTATTGATGTAGGTCGGATGGTATTGCAAATGGGCCATATCGGTCCACTTTTACGTATAGCCCCCATATAAAGGGACCCTCAGATTTGGCTTGTGGAGCCTCTAACAGAAGCATATTTCATCCGATCCGGCTGAAATTTGGTACATGGTGTTAGTATATGGTCTCTAACAACCATACAAAAATTTGTTCACATCGGTCCATAATTATATATAGCCCCCATATAAACTGATCCCCCGATTTGGCTTGCGAGGCCTCTAAGAGAAGCAAATTTCATCCGATCCGGCTGAAATTCGGTACATGGTGTTAGTATATGGTCTCTAACAACCATGCAAAAATTGGTCCACATCGGTCCATAATTATGTATAGCCCCCATATAAAACGATCACCAGATTTGACCTCCGGAGCCTCTTGGAAGACCAAAATTCATCTGATTCAGTTGAAATTTGGTACGTGATGTTAATATATGGCCTCAAACATCCATGCAAAAATTGGTCGATATCGGTCCATAATTATATATAGGCCCCATATAAACCGGTCCCCAGATTTGACCTCCGGAGCACTTTGGAAGAGCAAACTTCTTCCCATTCGGTTGAAATTTGGTACGTGATGTTAGTATATGGTATCCAACAACCATGCAGGAATTGGTTCCTATCAGTCCATAATTATATATAGCTCGAATATAAACCGATCGCCAGATTTGACCTCCGGTGCCTTTTGGAGAAGCAAAATTCATCCGATCTGGTTGAAATTTGGTACGTGATGGTAGAATATGATATTTAACAACCATGCCAAAAGTGGTCCATATCAGTCCATAATCATTTATAGCCCCCATATAAACCGATCCCGAGATTTGGTTTTGGAGTCTCTTGGAGGAGCAAATTTCATCCGAATGAGTTGAAATTTGTGTATGACAGTCTTTCGTAAAAGTTTCTACGCAATCCATGGTAGAGGGTACATAAGATTCGGCCTGGCCGAACTTATGGCCGTATATACTTGTTCATATTTAACTTTTTTGTTTCAAATGGGTTAAAAAAAAGAGCAAGAATTCATAATATGGTACAAATTATTTAAATTTTGTCGAAAAAAATGCAAAATCCAATCTGAAAAAATTTTGCATTATTGAAAATATTTGAGGTAAAACGTTTCAGACAAGCGTCTGAATACATTAAAAATCATAAACAATTTTAAAACTTATTTTTTTAAACCAAATATCACAGAATTTTTTAATTTAGATCCAAAACATTGAATTCGGATCACACCTAAAAAAGTGATGCAAATTCAGTGCAATGACTGTTGAAATGGAGGACTTCCGTCCTATGACAAACCCATGTTAAATTCATAGCCACTGCGTCAATTTTGCACCACTTCCGGATCCAAAAAGAACATTTTCATCACTTTTTGGCAACGCTTTTTTTTTGCTGGGTACTTACCCACAATTTTGTCAACTGGATCGATAGAAAAATATGTTCCCAGGGTAAGCAATCTGCCCTTTTTGGCGATATTCTAGTAGTTGTGGTCAAACTATGTAAACTGTCTGTCTGTCTAGCATGTATAGCAGGGATGGAAAATGCAGTACTATAGTACTTTTTTTCAATACTTTTTTACCCTGGTCAGTACCGTAGTACCCCCGCGAATGATTTAGTACCTTTTGTATAGACATTTTTTTGACCCGATATCGGATTTATGGTACAATAGTTTTGACAAAATATTTTAATATTTTGAGAAAGTCTTTTGCTTATTTGCTAATAGGCTTTTACAAATTTGGCAAAACAGACAAGTTCATGCGGGAAGAAAATCTTGATTTTGTAAAAGCCATAGTTTTTTATTGAATTTCAAGAATGTTTTAGTCGAAAAACCATGTGTTTCTATATGTTATTAAGTGAGAGAAGTTAAGATGAGAAGTTATCGATCGCATACTAAAATAATGCGAACCATTAGTCAGTCACGGTCGAAAGTTGAGACAAAAATAATCTACCAACATTTCTTACCAAAAACTACCAAAAAATATTATTTTGCAAAAATGTATTTCTTCAGAAAATTTTGTCAAAATTTTACTTCTACAGAAAATTTTGTCAAAATTGTTTTCTTTTGAAAAATTTAGTCAAAATTTTATTTCTATAAAAAAATTAGTTAAAATTTTATTTCATTAGAAAATTTAGTCGAAATTTTATTTCACTAGAAAATTTTGTCAAAAATTTATTTTTATTTATGTACAGAAAATTTATAATGTACCATGAAGTACAACTGTGGCCATCGTGATTACAATACTACGGTAGTCTTTGTAAGCGGATATTATTGTCTTTAAAATTCAGTCTAAAGGAGCTCTTGACAATAATCTTCCAATGGAATTTTTGTTGAAATTTAGTGAAAAGTACTTTTTTGCTCAAAAAAAATACTTTTTTTTTGTACTTTCTTAAAAATTATATTTTCCATCCCTGATGTATAGTGTATTTCAGTTAGATGTAAGTCTTGGCGCCTTTAGCAAATCTCATCATCATCGACATGGCAATCGCATCTGTTACATTTAAAACTGCAGTAAACTGCTAAAGATTGACATCTAATCGTTATGGAAGAATTAAAATTCAAATTCATAGAATTCATACTCAAACGCTCTCATCATGATTCATAAGACATTCAACTTCCGTTAAACAAAAAAACGTTAGCATTGGGTGCAAATGCACTGCGGATAGAAATCAATTTTATTCACAATCGTTGTGAAGTATCAATTAAAGAAAACAAATGAATAGCTAAAATGCACAATGTGCTCAGACATATTGAACGTAACCATAATTATTTCCTCATAAATCAAAATTTTAGACTAGGTTAGGTTAGGTATAGTGGCAGCCCGATATTTAAGGCTCACTTAGACTTCTCTCTTATCACTGAGTGCTGCCCGATTCTATGTAAAGCTAAATGACAAGGAACCTCTCCTTTTTATAGCCGAGTCCGAATGGCGTTCCACATTGCAATGAAACCACTTAGAGAAGCTTTGAAACACTCAGAAACGTCACCATCATTACTGTGGTGAGATAATCCACCGCAGAAAAAAATGTTGGTGTTTGGTCGAAAAAAAAATCCAATATGATTGAAATTTTATAAACAAAAAAAAAAAAAAACTTTCCTCCAAAACGAAATTTTGGACAAACGAAATTAGCAAATAAACACGAATCTATGACGACTCCCTCTACACTCAAAAATCAAGTAAACCCTCTATTTCACTAAAGCCACTTTAACTTTATTTTAGTTCATGGAATTATTATGTTTGCAGAAAGTTTCCTTTACTCTAAACTTTTTTTGCATACGTTAGTTAAATGCACTAAAAACGGGAAAAAAATTATACACAAATTAAGCATAAAGATTTACTAAATTAGTATATCTCACAAAATAGTTCATTATTTCTTTAAATTTAAAAATTTTACTACAAATCATCATAACCATCATAAACTTCCTATGTCACTAAAGACATTCTTACAATTTTGAACTCCAATTTTTTCCTTCAAACTATAAAATTCTCTTTAAAAAATTAAAAAAATTATTTATGTCTAATAAATTTTCTTGAATTTGTCAAAAAAATATTTCCTTTTTTTGTGATATCGGCGTGATACCAGCGTTTGTAATACTTTTTACTTAAAATTTTCTAAAAATATTCAAAATTTTCTAAAATCAACCAAAAGTTTTCTTCCTGGTGGGGTCACTGTTTTTTCAGTGTAGGTAACTAACAAACTCTAATTATTGATTATCGCAGTTTAGAAAACTTTTCAGTGTACCTTTCAACGTATTAGCCCCATGTTCCCACGCCTTTTACATATTTAGCACTAGAACTCCCAATTACTAATCTTACTTAATCAACTGAAATTGGTATAAATTGGCCGACTTTTATCGATATTACCACCATTTGCCTGGACTATTGATCTGACGAAATCAAGTTACAAAATATCAAATCTAATTGAAGGATGATTTCAAAAATATTGAACATTTATTTTCATTGTTTAGGACAAATTTACCTCTGTTCTATAGAATTTTCTTTTATATAAATTAGAGGTGTGCACGTGAGTAATAGTTTACTCACGCTCACGCACACTCACGACTGAAAAATCATACTCACGCACGATATTTTTTGGTAGGACTCACGCTCACGCACATTCACGAAAAGAAAATTTGTACTCACGCACACTCACGCACGAAAACGTCGTGACTCACGAAAAATATCGTGACTCAAGAATAATTTTATGATTAATTTACCTTACCGAAGTGTCTGAAAACATGAGCATTATTAAAATCGGTACTTCTTTTTTGTTGTTGACGTAAAAAATCATTATTATACAATTTCTGACTGATTAGGGCTCCGGTGTGAATATTTAGAAGTAATTTTTTTTTAATTTTGTTTCCAAAGGTGGTTTTTGAGCATTATGCCATATGGCATAAAATGTACTTAAGGGAACAAAAATATATAAAACCTAGTTTTAGTTTTAAATGCAATTTTGAAGGTTTTCTATTTAAAATTAAGCAAATGAATAGTATAAAGCAAAAAAGCAAGCAAAAAAAAATGAATAGTATAAAGATCATTTTACTTTTTAAATAAGTATATTTATTTCAAACTGAAATATTCACAAAGTTCATTAAAAAACAAAAAAAAAAAATCTTTAGTTATTATATAAAACATAAAAACTTAAAAAAGTGAGTTCATCGCCAATTTAGATTTCTTCATTAGATCTGTGTCTGTAGCCATTTGGAATGCACAGATTGACGTTGCATTTTGAACAAGTGTATCTAGAGTATCCTTTGCATCCTTGAACTTTACTTGTACGTTTGACAGCTGTATACTCTGGCCAATGTTCAAAGCCATCGAAACGAATCGATACTAAGGAGCCCTTTCATAAGACAACCTTGGTTTCGAAGTTGATGGGGTTTCGGAAAGATCTAAGTCTTCAGTTAGCTTTAGTCTTCCTCGTTTTCGAGAGAGGTTTTCAACTAAAGACAATGCTGGCAATCCATCAGCTACATCATTCCAGAATGCTAATAAATCCATTTGATCATTTTTTCTTATATTATTTTTATCGCTATCAATGCGATATTCCAACCAAGAGTTACATACTGCTAAGTCCGTGAAATGGTCAAAAATTTTGAGCGTCCACTTTCTTGTGCACTAAATCTGATGACATCTTTTGTGTCCTTATCGCCATAAATAGATGAAGCTAACATAACACAGCCCCATCTAGTAATTTAAAAAATATGAAACCGGAGTTTTAACATCTTGTTTCGGATAATTTTCAGAAAAATCTGAGCTTGAGTTCCTCCAAGCTCTCTTTGCCCATCGAAAGTTAAGGATTTTTTGAAATGATGGATCAGTAACTTCATCCAAGTTCAATGGCTCATCTTCCGCATCTAAATTTTCCTCAAACAAATCGATATTTCCATCTGGACCATTTTCTTCTTCATCATCATCAAAGTCAGATAAATCTGAGTCATCAAAATTAACCAAAATATTTTCTATTTGATCGTTTTTTAATTTAGACATCTTATTACGTGTTCATTCGTCGTTGTTTCGTTGATGAATGAATGAGAGAGCATAGCCTTGTGTGTGATTTAAATTTCCTCAATAGCGATCTATGCCATATGGCATAGTAGGAAATAAAAAAAAATCGTACAGCCTTATTGAACTACTTTTGGAATCCAGCTTTTTTTACACCAATCGAAGGAATGATTATCTACCAAACAACTTAAATAAAGTTATCAAAAAAAGTAATTTTTGTAATAAAATATATGAAAGAACGAAATGATCTTTTTTTTGCTAAAATGTGAAACTCGAGAGTGCCTACGCTTTCTGAAACTTCACAATATACTTGGTCCTCTAACTAAATTTTTTTGCAATAATTTGAAGGAAACACATAAGAAAATAATACAAAAATACAAAAACGATAAAAACCATAACTCTATAAACTTAAAATGGTCACTGAAAAGCGACTATGCCATATGGCATAGAATAACCGAAAGGGTTAAACTCTTAACATCCCAGGTGTCACTAAAATTGTAATTGAATTTAACTCCTAAGCGATTTATGTTGGTGAGCAGGAATATTTTCGTGAGTGTAATTCTTTGCTCACGCACATTCACGAAGATATTATTTTCGTGACTCACGCTCACGCACGACATTTTGGTTTGTTAATCACGCTCACGCACACTCACGCTGTTGTCATGAGCGTGACTCACGAATCACGAAAATTTTCGTGACTCACGACAATTTCGTGTCACGTACACACCTCTAATATAAATATGCCCATGAATAAGTCTCATCTCCAAACTTTAAGCACAAAACGGCATCATTAAAAGGTTTATCGAGGAGAAAAACTTTGTGTCAGAGAAATGCGTCATCCATGCTATACATGCTCATATTCCTCTTTTAAATACAAAAATCTTTGTAGTGTATATGCATGCCCACAATCAAAAATCAGACTTAACAAATACATGAAACGTTCGCTAGTCGCCATGGTTGTATTTATATCATGTTTACCCATAGCATCTCCCGTCATAGATATAGTTAATTTTCATCGATATTTCATTTCTTAGCATGTAATTTTTCACATTTTATGATGCTCTTACACTTTAAAAACTGTTATGTTTATACATTATACACTTTCCATATACACTAATATTGTCACTTGAATGTTTCGCTAACTTTGTTAATATGAACTAAAGATACTTTTAGTTATCTATAAAACAAAATAATTGGATACATGTACCACATTTATCTAATTATTATAGAAAAGGTTTACCATTATCATAGTTTTGCACCATTTTAGTACATAGAGAGGATTATTCACACTTTGCGATTTGTTGTACAAATTTGACCCGAAGCAAAAATAAAGAAAGTTTTCGAAGAGCTAAAACTTTGATTTCTAAAATTCATCAAAAAGAACTAGTTTCCGATAAATCGAATCTCCAAATAACTGTTTTTTGGCAAATTTGATATTGCGTTTGTTAGATGGACGTGGCAATACCAATGTGGTAGTTGAATGCACTACAGCAATGCTGACTTAATTCCACCACGTTGAGTGTTGTCTATGCTAGATGAGTGTATAATAAATTCCACCACCAGTGTTATAGCAGATACGAAGAGTTGACATACCAATCCAACGCAAAAATGCCAACTGGAGTGAATGGTTAAAGTACAGACTCAAACCAAAAACTACCAGATATTTTTTGTGTAAATTGAATAAATTTGGATAAGTTCAATACGATTAAATTACACAAAATAAAATAACCAAAACCAGAAAGAACTAAATTGCATTAAACTAAACAAAAAAATAATTTAATTTAATTAAAATTACTTAAATAATATTAATATTAAAGAAAATAAGGTAGATTTGGTATAGCCCATTTATGTACGCCTGAATAACATAATGTTTTTTTTTTTCAAATGACCAATATATTTCATGTAATTGTCGTACCTATTTAAATAAAATTTGTAAAAAAACAAAACTAATATTATTTTAAAATTAATTACGTATATTTTCTTTTATTTTTAGGTAAGTCCAAATTTTATATCTGTAATTAAAGACTGGCCACATTTTTTATAAACATTCATGGTAAGTTTATGAAGAAGTAAATTCTGGAAATTCTAATTTTATGTGTTGGTGTCTACAATCCATTTGACTTATTCTGCATTAAATCTGGCATTGGACGCCCTGTGGTGTCACAGTCCGGAGAATTTGCTGGAATCGGAGTCGTGAACATTTTGCTCGACTTTGGCTAAAACAAAAACATTTGAAAACATTTCATATTGTAACTAAACAAATTTGAATTCCGTAGAGTTCTTAAATCGATCAATGAGCGGTATCACTGTAATTGGGCTGAAACTTCTAAACCATATTTTGTATACTACTAAAATTGAGACCGTTATTAAAAAAATATAAAATCTCTCAATGAGTGTGGGTAATGTAGCAAAATTTGGGAAAATCGTACAATGTATTTATGTGAGAGCTATATCTAAATCCGAATTAGATCGGTTCATATATCGAGAGATACATATACAATATATTTATGTGAGAGCTATATCTAAATCTGAATTAGATCGGTTCATATATCGGGAGATACATATGTTTGGGAGGTATATCCAAATCTGAACATATTTCGATGATATTTTGCATAGAAGATTACATTCTGCCAACTCTAAGAAAGATTGGTTAATAAATAAAGGGTTTATAGTTCAATTTGGGAAAATCAGACGATACATATATGTATATGGAAGCCATATCTTAAACTGAACCTATTTTGATGAAATTTTGCATACTAGAATGTTTTAATTTTAAATATAATGGGTTAGTAAATAAGCGCATTCGTTCTTGTGCCAAAAACACACCCTGTACCAAATTTTATCATAATCGGTTAATAATTGGGACCTGCGAACAACAAATACATGGGCAGACATCAAGGGCTAGATCGTCTCAGGAGGTGATACTGAGTCGATCGGTACATATTCCATGGGGTCTAAAATCAATATTCCTGGTAGGCACATTATTCTTCTTCCGATCAAAGTTTTCATGCCCTAACCCTCATATGGGGTTTAAGGTATAACAATACATTAATGGTATATGCGTAGACTTCACGCTCGAAAGAAAAAAATTTGTGACATAGCATTCACATATAAACCGATCTTCCGATTTGGCTTCTTGAGGTTACACGGAAAACAATTTCTCGAAAATTTTTCCAATTAAAGTCTTAATTGAGTTTTAAAATATATTCAAATAAAAAAATTAATAGATTCAAAAATGTTTTTAATTGAAACAAAAATCAATCATAAAAATTAAAAGTATCAATAAATTTTTTAATTGGATCAATTATTTTTTTTTTTTAATTTACTCTCAATTAATTTTTTAATTGACTTTCAATTAATTTTTTAATTGATACTATCATTTCTGTGATTGATTAAAAAATTAATTGGATCAATTAACTTCGTGATTGAATCAGAAAAAATGTTTTTGTGTGTAGGTTAGGTTAGTCTAAAGGTCTAGCTATTTTTGCCAGCCTGAAATTTTCGTACGATTTGTCACAATTTAAGATATATTCAAAGAAAAATAATACATTAACAGATTCTTGAGGTCATAGAAACCCCCACATTAATTTGATTTTATTAAAATTTGGATCGTAGATTTATTTTGGGACCATAAAATCAATTTAGTGTTTTTTATATCGGCTTGTTTTTTAAATGTTGTGTATTTTACAAATACATTTGCTGAAGATTGTTGGTATCTGTTCATATTAGGTTAAAGTGGCAGCCCGATTAAGATTCAGGCTCACTTAGAAGATTCAGTCCATTGTGATACCACATTAACTAAAAGTACCTATTACATATGGGCACTTCTAGTTTTAACCGCTGAACCTTCTTGATTATTTTCTTCTGTTGAACCAACCAGATTGTTCCAAAAACATTAGCAGATTGCTTAAGTTCACGTTTTCCAGAGCCGCCAGTAATCTGAAGCTATATGCTCCTAAAAGTTGCTTTACATTACATAAAATGCAGGACACTCATACAAGAGGTGTTTAATTGATTCCTTTTCCTCCGCATCATAACAGCTCATACAATAGTCATTATACTTCGCGCCTATAGTTTTTGCAAAATCGCCTATCAGGCAGCGACCCGTCATAGCAGATATCAGGAGTGATATCTGACGTCTCGAGAACACTAGCATATCTAGTGTGCGGTTTAAGTTTAAATGGGGCCATATTTGCTTGGTGTCGTTACAGCCCTTGCAATTCCCCCATCGAACATTTGCCATCATAACAGCCTTCTCACGCAGCATGAGCTTGCAGGTAGCCAGGGGCATACCAACAGATTCTAGTTCCCCTGGAATATGTAAGGTAGTCCCCAGCCTTGCCACCTCATCCGCTTCGCAGTTCCCCGGTATGTTCCTATGGCCTGGGTGCCTGTACTGCTCAGCCATCTCATTGAGAGATTTGCGGTAGTCGATGGCCGCTTTCGAGTTGAGGAACACAGAGTCCAAGGATTTTATTGCAGGTTGACTGTCTGAGTATATATTAATGCACACATTTTTTGGAACATTACTTCTCAGCCAATTCGCCACCTCTCTTATTGCTAATATTTCAGCCTGAAAAACACTACCGTGATTAGGTAATCTTTTCGCTATTCGAAGTTCCAGATCATTAGAATATACTCCGAACCCCATTTGTCCATCCAATTTGGAGCCATCAGTGTAGAAATCTATATATTCTTTATTCCCCGGGATCTGTGTGCACCACGCCTCACTGTTGGGGATTAGAGTCTCAAACTTTTTGTCGAAAAGTGGACTCGCCAAAGTGTAATCCACTACGTTAGGCACATCTGGCATTATTTTGAGGACCGAACTGTGACCGTAACTTTTTTCGGACCACAGCGATAGTTCGCGCAACCGCACAGCCGTTGTTGCAGCTGACTGTTTGGCCAAAATGTCTAAAGGCTATAGATGCAGCACGACATTAAGGAAAGGGATTGCGAAGGGACCTCTTTATAGACTTATGTGATAATGTAGTTTACTGACCATACGAACCAATTGGTCTTAATTTTGAAATATGGAGTTCAATTGGCATCGAATATGAAATTTAGGGCTTTTTCGCACAAATAAATAAAAAATAAGATAATTTTTATCGGTCTATTTTTGGTACCTTACACCATAGAATTACAAATGGATGTTATTAATATAGGATTTAGTTATATTACCCGGAATTGGAGTCGAGGCTGATAATAAATGTCACAGCCCTGTAGTAAGAAAATGTTTAAGGTACCTTGGACACATAATTCTCTGGAATTCAATATTCTGAACCAACCACTCTACACAAAAAACATTTTCGTTTAGTGATTTAACCACAAAATAAATTGATCCAATTTGATTTTTCAATTGAAATTTCTTCGATCACGAAAATAATACTATCACAAAACTAATTACACGCAGAGAAGAAACATGGTTGTCATGATCATATTCGAAGAGCAAACTAATATGATTGGAGCTATTTTTGCGGCGACCATGTAACGTTTTCACTTGGTTCAGTGAACATAACATAGTTCAAAGAAAAATAAAATTGTCCTCATCTAAAATTAAAATTATTATATTGACAAAAAGAATTTTGTTTGAATCAAAAGACAATGGTCGCGATCTAAAATGTTATGGTATTCGGCAAAAATGTTTTTCTTCCATTAAAAAAATATTGTCACAAACTAAAATGTTGTGATCTTTATGAAAAAAGAAAAAAGGACGCCACTTGAGAAAAGAAAACACAAAATTAACTTTATTTATTTGTTTTTATTTATTCATAAAAAATGTATTGTTTATTTGTATTTATAATGTCGTGCAAGCAAACATCACATATTTTTACACACTCTATTTTGGTTCAGTTTCAACAATAAGTATTCATTCCATATTTACTTCGTGCCCATCAAATGTACAAACGCAGACATCATGTAACTGCAAATAAAAATAAATTATACCATATAGCAAAATGCAGATAAAAAACTTGTACATTTTTTCAATTACACTTTCCTTTTTGTGTTCACATAAACCACATGCAACTTCTGAATAAATAAATTAACACAAAACATAGTAATTCCGTATTCTTCATCCATTCCTAGCAACAATCAACACACGACTGACGCGCAAAATGAAAATCGTATGTACCTGCTCAATATTTTTATAAAATTCTTTTCGCTGCAAACAAGTTAAAAAAATAAAAGGTCACGAAAAAATGTACATGGTCTTTATGGCCATGTAATGGTTCTAGATATGTCTATACGTAACCTATAAAAATACATTCAAATAATAGAACATGTTTGCGGCATTTGAGAACCATTTAAATGCTTATTGCTAGCATACATTTTTCTCTGCTTGAAAATTATTTTTACAAAGACAAAATACATGGTTTTCGCGACAATTACATGCTCTAGATAAGCATTAAATGGATGCTGCAACCATGTCCAAACATGTTTTTTTTTTGTGCGTGAAAGAAATAAAAAATATTCTTGATCAAAAAATTTACTGATTTCTACTGAACTTTTTCCCGACATCTGATGAATTATAACATCTCTGTATAATCAACATAACTGTGTATTTTAAATAAATATTCAAAGATGAGATTTACTCAACACATATTCTTGGTGATGTGAAATTTCTTTACGCACTCGCTTTGAGCATAATAGGAGTATGTAATTAAATCTGTTCTCTTCGGCTTGTTATCTCTCTATTAATCTTCAGTCATAATGCAAATGTTAATTATCTTCCTCTAGTTAATGATATTAGCCAACATACTTAATTTGATTCATACATTTATTCTACATATTCATGTGCGCATTTTAATTGTTGCTATCTTAATTTGCCTTTATTCTTGTTGATTTATTGCAACTGTAATCGAGAATCAACCCAATTCTCACCGATGAAGGAAGAAACAGAATGGCTTGCAGTGGATGCATGTGCCCAATTGTTTACAAACAAAATAAACAAATCTATGGAAACTTTAAAATACAAAAATACAAAGCAAAATGGTTTGTTTAGTTGACTCGTATTTGACTTCTTTTTGTGTACGGCGAAAAATTGTAATAAGCACCAAATAGACTACTTAGTGCAACATCATCTTGGAAGACGCTAATATGGTCATATTACTTAATCAGTGGCGTTGTATGGGTATCAGGGATGGAGCAAACAATATACAAAATGAAATAACAGGTTGACTGATAAGTCCCCGCTCTAACAAAGAAAAACACATTTTTTTTTTGTCAAAATTCGTTTTTATTATTCAACATAGTTCCCTTCAAGAGCGATACAACGATTATAACGACCTTCCAATTTTTTGATACCATTTTGGTAGTACTCCTTTGGTTTTGCCTCAAAATAGGTCTCAGTTTCGGCGATCACCTCTTCATTGTAGCCAAATTTTTTCCCTGCGAGCATCCTTTTGAGGTCTGAGAACAAGAAAAAGTCCCTGGAGGCCAGATCTGGAGAATACGATGGGTGGGGAAGCAATTCGAAGCCCAATTCATGAATTTTTGCCATCGTTCTCAATGACTTGTGGCACGGTGCGTTGTCTTGGTGGAACAACACTTTTTTCTTCTTCATATGGGGCCGTTTTGCCGCGATTTCGACCTTCAAACGCTCCAATAACGCCATATAATAGTCACTGTGAATGGTTTTTCCCTTTTCAAGATAATCGATAAAAATTATTCCATGCGCATCCCAATAAACAGAGGCCATTACTTTGCCAGCGGACTTTTGAGTCTTTCCACGCTTCGGAGACGGTTCACCGGTCACTTCGATTGGACTCAGGAGTGTAGTCCTCCGTACTCATTTCACCACGCTTGAATTTTGCATACCAATCAATTATTGTTGATTTCCCTGGGTCAGAGTCCGGAAACTCATTATCAAGCCAAGTTTTTGCTTCCACCGTATTTTTTTCCCTTCAGAAAACAGTATTTTATCAAAACACGAAATTCCTTTTTTTACATTTTTTTTCACAATAACAAAAGTTGCTTCACAAAAGACGCTCTATCTCACAAACTAATTGACTTATAGACGTCAAATTTTCACACGAATCATTTATTTCTATATACTAGCGACGCTTAAAATTCGAATTTATTTGCTCTTAAAGAAAATATTGTTCCCTAATTGACCAACCATAGGGTCAAAATAAATACCGTATATTATCGGGAAAATGAATATCTGGGTAGAGAAACATTTCGGCCGTAGACTGTGGAAATTCCATTGCGTGTCAACACCGTCGGACTCAGCACGCGTCAACTAAGAATGGCTTAAATTAAGGTTTCCCGCTCTATTTCTACCGCACAATACATTTGAGTTAATGGCCATTTTCGCCTCTATTTCTTTTCGTAGCAAATGCTTTGAAAAGGTCAATTTAGGAGGCAATGTCATTCCTAAATATTTATATTGATTCACTATTCTCAACTTCTTACCTCTATATGACCACTCCTCATTTGCCGCAAGACGACCTCCCTTTCTGAACACCATTATTTCAGATTTCGCTTGGTTCACTTGCATTCTCCACTTTGCACAATAAGCTTCTAGATTTTGTATCATTTGTTGTAGAATACCTGGTTCATTGTAGAATTCCTGGCACAATAGCCACCAAAATCTCCGGATCTCAATCCGTTGGATTTTTTCGGCAGGGCCTTTTCGGAGAGTAAGATTGTCATCAAAGAGTCGATTATCTCAAGATTGCGTTCGTCGGGTATGCGTCCAAATACCGCTGAGTCACTTTTGTGTAGCGTGCGATGGCCTTGTCGGCCATTTGAAGGCCACAATTTGTGCCAAGGGTGTCCACTTTGTACGATTCAATACTAACCTTGTCTTTGTAGAGGAATAACTCCACCCAAAGTGGCGAATTCAAAGGGAGCTCTAGGGATCTGGTCAAGACCTCAACTTCAGACAAATCTAAACGTTTTCACATTCCAAAGTTGACGAAAGCAATTCATGTTATTTCTAAATATGCAGCCAAAAAATGGCTTCCCCGTCAGGATGCTGTTGATAAATTTTTAAATTAGGGTCATCCGCTGGTATATATTTTTATTAATTTAAATAACTTTGAAAAAAGTTTAAAATATATTTTTTAGGTCCGTCTTATTTTAGTACTCTATGTAACATTTGTATAATATATCCAGAACATCGTTGCACTGGTGTTCTATCCAGTAGTGGGATTCTGTATTTCCTCACGATAATCGCATCGTTAACGTTGTCTACGAACGAAACGTGTATGCACTAACGATCGGGTCATTCAGCAAGAAGTCTTTAGCAACTGTTGTTTAAACCTAGACAGTCACCTTTTGTCAAACTGACGACGCGTAATTTCATTTTCTATTTAAAATGCATTTTAGTCGGTTGGGAAATGATAAATTTAAGTTATACAAATTCAATCATTTTCATAATTTTTTGTTTTATATTAATTAAAAACAAATTGAATAAGAAAATAAACTCAATTTTGGTTCTCATTTTTGCTCACAATGCAAATTATAGCGTCTTAAAATAAGCCGTAGTCAAAATGACGAAGGATGACGTTAGTGTACAAAAAATAAAGACGGCTTTCCAGGGTTAAGTTGCGTTACGCTTGGCAACACTGCTACTAAAAACGGAGGAATGGAAGAATAGCACAAGAATAGATTGCAAAATTTGAGATTGTTTGCTGATTCAATGGAAATACACATAGCGGGATGATAAAAATAGGCGATATTCTTAATCTATATGAAATTCCCTTTAATTTAAGACCATTCAAGGCAATTCCGCCCGACTAAATTCGTAGAACGGCTTTGGTTTTTTAAAATATTGCAAAAAACTTTTTTGTACTAAAAAAGGGATCAATTTTTTCTAAAAGTAACCTACATCATTAAAGACACTATTTTGCATGAATGAAATTTTCTGCTGATAACGGCAATGCATTCGAGAAAATAAACAACCAAAAGGATGTATTGATTGTTATCTGCACCGAAAAGAACACAGCTGACTTTAAACGATTTCGATTGTAGTTTATAGCTTCCGATTACGGGCGGATCTGGAAAACGTTAATTTAAGCAGTCTGCTAATGTTTGTGGAACAATCTGGTTGGTTCAACAAAGAAAAATAATCAAGAAGGTTCAGCAGTTAAAACTAGAAGTGCCCATATGTAATAGGTACTTTTAGTTAATGTGGTATCACAATGGACTGAATAGTCTAAGTGAGCCTGCATATTAATCGGGCTGCCACTTTAACCTAACCTAACCTAACATAGTTTAACCCTGCGGTCCATAACCAGCTGGATGAGCGGGAGTCCATAACCAGGGTACCCGGGTACCTAGTGCAGTTTATTCGTTCATTTTCAAATAAAACAAGTATATACGGCCGTAAGTTCGGCCAGGCCGAAGCTTATGTACCCTCCATCATGGATTGCATAGAAACTTCATCTAAACACTGCCATCCACAATCGAATTACTTAAGTTGCGGTAACGCTTGCCGATGGCAAGGTATCTTAAAACCTCCTAACACCATCTTCTAAATTGTATGTAAGTCCATACGTGGTATATATTAAATAACAAAAAAAAAAAACGATCCAATACGTATATAATTCAATTTGACAAAGTAGACATAAAATTTTGACAAAATTTTCTACAGAAATAAAATTTTAACAAAATTTTCTATAGAAATAAAATTTTTGACAAAATTTTATATAGAAATAAACTTTTGACAAAATTTTCTATAGAAATAAAATCTTGGTAGGTTATTTTTGGCTCGAGTGGCAACCATGATTATGAACCGAATAAAATTTGAACAAAATTTTCTATAGAAATAAAATTTTGATAAAATTTTCTATAGAAATAAAATTTTGACAATTATGAAAATTTTATTATGAACCGAATAAAATTTTAACAAAATTTTCTCTAGAAAGAAAATTTTGACAAAACTTTCTATAGAAATAAAATTTTGACAAAATTTTCTATAGAAATAAAATTTTGGTAGATTATTTTTGACTCTAGTGGTGGCAACCATGATTATGAACCGAATAAAATTTGAACAAAATTTTCTATAGAAATAAAATTTTGACAATGATGAAAATTTTATTATGAACCGAATAAAATTTTAACAAAATTTTCTCTAGAAATAAAATTTTGACAAAATTTTCTATAGAAATAAAATTTTGACAAAATTTTCTATATAATAAAATTTTGGTAGATTATTTTTGGCTCTAGTAGCAACCATGATTATGAACCGATATGGACCAATTTTTGTGTGATTGTACCAATTTTGGTATGGTTGTTAGAGACCATATACTAACACCACGTGCCTAATTTGAACCGGATCGGATGAATTTTGCTCCTCCAAGAGGGTCCGGAGGTCAAATCTGGAGAATGTTTTATATGGGGGCTATATATAATTATGGACCGATATGGACCAATTCTGGCACGGTTGTTAAAGATCATATACTAACACCATGTTCCAAATTACAACCGGATTGGATGAAATTTGCTTCTCTTGGAGACTTCGCAAGCCAAATCTGGGGATCGGTTTATATGGGGGCTATATATAATTATGAACCGATGTGGACCAATTTTTGCATGGTTGTTAGAGACCATATACCAATATCATGTACCAAATTTCAGGCGGATCGGATGAAATTTGCTTCTTTTTGAGGCTCCGCAACCCAAATCTGGGGATCGGTTTATATGGGCGCCATATATAATTATGGACCGATGTGGACCAATTTTTACACGGTTGTTAGAGACCATATACCAATACCATGTACCAAATTTCAGCCGGATCGGATGCAATTTGCTCCTCTTTGAGGCTTCGCAAGCCAAATCTGGAGATCGGTTTATATGGGGGCTATATATAATTATGTACCGATGTGGACCAATTTTTGCATAGTTGTTAGAGACCATATACCAACACCATATACCAAATTTCGGCCGAATCGGATGAAATATGCTTCTGTTGGAGGCGCCACAAGCCAAATCTGAGGGTCCCTTTATATGGGGGCTATACGTAAAAGTGGACCGATATGGCCCATTTTCAATACCGTCCGACCTACATCGATAACAACTACTTGTGCCAAGTTTCAAGTCGATAGCTTGTTTCGTTCGGAAGTTAGCGTGATTTCAACAGACGGACGGACGGACGGACGGACATGCTTAGATCGACTCAGAATTTCACCACGACCCAGAATATATATACTTTATGGGGTCTTAGAGCAATATTTCGATGTGTTACAAACGGAATGACAAAGTTAATATACCCCCATCCTATGATGGAGGGTATAATAATATATATCGTCACAGATTATTAGAAACGCTTAGTTTTTACGTCTCAACTGTACAAATTTTATGTATGTGATTTTTTTGTGTTTTTTGGTAGCAAGTGTACAGTAGGGCTATAACTTTTTAACAATTTTTGCGAATTTCAAAATTGGCATACAAATAGGCCATAGAAGAAATACGTTTTTACTTTTTCGCTAGCGTCAAAAAAGTTCACCCACCAACAGCGATGAAGTTTAGAATATGAAAACAAAAAAAATTCTGTCAAACTTTATTTTAGTTTTGATGAAAATTTTAGCTTCTTCGACGCGTTTTCGAGTATAGCCACCTTTATTGTTAATAATTTGGCTTCGTGATTCATTGCATTTCAATATGTCTTATAAGTGTAATAGTGGTTCAAAAAAATTCCAAAATCTGGGAGAAACAATTAATCACATTGCAAAACAGTTGATTTAGAAAATGCGTTTGGTGGGTGAAGTTTTTTTCTTAAAATGATGCACGATAATGCTTTTCATTAATAAAACATAATGGCGCATCTCGTGGTACTATGCCAAAAAATTGGTTATAGACCTAGTGTACAGTTACACATTTCGTCATTATAAGTTAAAGTTGAAGAAAAATGAACCGCAACAAAGAATTTTTAACTGAAAGACAATATCTGCGTTTGAGTGAAGAAGCCAGAGGAATATATATTGAGTCTTTATTTGGTGATATGACTTGACGACGCTTCCGGGCCAATTGATGAAGGACAAGAGGTATTTGCTGGAGAAGTGCAAGTGCTAGAGAAGTGAAGACTGGGAAAATTACAACGGGAGTATACCACACAGAGACACACAAAAAGGTGGCCTTTGTCGTTTTCCTACAATATGCTCGATGTTAGCGCTTTTGCGGCATACATTATATTTTATGAAAATAACACAACTTTTTTGCGTAAACTTGCTGAAGATTTGTGCGCGCCAGTAATAGAAGAAAGAGCAACAAATCGCCAAGTAACGAACCACTTTTCCACCAAAACAGCAATTGAGAGCTTTTTGGGAAGACCAGTTGGACCGGTAACCTATACCGAGCAACCATCTACTTCTACAGCCGCTTCTACTGGTGATGGCAGGAAGCCAATAACAGGAAGCTGTTATTTGTGCGCTTCATTGCCAGATAAAAAGAGAAGAAAGACGAGAAAAGTCTGCAGCGTTTGCCATGTTTCAATGATGACATCAAATATTAGAAATAAGTTAAAATGAATAAAATATAAATGATTCAACTAAGAAACAATTACATTTCCTTTTTTAAACATCAATAAATGTTTTGAAACAAAAAAAAAAACAATACTTTTTCTTTGAAATATAATTTATAATTTGCACTAGGGTACCCTGGTCATGGACCCCTATATGCAAAAACATTACACTCTGTTTTTGGCTAAAATATTTAACCAAATGTGATAATCTTTTTTCTAGTCTCTAAGTTTAGCCGAAATGGCTGGTGATTCGGAGTTTCATGTTGATATCTTCAATATTGTAGGAATAGCAGCACTTTAAATTTCAAATTGTTACCCGGCTACCCGGTTATGGACCGTAGGGTTTTTTGGTGTTATTTTTTTATCCCTTCTTAACGATGCGATTCGTCGTTAAAATTGAATACTGAATCCCACTACTGTTCTCTTTTAGTCCTTCACTGTTTGGGTATACAAAACTATAAAGAAAAGTACTTTTTGATACTATTTGGTATTAGAAAGTACTTTTTGATACCATTTGGTATTAAACAATACTTTTTGTGTTTTTTTAAATCCGCTTTTTCAACCATGAATTGGGGTGCTGTTGATGAAATCGGTAACTTTTGTTGTAGCACGAGTCCATTTAGGACTTCCCTATTTTAAACTTCCAAAATATATGCACATACCACATAGCAAAATTTCAACGAAAAACAACGGCAAATGTTAACATATTCTTAAAAGTGATGCAAGTTGGCTTGCCACAATCAAGACAATACAATGAAAGGCATCTTAGTTTGGCAAAAAAAAAACTACAACACCTGTTGTTGCATTCAAGAGAGTTTACTTATGCACTCTCCCAAGTTAATAAGACCCCTTGACATAATGAGTAATGTATTTATTACGGTTTTTTTTTCTTTCTTACCCAAACGCCTATTTTATGTGAGCGACCATCAACGTGGATGACATGGCTAAAAATCCAGATGACGCTTTGAAATGACTCGGGATGTGTGTAAAGCGTTCACTGGGTTAATAGTGGTAATTTAAGATTTATTATTCCTACCTCAAAGCCAAAACAACAGAGCAGATATCAATTTCAAATACGATCTGTCGTCACAATGACGTAGCTATTATAATGGCGTTATTGTGGCGTCAACTATTTTGCGCAGATATGCAAATTTCTTTCGAGTAACCGTTGTCACTGTACGGCGTTGACTGATACCTGAAACAAATTGAGCAAAAGAATGAGGTACCAGAACAGCAGACACTGCATAATCAGGGACAGACAGTTGGTTTGAGTGTCATTATCATTTATAATGTGGTTGGTGGTGCTCACAGCCTCCGTCTGGTAATCCAAAACCAGACAACCACAATGCATATAGGTCTGGCATGCATGGGCTAAAGGAAACAAGATTTCCTGAAGTCCATGGAATTGCTAACGAATAGAAAGAAGTGAGAAAGGCTGTTGTTTGTGGATATTAATGATACAATTGAAATTAGACACCTGTGTCTCCGATCTGCATTAGAATTTAGTCACTTTTCTTTGTGGTCATGGGAAATGATTTGAAGTCTAGTTTGATAGGTATTAGTGCAAAACAAAATTCATAAGGCTTGAAATTAAATTATGTTGGCATTATAACCGGCATCATGACGAAAAGGTTGACGTTTCTCATTGCTGGTAACCAAAGAGTATTATTAGTTTAGCCAAAACTTATTTGATCTTCAGGCAATTTACAGCCTGTTTCTGTATGTCGATCGAACTCTACCGATCGACTGAAATGCATAGAAACCGCTGATTTGTGGCTATAAATGCAGTTGTTTGTTTCCATTTCAGTCGATCGATAGAGCTCGGTCGTCATACAGAAACAGGCTGTTAATCACTTGTTGATGAAGAAGAAGAAACATCCCTTGTAAATTTTTGATCTAAACGCCTTTTTAGAGTGTACACTAATCAGTGATAGTAAAAACAAATCTTTACTCCCAAACGAAATTTTAGAGAAACAGTTATCGTTTCCCATTTGCATTTCACTGTAAGGAAGTTTATTTGGAAGAAATGTATATAATTTTTGTGATAAACGTTGATTCTTTTACAGGATGTTAAACAATTTTATAAAGATTAACTCAAAAAAAGTTATTTTTTTAATTCTCTTGTTATTTGCATCTTCTTTCACTTTTTTCTTACTTCCACTATATTTATTTAGTTCTTAGTAACTTTCTCTGTAATACAAATAAAGTAGAAGAAATTATTAGATTTCATAAATTTTTAAAATTTTACTTTTCGCCTGGACGAAGAATCGAACCGCGGATCATACAGTTTGTATGCCAACACCCTATCCACTGGGCTAAGTCGATGTTATTATCATCAACATAAAATTATCGCTATAGCCACCAATGCACAAGCAACGAATACAGTCAAGCAGTTATATTTATAGTTTTGGGCGCCCTCGAGCCGATGTAAATAAACTTTATTTAACAGAAACAAACCTTCAGTCGGCCACTTGCTTAAAAGTATAATTTTTGGAAACGGAAATAATGAAATTATATTTCGAAAAGATGAAACTTAAAAATGTGTCTTAATAAAGGCTTAAAGTCAGAGAAAAATAGTACTTGATATAAACGAAATTGATTGTGATGTTGGAACGAGAATGCGTGTATGCTTGATACTGCACAAAAAAAAAAAAAAATCTGATCCAATCACGAAATTAATTGATCCAATTAATTTTTAATTGAAATGTCTTCAATCACAGAAATGATAGTATCAATTAAAAAATTAATTGAAGGTCAATTAAAAAGTTAATTGATTCAATTAAAAAATTAATTGATACTATTATTTTTGTGATTGATTTTTGTTTCAATTAAAAAATTTATTGAATCAATTAAATTTTTAATTGAATATTTTTTAAAACTCAATTAAAATTTTAATTGGAAAAATCTTCGTGAAATTTTTGTGTGTGTGGGAGGCAAATTTGCTTTTTTCTTCATATGCTATCTGAATCCTTTAAAAACGTGTTAACCAAAACTTAAATTTGCGAATTCAGACTCGACTTCAAGCAGAAATTATGTATATATATAAAAATTGTCTTAAAAATAAAGTTTTGAACGCTTTTTAGATTTTTAGTCCAAATACAAAAAGCCAAAAAATGTGAAGACGATGTCATTAATTTTAAATAATTTTTTAGATTTATAAAAAGTCAAGTCAGCCTCAGTACATTATTTTTCTTTTTCAAGAGTTTTTAAGTAAAACCAAATAATACTTGGAAGTTCTTTTTATCGACCAATTCACTTTTTTTGTCAGCCTCTTTCTTCTAATGGTCTTCGTCGAGTTATGCAGGTCATCCACTGGCATGTGTTCAAGGTCAAAGTCGTAATTTTCGACAAGCCTTCTCCTCACATAATTCGGCTGCATTTTTATCTAAAAAAACAGTTTTGAAGATGATAGAGATCTTTCGAATGAATTTATACACTTTCCTAAACAAAAAAAAAATATTTTAACATAACTAAGATGCTACGTTGGGAGTTTTTTAGAATTGTATCGCTACAGCAATAGGGCTATTGATTGGTATGTTAAAAATGGCAGACAATTTGCAACACGTGAGGCAAATTTATGAAACTGTTCAAAACTTTGACCTGAAAAAGTCATTGGACTATGAATTGAAGAATACGGGAACTATATCCGAAGACCTGGCAGAAGTGGAACATATGTTCGAAGAAGGTTACAGAAACAATAATAATGGCTTGAAAAACTCAATGGATTTACGATTAGGCTTCATAAATAGAAGATGGATTCACTGGAAAAAAGTTAATCGCTTCATAAATAGCGAGTTATGTTCTTTTTTGGCTAATTGTGGCTAATTAATTATTCTGCATAGTATTTAAATATATATTGTCAGAACTTTAATAATTTTAAATCAAATCATTTATATTATATTTTACTTGATGAGTTTATACCACGTCACCACTACAGAGTTACAGGGTATAATAAATATATGCATTTGTATGTAACGCCCAGAAAGAGCAGTCAGGGGCCTATCATTTAGACCGATCGTCCTAGAATTAAATTCTGAGTCGATTTAGCGATGTCCATATGTCTTTCTATCTGTCTCTTCAGAAAAAAAAATATCACCAAAATATTTGCAATTAAAAAGTTCATTGAAGTTGTAAACGTAATCAATTAATAGATTAACTGATACAAATAACTTTCTAATCAAATTAAAAAAGAAAATCAATTAAAATTATTAAATTATTAAATTTACAACTTTAATTAAAATATTAATTATCCCAATTACCATTATAAAAAAATACAAACATAACGAAGAAGTAATTTAAAAAATAATTGAAATTTTTTTCGGAAATAATTAGTTTCATTGATTGGATTCAAATCTAAAGAAAATTCCATCTATAATTATAACCAGAAAATTCATACGAAAATATTCTTGTCCTCGTCCTAGAATTAAATTCTGAGTCGATTTAGCGATGTCCATATGTCTTTCTATCTGTCTCTTCAGAAAAAAAAATATCACCAAAATATTTGCAATTAAAAAGTTCATTGAAGTTGTAAACGTAATCAATTAATAGATTAACTGATACAAATAACTTTCTAATCAAATTAAAAAAGAAAATCAATTAAAATTATTAAATTATTAAATTTACAACTTTAATTAAAATATTAATTATCCCAATTACCATTATAAAAAAATACAAACATAACGAAGAAGTAATTTAAAAAATAATTGAAATTTTTTTCGGAAATAATTAGTTTCATTGATTGGATTCAAATCTAAAGAAAATTCCATCTATAATTATAACCAGAAAATTCATACGAAAATATTCTTGGAAGTAAATTCCCTTATATTTGCCTTATATTTAAGTGGAACACACGAAGATATTCAATTTTGTATAAAATTTATTGTAGAAACTATTTGACAAATTAGAAATCAGAACAAGACTACTCCAATAAGGAAAAAATATTAACATATATGACATATTCAAATTGCAATACAAATATTTTCAGAAGAATATGTATGTTGAAATAAATTAAGGCAAAGTATTTTAATACAAAGTGTTTTCCCAACAAATATAAACTCTTGTAAAATTACAAGAAAATTAATTATAAATAAATAAACAATAATACAATAAATAAGTGATAACCTCAATTAAAAATTAATTGCAGTTTTCGACAAAAATCAATTAAATTTTCAAATGAACCAAATAAAACAATAAGTGCCAGAAGAAATCAATTATTTTTTTAATCAAATACATTTTTTTATTCCGAATTAATTCTGTGGTTGATATCAAATGCGTGATTGAAGAAATTTCTATTAAAAAATAAATTGGATCAATTAATTTCGTGATGGAATCATACAACATTGTTTCTGTGTATTTTGGTTTATGTTCATCATCCACAGAGACTTTTATTTCGACTCTAAGACAATCACTATTGATTGTGGACAAAATTTTGATTTAGGTATAGCTGCCATATATACTTATTACCGATCTGGTCATAATTGATTTGTTTATTGACCGATCTCCTTAAAACATCGTACATTCGAATTTTTTGTGAGCCTCGTAAAACATGCAAAACATCAGATTAGAGGTGTGCACGTGACACGAAATTGTCGTGACTCACGAAAATTTTCGTGACTCACGCGTGAGTCATGAAAATATTATCTTCGTGAGTGTGTGTGAGTAAAGATTTACGCTCACGAAAATAATCCTGCTCACCAACATAAAACGCTTAAGAGTTAAATTCATTTACAATTTTAGTGACACCCGGGATGTTAAGAGTGTAATAACGCTCTCGATTTTAATAATGCTCATGTTTTCAGACGCGTCGTGCGTGAGTGTGCGTGAGTAAGATTTTTCCGTCGTGAGTGTGCGTGAGCGTGAGTAAAATATTACTCACGTGCACACCTTTACATCAGATACTTCGTTTCAGAAGTAAAGTGATATTTGTTGTCCTTTTCTCTCCAATTTTATTATTCCAAAGCAAAGAATATCGAAAATAACATCAAAGTTTATGATCGGCTTAGATTTGCACGAATCATGGCCTTACATACGTTGCGGGAAAGTAGTTTTGTGGTATTTTAGCCCATTCCCGCCGAAGCGCTGTCTTGAAGCAATTTTTAATGCCCCTGGCGCAAAAGTTCAACGATTTAGATTCGGAGGTTTGGGTGGCCATTGTGCGGAACACATGAAGCGAGGATCTTACCTTTTAAGCCATTCTTTTTGTAAAATTCTTTTCGCTGCAAAAAAGTTAAAAATTAAATGGTCACGAAAAAATGTATATGTAATGGTCCTAGACATTTCTATAAGTAACCTATAAAAATACTTTTCCCCGGCAAAAAAGTCAAAAAAATTTAATGGCCAGGTACATGATTTTCCCGACCATGTCCCAAATTCTATCATTTAAATAATAGAACATGTTTGTGGCATTTGAGAACCATTTATATGCTTATTGTTAGCATACATTTTTCTCTGCTCGAAAATTATTTTTACAACGACAAAATACATGGTATTCGCGACAATTACATGATCTAGATAAGCATTAAATGGATGCGGCAACCATGTCTGTGCGTGTTGTTAGAATAAAAACAAATACATCATAAAAAGTAGAAATAACAGAGACCATGTAAAAAAAAACAACGAAAAATCAGTCATATATTTTAAAGAAAACCTATTTTGCCACAAATAATTCGTATTCTTAAATACAGAATTAATTGATTCTCTACCATCGGGTGTTTTTAAAAATTTTTGAAAGTTTTTGCAATCCTCATTAAAATTTATTCTTACTAATAGTTCAGCTTTTATTAGATCAAAGGTCATTCTATTCCTATCTTTAGTATATACATTAGTGATAACGCTAAAAGCTTTTTTCACAAAAGACAATGCTTATTGGGATATTTTTAAATTATAATGGCCCAGAAAAAAATGTATCATATTAGTCCTTATAAATACAACTATAGTTTTATTCATAGTACAAATATGCTCTTTAGATGTGTTTTTTAGAAATATAAACTTCCTTTCTTTAAATATTCTTACAAATATAGCTAGAATAAATTAGAGAGAAAAAAATTAACTTACAAAAAACTTGACAAATCACTTTTTCACTTGACACGCAAAAAAAAACTTGACAATCAAGCACGTCTGGCAACCCTAGCTTGAGAGCTCTTGTGTATTGTCACAGGAAAATGTGTCAGCTGTCAGACGAGCGGTTTAGGATTGATCACAATTTGCAGTTGGTTCCAATACATATTAGCCACACGGTAGTTCTTAGAAAATTTCCAATATCAATTGGATTGGAACAACTGTGTTGGTATATAAATGGCAAAGGGTTGATATAGTCGGCTCGGAACTTGTTTTTAACTTGATAAATAACTTCCATTCTCACTCCGCTCTCTCTTTAACCTCAATGGAGCGTTTTTGTTAGAAATGCATATGAGAGAAAGAATCGCTAATTAATACATCTTTATTTATGGAATTTCTTCAAACTCTCCTGTGGCAATACAGAAATCATTAAAATTAATTTTTAACACTCGCAACAAATGAACAATCTCTTCCATGGATCATTTGTCATTGCATTAGCATGCATAAATGTGGGTCAAGCATCGCCAGTAGTTGATCTGAAATCTTCTTGGAAATAATCTATTCCATTTAACTATCCCATTTGTTAAAATTACCGTAGCAATTTAAATATAGCCTATGAAAATCATAAAGTTTGGCGAAAGAAAAAAATATTGGCATTTCAAATGATGCCATGGCAATGGGCTGATGCTGCTGCTGCTGCTGGAAGAAGCTTTCGATGAGCTTGTTCTTGTTGACGTTTTGCAGCAATTATGAGAATTTTGTCTAGTTTTGGTTTGAGAGGATGACAGGTTCTATGGTAAATTACCAGAAGGCCATGGCAAATAAATTTTCGGTCCGCTAGGATGCTGTATGGCTGGCAGTAGAATATGTGGACAAACGATCGATAGTTAACCAGAGGAATATTACCAACTACCATGGCTAGAGGCTATGATAGAATTAGCAACACCACCACAGAATGGAAGCTGATATTTTTGACTCATAAGCTTGAGTGATGCAACGTCATTCCTAAGGCATAACCAAAAAATGTTCAATTTATTTTCGATTACCGTTGGTGGATTCCTAAGCTGGAGTAGTATGGCATCCAACACTTGTTTCAGCTTCAGCTTTAACTTCTCGTCTTTATGAGCTATTCCCAGATATGAGTTTGCTGTTCTATGTTTGACTATGAGTTGCAGTTTGGAACATAAACTAGAATTTGGATATTTTGCTTGCTGCTTAGTGATGATCTTCATGAATAACTAAAACAGGATTGTTTGGTTGATAACCACAGCCTACAAAATTTAATTGATGTCGACATCGGTGGTGGCGATGGTGATGGCGACGACTTTAATAATGTCCACAACCAAATTCAAATATCGTCTGTTTGTTTTCCATGCCATAGATGATGTTAGCGATCGATGGTGCTATTATTGTTCTTGTTATTATTATGGTCTAGAACATTATCGGCAACATAACAAACAACGCTCCTTGGATTTTCAGTCAACAAAACCAACAACAGTTTATCATCGTGGTTCCGATGTTGGAGTTGGAGTTGTAGTTTTGCTTTTTTCTTATTTTTGTTCAGCCACTTCATGATTATGCAACTTTAGCTTATGACTACACTAACAGTGAAAAGATTTCCATCTAGACCACTTCAAATGAAGAGAGCTGCAGCGCCAACACCACTTTTAGGCAACATTTTTATTCCCAAGATCTTGTTTTGCCAGCTGAAATATTACAGAGCAATGCGACTGACTACATCTTCTTGGTAACTGTGTCACAAAGTCTTGGTTTTGGTTCTTGAAGCTTATGTTCCATCATGTTTTGTGGCTATTATTTAACTTTTTCTTGTTCTTATTCAATCCAATGCACTTGCATTCAATTCATGGTGGGGGATACTAACAATACCCACGCTCGCCTCGAAGAAAAATTTCGATATTTGCTACGCCTTCTAGCCAGAAGGTGAGAATATCACAAGGCCGTAGCCAGGATTTTAATTCGGGGGGGGTTCAACTTTAGAAAAAAAATATTCATATAAGCTCATGTGTAGAAAATTTTATTTATGCATAGGTATGTATACAATATTTTTATACCCACCACCATAGAATGGTGACGGGGGTATAATAAGTTTGTCATTCCGTTTGTAACACATCGAAATATCGATTTCCGACTGTATAAAGTATATATATTCTTGATCAGGGAGAAATTCTAAGACGATATAACGATGTCCGTCTGTCTGTCTGTTGTAATCACGCTACAGTCTTCAATAATAAAGCAATCGTGCTGAAATTTTGCACAAACTCGTCTTTTGTCTGCAGGCAGGTCAAGTTCGAAGATGGGCTATATCGGTGCAGGTTTTGATATAGTACCCATATAAACCGACCTCCCGATTTGGGATCTTGGGCTTATAGAAATCGTAGTTTTTATCCAATTTGCCTGAAATTTGAAATCTAGAGGTATATTATGACCATAAAGAGGTGTGCCAAAAATGGTGAGTATCGGTCCATACTTTGGTATAGCCCCCATATAGACCGATCACCCGATTTTACTTATTAGGCTTATAGAAACCGCAGTTTTTAACCAATTTACCTGAAATTGGAAATCGAGAGGTACTTTAGAACCGTAAAGAGGTGTGCCAAAAATGATGAGCATCGGTCCATGTTTTGGTATGGTCCCCATATAAACCGACCTCCCGTTTTGAGGTCTTGGGCTTATAGAAACCGTAGTTTTTATCCAATTTGCCTGAAATTGAAAATCTAGAGGTACTTGAGGACCATCAAAAGGTGTGCCAAAAATGGTGAGTATCGGTCCTTGTTTTGGTATAGTCCCTATATAGACCGATCACCCGATTTGGGGTCTTGGGCTTATAGAAACCGCAGTTTTTATCCAATTTGCCTGTAATTGGAAATCTAGAGGTATTTTCGGGCCATAAAGAGGTGTGCCGAAAACGGTGAGTATCGGTCCATATTATAGTATAGCCCCCATAAGAACGATCTCCCGATTTAACTCCTTGGGTTTGTAGAAACCGTAGTTTTTATCCGATTTGCCTGAAATTGTAAATATTCTGGTATTTTAGGCTCACAAAAACGTGTATCGGATTAAGTTTTTATCGGTCCATTTGGTAATGCCTCCATATAGACCAACTTCACTTCTTGAGGGTATAGAAGGCGCACTGAACATGAAAATTGCTCGAAACTCAATGTAAAATTTCCAGATTTTACTTCTCGGGTGAAAATCTTCAGATTTAAGATTTCAAATCAAGACGTTATTTTATAATTTTCTTGCACACTTACAAGAGATGTTAATGATTCCTCTAAAACTCAAACAAAAATGGTTCTTATAAATCCAGAATCTGATATAGTCCTCATAGGTGAAATCTTTAAATTTATCTTCGGGAAGTGTCCTCAAGTCCTCAAGCCCTCCTGAAATTTCAAAGGAAACCCTAATATTTGGTTCATGGTGATGGGTATTTAAGATTCGGCCCGGCCGAACTTACTGCTGTATATACTTGTTATAATATTAAATTGAGCCGACGGGCTTTTTGGGCAGCAAATAAATCAATGACTTTTTCAGTCGGCACATTTATTTGGCGATGAACCGACATTAATGCCAATCCATTGAGTCTACTCTCGCTAGTCGAATTTCTAAGATACGTCTTTAATCTCTTCATTGTTGAAAATGAACGTTCGGATAAGCACGTACACCAATTTCCAATTAAAATTTTAATTGAGTTTTAAAAAATATTCAATTAAAAATTTAATTGATTTAACAAATTTTTTAATTGAAACAAAACTCAATCACAAAAATAATAGTATCAACTAATTTTTTAATTGGATCAATTAACTTTTTAATTGACCTGCAATTAATTTTTTAATTGATACTATCATTTCTGTGATTGAAGACATTTCAATTAAAATTAATTGGATCAATTAATTTCGTGATTGAATCAGAAAAAAAAATTTTTGTGTTTGGTAACTGCTGGGATGGAAAATGCAGTACGAAAGTACTTTTTTCAATACTTTTTCACCCCGGTCAGTACCGTAGTACCCCAGCGAATGATATAGTACCTTTTGTGTAGACATTTTTGAGTCGATATCAGATTTATGGTACAATAGCTTTGACAAAATATTTTAATATTTTGAGAAAGTCTTTATCAACCTTATTTGCTAATAATCTTTTACAAATATGGCAAAACAGACATGTTCATGTGGGAAGAAAATCTCGATTTTGTAAAAGACATAGTCAAAAACAGGATTTTATTGAACTTCAAGAATGTTTTAGTCGAAAAAAGAATGCGATTCTATATTATCGATTTTTTATTTCGGTAGAAAATGTTGTCAAAATTTTATTTCTATATAGAATTTTTGCAAAATTTTATTTTTATAGAAAATTTTATTTCAATTGAAAAGTTTATAAAAATTTTATTTCTATAGGAAAATTTTGCAAAATTTTATTTCTATAGAAAAAATTTTGCAAAATTTTTTTCTATAGATTTTTTTTGCAAAATTTTATTTCTATAGAAAATTTTTCCAAAATGTTATTTCTATAGAAAATTTTTGCAAAATTTTATTTATATAGAAAATTTTGTCAAAATTTTATTTTCTTTAAAATTCAGTCTCTTGACAATAATCTTCCAGTGAAATTTTTGTTGAAATTTAGTAAAAAGTACCTTTCCGCTCAAAAAATACCTTTTATGTACTTTCTTAAAAATTGTATTTTCCATCCCTGAGTAACTGGCAAAGTGACCAAAATTTTTAAAAGAATATGCACGTTTGGAAATATCTCTTTATTGCACTCCCAAAGTGCTTCCATCGCTGAATTAGGCAGGTTCTTTTCGCAGGTTTTGCGCCATTTCATTTACACATGTGTGTTTGGCTGTTTCGTTGTTGTTGCTATGGCCGAACAAAGCAAGTCATGTTCACAAAAAGAACAACAAACACACATAAAAAGCAGAAATACATTTTCCAAAAATGAAATTTGTGGTGCGAGAACAAAAACAATTTGTTTTTTTCGACCGTCGTTTGACGGGCTTTTCAACTAGTATTCTATGATTTGTGCAAGTTTTATAGGTAAGCGTTTTTCAAAATAAAACCTATGCAGCTAAAAATATATATTTCTTTATATAAAAATATTCATTCATTTCGGGGGGGGTTTGATCCCCCTCATCCCCCCCCCTGAATACGGCCTTGGAATATCAGGTAGTTAAAGTTTACCAGAAGACATAGAAGGCAGAGGTGTGCACGCAAGTAATATTTTACTCTTGCTCACGCACACTCACGACGGAAAAACGCACATTCACGCACGATATTGCTTGGTAGGGCTCACGAAAACAAAATTTGTACTCACGTACACTCATCCGTTCGAGCCGAAGATCTTCAGGCATTTCAACAGTTTCCAGTGTAACTCCCGGATTGTGGTCACTTGCTTCACATCACAAAGCATTAATTTTTCCGATCTGCCATTGTCATATCTCGGTAATCGTCTAGAGAATGCTGTCAACTTCTTAAAAGTGAATGTAGAATCCCTACGGGAAATTGGTGAAAATTGCCACTAACGGACCTGTCACAGAACTGGTACCGGTGCTCCAGTTAGTTGCAATTTTTAAATAGTCGTAATTTATTGATTTCCGTACTCGCTTGATATAAAAATCTTATTGGATCTACACATTTAGTGAAATAAAATTATCAACGTAACCTATTGTTCGACATATTTCAAAAGTTTTTTATTTCGGATGCGATTCGGTTGTCCAAAATGAAACAGATTTCTAAGAGTTTGTCCGGAACTGGTTCCTGAGGACCCGTCTATGGAATGTTCCTTCTAAATTGTCCCAGGACGTGTCCTTTGGAATGAGTCCAAGACGTGTCCTAAAGTGAAAATTTACCCCGTCAATGACAAACCCATGTTAAAGTGACTGGTCCCTTCCATACATTTTGACCAGAACTGGGACTGGTCCATACACACCAGGGACTAGTCCTGTACCGATCCTGTGGTTGATCCATTTCCTGTAGGGATCATAATTTGCTATTATGAAAACGAGTAGTTCTTCCCTAACGTAATGATCCACAGTTTCGTAATCCTCACCATATTCTCTGTGGAAAACAGTGCCACAGATATAAAACTGGAATACAATCAGCTGTCGAACGTTCTATTATCATTGATTTAAAAGTAGATTTTGTAATCATTATTTGATGCGAAAGGAACATCAGATTGAGTTATTATGGGGAATGGATCAACCCCGAGACTGGTACAGGACTAGAGATTCTGTAATCATTCTTTAACGCGAAAAAAAACATCAGATTGGTTTACAAGATTACAGTGAATGTATCAATCCCAAAACCGGTACAGGACTAGTCCCTGGTGTATGGACCAGCCCCAGTTCTGAAGGGGCTACTTACACTTTAGCACTAGACTTGGACTCATTCCAAAGTACGTGTTCTGTGACACTTCTTAGACAAATCCGCATGAACAATTATTGGACAAATTTTTAAGAACCTGTTTCAGTTTTAGCATTCAGTAAGACGGGAAAAGATTCCCTTAATGTCATGTTGCATCTATTGCCTTTAGACATATTAGCCAAATAGTAAGTTGCACAAATCGATAAAAGGTTACCTAATTACTGTCGTATTTTCAGGCTGAAATGTTAAAGAAAAAAGATGTGGCAAATTAGCTGTGAAGTAATGTTCCAACAAATGTTAGTATCAATATATACTCAGATTGTCAACCTGCAATACAATCCTTGGACTCTGTGTTTCTTCAGACGAAAACGATCAACGCAAATCTCAACGAGATGGCTGTGCGGTATAATATTCAACTAATATGGTTGCCTAACCACAGGGACATACTAGGGAACTGAGAACTGACATACTATGGAACTGAGAACTGAGAAGCTGAGGGCAATGTGTGTGAGTGTGCGTGATTAGCGAACCAAATGTCGTACTTGAGCGGGATTTACGAAAATAACATATTCGTGAGTGTGCGTTAGTAACGAATTTCGGAAAAAACATGGTCACGAAAATAATCAGCTTTCATTTTCAATTTTAGTCTCATCTAGAATGTTAAGAGTTTCGATTATAATCATGCTCATGTTTTCAGTCAGGTCCCTCAGGTAAATTACCTATAAAATTATTCGTGAGCCACGGGAGCCGTGAGTGAGGTGTTGACTACCGGCAAGCTCATACTGCATGAAAAGTATGACAAGAAATCATTGTGTTCAAGACCTTAAATTTTTAGGCTGACGACAGAGTGGGAGCGAGAAGCGTTGCTATGATATGGCGCTATACGACGCTATAAACCTCTGTGTGTGTTTTCTTATGGTGTAGCGCAAAAGATGTCAGAGTAAATGCGTAGCTACAAGCGAGACGATGCTAGTTTGAGCGAGAAAGCGTGTTGTGCAATGGTTTATAGCAAGAACTCGCTTTGTTTCTGTTTGTATTTTTTGATTTTTCCGGTATTGGGCTGTATTGGGTTCATCTTGTTTTGCATTTCCATGAAATTAATCATTTTGTGGCCAATATTTGTGAGTTGTGAATAAAAAATCTAATAATAAATATTAATAAAATTTAATCTTACCTCAATGTTATTATTAGTTTTTCGGCGGGGAGTATTGGGGTTTTTATAAAATTTTACCAATTTTTCTCTAGTATAAGTTCTATTTTTTTTTTCAAAATATAGTCAAATGTTTTAACTGACATCCTGGTATAATTGAAAGATTTCTCGGGGTGGCTTCTAAGTTCGTAGTACAAATTATGGAATTCCTCATTATTTTTTCTACTTTTGCTTATTTCATGAATTCCGTTCTTTCTTGCAAAAAATGCGCTGAAAGTATTTCGCGACAAGAAAAATTCTCCATCGGAATCCATTTTACGTAAATAAACACCACATTACACCTGAAAAAACTGATGTAAACAAACAACACGCTTTGCTCCATATCGCGCTCACTCTGCCATATTATAGCATAGCTATAGCATGAACTATTATAGCATCTAGCATCGCTTTGCTTCTCGCTCCCACTCTGTCGTCAGCCTTAGTGTGCAATTACTCACTATACCATATGTGCCAATTTTTAATTATACCGGCTCAGATGGATATAGTTTGAACAAAGTGGTGACGGGTATAATGAACTCGGTCCCTATAAAGCCATTACATACCTGGGCTATTTTGGCCCGTTTCCGTCGGAGCGCTCCCTAGTTCTTAGCAAATTTGAACCGTTCTGGATTGGAACGGTTGTGTATGTTTACAAAGTGGTGAAGGATATAATGAAGTCGGCCCCTACAAAGTCATCACACGCCTGTGCTATTTTGGCCCGTTTCCGGCGAAGCACTGACTAGGAAGGATATACACTTTGGTAGTTTTTAGAGCCAACCTTTCTCTCCAAAATGCCACAGATGCAAAAGTCCCAAACAGATTGGGATCCGAAGATTTTGGCCGAAATATTCGTCTGCCCAGGACTTCAATACTGTCCCTATAATATTCGGCATTTATTTTCGATAAATACGAGCGGCGAACCAACACCATTACCATTGGTGGCGCTTGAGTTCTGATGGCCAATCGAAAGTATACATTTTCAGCTGACCTCTTTGGGAAGTGAAGCCGGTCATTTTTTTTGTTTTGTTCACAAACTGGTCAACTAGGTAGCGCTACTCATCGGAGAAAGCCGAATTCGGTAACGGACCACTTTCGTGTATTCGAAACAATTCCTTGGCTCTGTTCTAACCTAACCTAACTTCAATGGCTTAAATCCAAGCTCTCTTTCTAAAGGGTGATTCTTTTGAGGTTAGGATTTTCATGCATTAGTATTTGACAGATCATGTGGGATTTCAGACATGGTGTCAAAGAGAAAGATGCTCAGTATGCTTTGACATTTCATCATGAATAGACTTACTAACGAGCAACGCTTGCAAATCATTGAATTTTATTACCAAAATCAGTGGCAGAAAATCCGCTTTTTTATCGACAAATTTTGTTCAGCGATGAGGCTCATTTCTGGTTGAATGGCTACGTAAATAAGCAAAATTGCCGCATTTGGAGTGAAGAGCAACCAGAAGCCGTTCAAGAACTGCCCATGCATCCCGAAAAATGCACTGTTTGGTGTGGTTTGTACGCTGGTGGTATCATTGGACCGTATTTTTTCAAAGATGCTGTTGGACGCAACGTTACGGTGAATGGCGATCGCTATCGTTCGATGCTAACAAACTTTTTGTTGCCAAAAATGGAAGAACTGAACTTGGTTGACATGTGGTTTCAACAAGATGGCGCTACATGCCACACAGCTCGCGATTCTATGGCCATTTTGAGGGAAAACTTCGGAGAACAATTCATCTCAAGAAATGGACCGGTACGTTGGCCACCAAGATCATGCGATTTGACGCCTTTAGACTATTTTTTGTGGGGCTACGTCAAGTCTAAAGTCTACAGAAATAAGCCAGCAACTATTCCAGCTTTGGAAGACAACATTTCCGAAGAAATTCGGGCTATTCCGGCCGAAATGCTCGAAAAAGTTGCCCAAAATTGGACTTTCCGAATGGACCACCTAAGACGCAGCCGCGGTCAACATTTAAATGAAATTATCTTCAAAAAGTAAATGTCATGGACCAATCTAACGTTTCAAATAAAGAACCGATGAGATTTTGCAAATTTT